>NC_138149.1:27427400-27697400 GCF_964199315.1 Orbicella franksi | reverse complement strand
TAAAGAAACTTAAAACTTTAATACTGCTATTAAGATGTTTTCCCCAAGAGAATAGTTTGGAATTTTTTTCTGCAATGTCCTTTGGCCTTAGCGTTAAACATTAATTCCAACGCAAAGAGAACCTTTATGTGCATTAAATGCCCTAGACTTTTCATGAAATGTTCTCACTAAAAAAACTTGTTAAACTCCTTTTCACTATATTTCTGTTACTGGATTCTCATATGTCTACGTTGAAAACAGCTGCTCGTACGTTTATCGTGTTTAATATGTTAGCAGAATCGTTTTTGGTAATTTAGAAGTGTTTATTTGTCTTGTTAATCTTTACCTATAGATTGCTGTCGCGTGCTTGCTGGCTCGCATGGAAGTTGTATCAAGTCTACATTGCCTGAGAGGTTTGGAAACTGAGTCAGAGATCATGCGGTGGAGGCAATCTTGAAGAAGAAACAATACCTCTAACTGTCCTACAGTTGCTGGCAGCAAGCAATGTGGAGTAACAGTTACTGGCACAGCTACCCAAGATACCAGCACACGTAAATTATTGAAGAAAAAAGCCTTTTTTTTTTTTAAACTCAGTCGACTTCACAAGATTGGAAGTGAAGTTTCTCGTCATGATAGTCGTACAAACGCCATTGATTCCTATTATAATTAGAGAAATTTGTTGTTCACACCAATCAAACACGTTGCAGGTCTAATTTCAATAATAAATAAGTAAAGTTACAGATTTTTGCTGATGGCCGGAGTGAAATAAGCCAATCACCAACAGTAGTCTCTCAGTCGACATAATACAGTCAACCCCCGATAGCTCGAACCTGTAATTAAGGAAAATTGAACAAGGTTCAAGTTGAAGGTAGTTTGAGTTATCTGGAGTAGGGAACAAATGACCAGAATGAGGGGAAAACGGTATTTATTGTGCTTCTATTCATACAGTCTACATTTTATCGAAATTTAATTGTAGAGACGTCGATCGAGTACATTTACATCAGTACATTTCCAACTTACCTTATAAAGCAGAACGTACTAGTTACGTAGTGGAAAAAAGAGAAAAGCAAAGCAGCAGGAGAAGTCAAGGTACTGAGAACTGTGCAGGGTTAAAGGGAAACTGAAAATTGCTTCGAGTTAGCGGAAGGTTCGAGTTATAGATGGCTCGAGTTACCGAGGTTAAAATTGTAGTAAATGGTTCCAGTGAGCGAGTGTGCGAGTCATCGGGAGTCGACTGTATAAGATATTTACATCATGATGTGGAAGACATAAACTTTCTAGTGCTTACTGCAGTGGCGCATTAGCTCTCGTTTTATTTCGTTTCTTAAAGGATTTAAGATTGAAGAGCCGGACAAGAAGAACAAGCCCGGGTTGTACTGTATTCAGTTCACTGATAAACGCGATTCTAATAAGAAATACGCACTGAAGGCCATCAATGGGGTTAGTCTTGCTTTTGAGGTGAGTTCAAAAGATATCTAAAACACAATGGGATGCGACTGCAGAGAATCATGGTAGTTGCATTCATCATCTTGGCCTGAATATTTGTTTGGATGAAACAACTGCCATGATTCCGTACGATGTCTCATCGCGAGAATTGGCCATTAAAAATGAAATAGTGTGATTAGATGCATTTACGCCGCTCTGGGTACCAATGGACTACAGCAAAACTAAACTGCTTTAAAATGCCAAATCATGTATTATGATTATCATCATCATCGTCATCGTCATCACTTTTATAATGAAGTATATATACCACGCCCAACATTCGACCTATAAGTGGCCCAAGTAATTTGTTTTATTTAAGGTCATTCAACTGAAATAGAACCTGCACTGATATTTACTGTGAAACTTTGCCTATTGACTCTTTATGTTATAGGAACTTAAACTTTAAAATAAAAATGAGGGGTCCTCATGTTCGTTTAGGTGTAACAGCTCTTGTTTATACCCATATAAATCCTTATAATACCATCATGATTGTAGTCACGATTGCTTGCTAAATTCATCTTCCGACGATTGCTTTTTGTTCTACACTGAGAATTGGTCCATATTTATTTTACACAGAGAAATTTATTACTCAATTCAAAACAACACAGAAAAAAATTATAGGTCACCATACCAGTTTGCGAGAAAATGACGGTTTACCACTATGGCGAGGTCCAGCTGTAAAGAAAAAGCCGCCATGTTTTAATGCACGCGCTCTAATCACGCGTCAAATTATGCGCAGAAGGGATGCGCAATGCAATACTGGAGAATGACCTTAAGTATGATTTCAGACAGAGTTACCAATAAATCTAACCATAAACAATCGTGGAAGTATCTAGACGAAGCGAAGCTTGTTTACGATTTTACCATTTAGATGACAAAATTCTAGGGGGGAAAAATAATTTCTGAAAAGTTTTGCAAACTGATAGAGAAGTGTTCATTCTCAAGAAAAAGCAAATAAAGCTCGCACGACACGCAAATGTTGCTATTTGACACCTTGTTAATTGATAGCTAAGTTGCCCGTTCCAAAGAGAACGTGCTGATAACCAATCAGATTCGAAGTATTTTGATATAATTATGACTAAGGCACCGATCGAGCCTTGAGAACACAACAATCACTGACGGCAGAAACACTTGTGTGTATGCCATTTAACGGTCAGGGTTAATCACATGACTGTCGTGAGTTTTGTTTTCCGTAAACAATTTCTCCGGATTAGTGTGCACGGTAGACCTATAAACCGTTGAAATAAAGCTGCGTTTTCAAATTTCTCCGGGGTAGTGTGGGCTAGGCCTGATATGGAAAGTGCTCAAGCGTCGTTCTGCCGTAGCTCCAGTAGTCTGTTTACTTTTGCCACAGTGCATTAGCCGGAAATTATGAATGAATGTCTCGCACAGTCCATTTTTTTTTTTTTTTGTATAGTTAATTAACCCTGTGATTTACTGACAGTTAGTGTTCTTCTCGATTTTAAATTACGTTGATTTGTAAATTATATTGTTTTGTCACTCTCTTTCAATTGCATTTACAGGAAGGGGCCTGTCACGGTAATATAGGCAGTGATTTCCTGTTTGACGAGCTGGCTACGACCAGTTACCCAACAAGATATACATACAGGCCGAGTAATTACGCGGGCAAGTGTCTAACAGGCCACTGCCATGGAGGACTATCTCTGATTAGCGTTAACGATATGAAGGATAGGAAATGTCTCTTCCGAAAAATACCTGGGCAAGTTTTGTTACCAAACAACACTTAGCCGGCATGGTATTTAATTCATTCCATTTAACTTGTTTGTCATTTAAGTAACTAGAAGTAGTTTGCAAAGTAAACATAACAGATGAATAAAAATGTTCAAACTACCATTTGTTAGACTGTGTAGCTTGGCGTTTCAAGGAATTTTTTAAGCAATTTGGCTCCTCGCGGCTTCGCCGGCTTTGGCGCTCGTGATCACGGCCTCGCCGCTCTCTTAACGCGCTCAAATTGCTTAAAAACCGCCAAGCTACGCAGGCTACCATTTGTTTAACAAATAAAGAAGCCTCGACTGTGCTCTGTTCTGTTGTAAAGCACGCAGGAAGCGGTAGAGCACGAAAGAAGTGTAGGGGAAAACACGAGACGAAGTCGAGTGTTTTTCCCCACTTCTTGAGTGCTCTACCGCTTCCTAAGTGCTTTACAACAGAACAGAGCACACTCGAGGCTTCTTCATTTGTTTTATGATAAAGAATCTAATAATTTCCCCACGCATTTGGCTGAATTTTCAAACCAAACTTTATTTTCCAAACTAACAAAAGTGGCGTCACCCGTGCACTGTTCTCTATAAAGCACGCTAAAATAAGCCAATCACAATCCTTGTTAGAATTGTTCAAATAATTTGATTGGCTAACGAAGCGACAGCTGTCAATCACTAACTGGACTTCGGCTAAGCTTTCAGTAGTAGTTTGAGCGGCTTTTGAGAGAAGAACGATGCCTTCAAAGTTCGCTTTGGAGTTAATTTTTAAATACGGATCTAAAGGCAGGTGAAGGTTTATAGTCCAGAGGAATCCGGCCGTATCGTGGCCCATGGAAAAGTGCACTTTTCCAGTGGAAATTACGAAACGCGGAGCTCAAAGCTTGTGGATGAAAATGCGAAATGCCGAGTTGAATTTGAAAGGAGCTACAGTTATTTACGGCTTGTAGCCGCATGCAGCAAGATTCCCCGAACTAGCGTAAAAGTTAGAAAGACTAAACGGCTCCCACTGGTTCTACTCCGAGCACAGAAGAGAATATCAGAGCAAGCTTTGCACTGAGCACTCGTCGGTTCACTTCGCTGAGATGACCGGAGAACGAGCGTTACTACACTGCATGTAAGTGTTGTTTGAGCAATTGAGCATTCTCATCATAAACAGAGACACTTCAATTGTTGTTTTCTATCATTGTTTTACTTCTTAAGTATAATTTCTGCCTTCGTAACAAATATAATGTCTTTTATCGAAGCACTGTTTAGGTTGAGAATTTGTTTATTTCGTTACGTGTTTTGTCGGCGGGAATTTAGCAAAACTTGTTATTTTAGTACAGTTTTAACAATGGTCTCTGTGAGCCATATTTACTACAGACAAATAGCTCGTTTCCATTGCGTTTGTCTGAATCACAGGGGATGTTTAATTTGGCGCAAATTTGTCAAAATTCCGACGCAAAAATTTGAAAGCCAACTTACCGTCATCAACCCGTGCTCTGTTCTCTGATAAAACACGCACTTTCAGCCAATCAGAGCGCGCGTTATATGGAAACTTTATTATAATTAATAATATGTTTTGACAGAGTAAAATTTTCGTCAAAATGTTATTGAATTTAAATCTAACTGCGATAACTGGCTTTATCTATGTAGTCACATGAACTAGACCAGCACAGAATTAATTGTTTTAATAAAGTACAGAGAATTATAAGGGATTTTTCCGTTGTAGTCGTATATCTCTCCTGTGTTTTTTTCCCCCTTCCTGTTATCGATATCCTTAAATCAACCTAACACAAAACAAGAAATTTGCTACTAGACTACCTTGCCGTATAAGAAATTGATGTACTCGTCTCGTTTACTCTCGTATAATTAACAATTATTGACTGAATTGAGGTGAATTGGGGAGAAGATTTACCTTTTTACCTTACTGCGAAGACACATTTTGTTACCATGACATTTAGTTTGACCTAGGCTGTGCATTGATAGGTTACTGTTCGTTGTCAGTAATTAAGAGTCCGTGATGGTTCTTTTACTTGTTTCGCGTTTTCCATGGCTCCCGGGGGGAGGTACTCCCAGAAAAGTTGGGTGGGGTTTTGCGGCCCACTTCCCATAACCCTTACCCTATTTTTGACCAAAATCTGCGATTTTTCCTACCCTATTTATGACCTGGCCAAAAATTCGATACCCTATTTATGACAGTTGCGGCTGCCCCAGTTGCCTTAAAACTGAATTTATAAAGGACTTTTGTTGACGTTCTTATTGATAACGATGAAAAAGTAGCCTCTTCTAAGAAATATACCCAATTAATGACTAGAGTGCTAAAACCATACCGTATTTATAACCAAAATGGCCAAAATCGATATCCTATTTATGACTATATAAAACGGTTAAAAACCCTACCCTTTGGGGTCGCACATACCTATATAGCCCATATAAGAGAGCATTCCCCCCGGGCTATACCTCTTAAAGAAAAGTCAGCACGGTAACTTCCACTGTGACTTACTGAGTACCTGTCTGCGCGTAGTTAACTGTGTGGCTTTATAGTTTTCGTACTATATCGTCCAGCCAAATCATTCCATAAAGTTAGGTCAGTTTGGGATTCCAATAACAAGAACATAAACGTGTCTTCCCGACCGCCGGTGGATTGTTTCCACCTTTTAAGACTTTTAAAGTGGAGCGAAGAAGGTGCACTTAGCGGGGTGCTTCAACGAGTTTCAACGTCATTATGCAATCCTATTAACTATTATAGAATCGGATATATTCCTCCGTCGCTTGTTGACCGTCGAGACACTTACAAAACAGGAAAAGGAAACGTGATAATTGAGAGATATTTCGTTAAGTGCTGTGTGTTTTCTTTATACGTTAAGTCTTGATAAATTATGAGTGAGAAGTCAGGCTTGTTTATTTGGCCTTGAGTTATCTACTGAGCAGGGGTAGTCTTCCGTTGGGGTCACACGAAACGCTCCTCGCCGAGGAAGCGTTACGAGACGACAGGAGACTATAGAATAAAGCGACTTGAAACGGAGTTGTATTAACCGGCTAGATCTAGTTTTAAAAGAGATCCAGCTAGAGATGGTTCAGGTTCTGTTAGACCTTAACATCTCTTACAAGTCTTATTATGCATGACTGACTCAAAATAATGCTTATTTTCATTATTTATGTTCCTGCGGTCATGTATTATTAGAATCAGTGATCTTTATTCAAGATCAAAACATGCACAGGGCATTTTGTCATCTTTGGAGACCTCACTTTTGAGCCATCGATCTTCCGCACAAGAGCACTGTGATTAAATCTCAAAAAAAAAATGGATCTGTGAGTTTCACGGCTCATTTTCCACGTCTAAAAGAAAATCCATGGCGCTTGAGCTGGGCATCGATAAAATTGGGAACACAGTCTTCGTAAAACACGCCGGAACACTGAAAACAGTAAAATTAAAAGTTGCATTAGCCCTTTGAGTAATCTTTACTCGATGCAGGTTATTATATTGTAACCGCAGTTTGCCCGCATGTATACTTCTTAGCGTAAGAAGCTCTTTGCGGTTAGCCTTTTTGATCTGACCGTTTGCGGTTAGCCTTTTTGATCTGAGCAGCGGTTAATCGTCAAACTGATAAATAGCTGGGCGTTATAGTTAAAGTGTACAAAGATCGGGAACATTGTTTAAAATCAGTTTGAAGCCAAACCGTTATAACTGTTGTTGGCAAAATTTCTGTAGAACTCACCCACGCGTAGTATATGTCGCAAAAAAGTACACTTTGCCAAAGTAGGTTTTCCGTTACTTCATGCAGTCGGGCGGAAAACGGGCGGCTTTTTGCAACTTCGTCATTCATGTACTTGCGCTGACAAAAAGGCGACTACTGAAGAAAGGAGGTCCGTGAATCACCTTGCTATTCGTGTTCCAGTGTCAGCTTGCAGTTCACGATTGTTTGAAGTTTCCCCTTACCCGGTCAGAACCCACTTTAACAATGCTTCCTATCAAGCAAACTATCTGAGACTGTGGTCAAGGAATTTGCAGAAAGAACAGGATACTGGAATATGACTCAGGCAAAGGCGATTCACAAACTTTTTCACGTGAATCAAAGGATACTAAATGGCAGACGATGTCTCGTACCTTACTAAGCCTAAATATACCATCGTAAAATTGACCAATGGTCTTCTGTTCAAATGGCCAATGGCCTTGTTTTGAAATGGCCAATCATCTGTCTCGGAAAAAGACATCTACTGTTCAACTATTTTCTTTCTACTGTTTTGAACTGAATTTTCGCAAATATTTAAAATCCCCGAAGAGCATGTTTTGGTAGAGAAAAGTTCCTCCACATTGTCTACTGACTTCCTCATATTTCGACGCGAAACAAACCGAGCACAGAACAAATTAGGCTGCACAAAGAACTTCGTGAATAATGACGTGCTTTTAGTGTTTCAGTAGTAACTAATCATAACTGACAACTTGGCTAGCATCCCAGAGTAGCTATTACCACACTTCAGTCGTGAGGAAAAAAAAGCTCCGAGTTATTATTTATTATTATTAGAGAATGTGGAAAGTTACGTTTTGTAGTTTTCGTCGTGGCTTCTGTGAAGTTGTCCTGTTTTTTTTATCTTTTTCTTTGCTAAAAATCTTCTGATAATAAAAGTTTTCTATGGCGGACTATGTTCTCAACTCTACGTAAATTAAATGCTGCTACAGTTGTCATGTCAAAGGTAAAGACGAGGGGGTGTTGATGTTAGAATAACATATCGTGACTCTACAACATTGGGTTAACAGGTTGATTCATGTTAGGTTCGATTTCAGCATTTTTTCTCCTTTGTTCATTAGGTTGATAACGACTTCCAAAGACCTTGAAAATTACGTATCCATAGAACGTGGAATGTAGAGTGTAAATATAAAAAGAAGAAGTAGTGGCCCATCCAGAGTATAACTATTCGTACACTTTTAGCAGTTCAGTCCAATTGGGATTTCAGTGGAGCAGCTCGTACGATTCTGTGGAAGAAGTAAACCCCTGATAAAATCACTCGGACCAAGGGAGGGAACCAACAACAAACTCGACCCAAATAAATTATGACGCTTTGTAAAGTACTCCAACCCGCGAGGCACAGCTGGTAGCTCGAGTCTCCTCACTACTGCACTCCTGACGGTGGAATAAAACTTAATTTATGGCGTGTAACGAGCCAACTGTTTTGAGTGTACTATTTGCGAAAAGCTCTTTAAGAATCTCGGTAGAGAATATACTACTGATTGGTTCACTGACACAAAAGTAGAATCAGGAACATGAGGAGACGAAGGGAGGGGGCGGACCGGATGAATTCATGCAGGCCGTAAGCGAATTCCCTAAAACTTCCACTCTTGTTTCTATTACACGGGAAGTGCAATTAACAGTTGATTTTGTTGATTTTATGATTGAGTAAGCTTGATAATCACTTAGCTAGGGTGTTGTGTTAAAGTGCCTATGAAGTAAAAAATAATTGCTACTTATTTGAAAGGCTTTTCAAAGTAAAGAAGATTGGCCTTTCCCTTTTTGGAATATCTTTTTTCATTCTAGAGATATTTACGTTTTTGTATTATGCAAATGAGGAAAGTGATGACGTCATAGGTGGTTCCATTTGAACAGTAAAACACTGAATCAAGAATATCTCTAGAAATATTGGAGCTGTGTTCTTCAAACTTGGCACCACAAATGTGCATCACAAAAGAAACAGAATGACACCTTCTGTGTTGTTGCCATGGCAACACTTTTGGCTCCAGTCTCTTTCTGTGAAAAACCAAATATGCCAATTTGCAACCCTTCGAAAAGGGACAGAGGGTCTTGCTCGGAACACACATGATTCCCATATTGTCTTAACTCTCCCCATTAGATTGTTGGGAGTGGATGACCCTTGTTTAAGATAAAATCTGGTAATGTTAGTTTTAATTAAAACAGGACCAGCGGCATAACTGTTGTCATGGTGACGGCACGACGGGTGTCATTTTGTTTCTTTTGTGATTTACATTTCTGGTGCCAAGTTTAAAGAACACTGCTTTAATATATCTAGAGATATTCTTGATTGAGTGTTGAACTGTTTTAGTGGAACCACCTATGACGTCATCACTTATAACACAAAAACGTGAAACGTAAAATGAAAAAAGATATTCCAAAAAGGAAAACGCCATTCTTCTTTACTTTGAAACGCCTGTCAAATCAGCAGCAACTATTTTTTACTTCATAGGCAATTTAACCTTCTGGTGTTAAACTTGGGTTATGCCTCAGAGAGGAGAGGTCAGAAAACTGCACGTTTAAGCGATGAAACGCTAATTCTTTCTATGCCATGTACGGAATATTGACAAATTAAATTTTGCCCTTTTATTTCATGTTCATCGTTTGTGACACGTTATTTATGTTTATGGAAGTTTCTGAATTCAGTAAGAGTTATTCAGTATTTTGGGGTAGACTGTCATTAATAGTTTATTTTTTTTTTAATAGACAGTGACATGCAAGGGAGATTGTTGGTAAAAGAGACTATTTTGAAATTGCTGCTGGTTTTAAAGTTCTTTTCGTTTCCAATTTTTCGCATGGAATTATCAAGTGACTCGAAGAATAATTAGCATGTTTTTAATTCATAGTTACTGAGAGTGCGCAGAGTAATAGTAGGGAATCACAGTTAAGAGGTCACTTCATGATTCGAGCATCTTACCTGTATGTTCGAAGATGACTGAATCTATTTTCTTCCTCGATCTTTGACATCGTTCTTCCTATCTGGTTCATAGTAACATATTTGGATTTTTAACTTTGTTAGACTTTCGAATTTTTCTAAGATTTCACTGAAAAATTAAAGGCTATTCAGCTCCCTCTACGCCATGCTCGTTGCTTAAATGGTACACATTTAAGAAGAAGGTGATATAGCAATTTGCAATAGAGTGTCGTTATGCCAAAACCAAAGTGATCACTTTAGCCAACCAGAAAGGACACAGAAAATCTGATGAACAAATCCTTGAAGCAAATACACGTAGCTGACGTGAAGCGCGGGAAAACCTGTGCGTGGGGTTTCACGAGTGGCTTTACTTCTGATTGGATTAAAAAGTATCGTGTAGTGTACTAATGCAAAACTGCATGTAACAAATACTGATATCGTTCAACATTCAAGTTAAAACTTCCTTAACTAACGCAAGCTCAAGAAATTAACTCCCTTGATGCCAATTCTTAAAACATCGCGGAACACCAGAGAACGTGTCATTTGAGGAAGCTCTACATAAATGACTTGGCGTGGATAGGGAATGCTATTACTATTTTTACTTACTAGAAAATTGCGTGCCGAATTCATTTACTCCAGTCACCTTCTCACTCCAGTTATGTCTTCCTCGCCAATAACCGCGAACGTTCAGTTTCATAGCTAGGTGTTCCTTAGTAGCCCGCAAATGTCTGAATCCTTAAATTTCATTCCGGCTTGCGTTGGTGATCCACTTTCTTCGTATTTCGTTTATTTTCGCCTAATATGGAAGATCTATCACCTTCCGGATACGTGTTTCACATGGAAAAGAGCTTTCGAAAAAGATCTCTATCACATTTTTGACTTATCGTAAAGATAAAAACGCAGTAGCTCTACCTATGAAAGAGAAAGATAATTTTTGGAACTTCAAATCTTCCAATCACATAGAATAACGATGGCAAGGACACCTTAACGTAATTAGAATTTACAATATTTCGGAGAGAAAGCTACATCAGGCTTAGCTGGTTTTCGTTCAGGTCCTCTATTTTGGTGGAATTGGAATTTGGAGCTAGGTGTTGGTTTTTGTGGCGGGAGGAAAACCGGAGACCCGCAGAAAAACCCTCGGAGCAGGGCGAGAACCAACAACAAACTCAACCCACATATGGCCCCGGGTAGGAATCGATCCCTAGACGCATTGGTGGGAGCAAGCACTCTCGCCACTGTGGCATCCCTGCTCCAAAACGCATGCGATGTTGGCCAATTCGTCTTTCACATGTCGCATTCCGTCATAAATTTTAGCATATTCTGAAAATTACATAAAGTAGGTAGTATCGTTATTTTTTTGCAGGGTCTATTGGTTTTGCGATTGGGTGAAGCCTGATAACGATGTTTTGAACATAATCCTTTTACGTCTTTGTTTTGGTTTGGACAACGATATCCTCCTACAAAACATACCACTCTATCCCTCAGTGGGATTTATTTATCCGTTAAATACCATATGGCATCGTTTGATAAGCGAGGGCCAGTATTTTTTTTAAGGATGAAAGGCAGCTACTTTAAGGCATGCTTTGTGGTCTTCCAATATTTGGATCCCTTTTGAGCAAAAAAAATAGATTATCTCTTTGGAATAAGATAGTGTGTTTTCTTCGTAGACATAAATTACAATACTGAATTTGCTCCACGATGCGTTTCCTCGAAGCTTTTAGAAAGCGATCGCCAAAACTGATCTAAAGAATTCAGTAGTTTGAATCAACAAGTCATGACAAAAGTAAAACAATCTCTTTAAAAAAGCAGTTAAGGTAAATCACACGTTTGTTGTAGCTATTACGACTTTGATTCTTTCAATCCACGAGCGTTCCAAATGCACTAGCACAGTTTTGGCCAAAACAGTATTAAAATTATGAGATTAGAATTATGACTAAGTTCCTTTGCTTTACAACTCTAGTATACCGACCATGATAAATTAAGATATTACGTCAATTGTTCAATGAAGAAGAAGTATATCTAGCGATTTTTTCGCGGTAAAAAATGGGAAAAAGTCTGTCTTTGTGAACTATTTTCGATCTAACATTACCACCTCGTGAATGCGCAACCCGTTATAACAGATAAGTAACCTTAATGTACCGGCTTTCATTCATCAGGTCAACTTCAGAAGGCTCTATCCAATTACGGAAACTTAAGCGGAACAAGCTCCCACTCAGGAAAAATAATAAGTAAATTAATAAAGAAAACAACTTTACTTCAGTGCTATATGTATTTCTTTGTACAGAATGAGACAAGTTAATTGGAAACACTAATCTAAACTAAAGGAGAGAAAAGAAAGGAAATCTAAATGAGAGAGGTAAAGAAAAGCTGACACTAACTATATCAGTAAGACTGCCATTTAACAATAAATACCGTAGTGGATTTCCGTAGGTATCAGTTCTCACTGTGCTCACGAACCTTTCTAAAGTCTGACGTCCAGAAATGAGTTCAAGGAAGTGTTGAAGGAAAACGAGCTCGCGAATCAATGGAAGAGAAGAGTTCTGGAAATCACCTCGCTACCTCATTTTACCACTTATGCCAATCTGATTTTAACAAATTGTTGTACGTTTGGGTTAGGGTGTCATGATGCTTGTTTGGTTTGCGAGGGCGCATACGAATGAGGAGCTTAAGTTGACATGGCAAGAGTAGAATGTGACGCCTGTACTAAAGGTTACGTGACAGCGGTACATTTAAATCCCCGTGAACACGTAAAGTAAACAAGGCAGGAGTTGCCTGCTGGCGGAAACTCCTTCACCCTTTAAAGCTTCCGTTTTAATTTGAGAGTTCAGTTAAGCAGCTTTGTCGTCTAGACTTTTCATGTTACGCAGTGCAATCGTGTTTACTAACTGACTGCAAATTAAACCATAGTCTACACAAACAAGTGAGGGGTAACCTAAGATCAGGCGTTCTTTTCCTTTCTCTTTTTTTGGCGCCAAAAAAGGAACGGCTGATCGCAGGTTAAGTGAAGAGCGCCGGATTTGTTAAGGTCTAAATCGTTACAGATGTTGAAATAATGAATATTATCAGGAAGAAAGAAGAAGAAGAAGAAAAAAAATTGCGGTTACGTTGGATAATCGTTTAGAAACAAACAAAAATGTATAAATTTGATTGTGATCGATCAATAATTAACAAAATAAATGCTAGTGTTTTTTAATGAATAAATAAATACAACACTGTAATGAAGTTGAGTTTGCGAAGAACACATCCTCAAGCCGTTTGATTTCAACTTTTGCTCGAACAACTCTCCGACGGTTATAATAAAGATGCTATCAGAGATGAAGGCGCTTCTTGGAAAACAACGTCGCCTTATTTGGTTAAAACGCATGCCGTAGTTTAGGATAACTTGGCAGCCAAGATACCCTTTATCGGGAGTATCACAGAAAAGAGATCTCAGATTAATTGATTAAGTAAAGCACCTTGTTTGGTTTAAAATCACTCTTTTAGCATAACGTTCTATTGTTGCTGCATTGCAGCGGAAATCCAGATTTCAGACGTTTTGAAAATAAGCGGAAACTGAAGCGGAAACTGCTCTTAGTACACGAAACGAGATTTTTTCAACCTGAATAGACCTTTACTTCTACAGTCACGAATGCGTATCTCAATACGAGTAATGATAGAAATGTATCAAAAATGAAATCAGCTGCGTTGTGTGTTAGTTGTAGTTTTCAAATCATGCAACAAAATGCTTTGACCGCCAAAAGAACACCCACCATTCATGTCGAAGTACATGTAAATGAATAATATTCACTTTATTTTAGTGTCGGAGTGCTTAGCACTGGTTCACTAATTGGTGACCGAGCAAAGAAACATTCTAAATTGAACCGAAACTTGTTAAAAATACCAGTTAGTTACGGCTGACTATTTACCAAGCGTGGAGCAGTTGAATTTGGGAGCACCAATCACCGGGCCGCTCCGGATTACAATTCCAGTACCCTAACCAGAAGTCCACGCCGCCTACACGAGCACATACTATATACTGATTGTTCCCGAAGCAACTCAATATATTCCTGTTATAGCGTTAACGATCTTTAACGTTTGCGTTTTCTTTGAAACGTAACAGTTCCTTTTCTTTTCACTTTTTCTATCATAGCGATTCGTGTTCGGTATTCCAGTGGATTCAATCTAGTAGAGCTTTCATAGTTTTTCATATTTCCTTTTGGAGCGCCAAGCCATGAGCGTATGAATGGCGCTATTTAAATAAACGTTAATTAGTTATAATTATTATATCTGAGAATCGAGATATTGTTTGATTCAGTATATTGTATGAGGACTAAAGAGAATTGACAACTGAAGAGAAATATTACAACAAACAAATTTATCTTCTGATTCAAATCTATCTATATATTGTGACAACCGAAGTGAAACATGTAACAAAGAATTCAAAGATCAAGACTGAGTTACGATCTCGGCTAACCCGCGAAAAATTAATATACATGCGTATCTCAATCTCAGCGATGGAAAAGGTTTCACTCTTTCTAATATAGATTAGTAGAATTCTACTGGCGTTTTAATGCGAATGGCGTTCTCTTATTGAATACGTTATTCACAGTCTATTTCTGTTCTGTTGAGTAACGTGGCAATGAGCGCTTAATCCACCATAGGAAAAAAGATGGCGGCGGTACATTTTATCACGATGCCTTGCGAACCTAACACAGCCTATAAGGCACAAAGAAAGCCAAATTTTTACAATATTTGTTCCTGTACTAAGAACAGTGAGAAGCCCAGGTTTGAAGGTTTTATAACGTTTCTGTACGTTTTTTAAAACGTTGTTAAGGTTTTCGTGCTCTAAGAATTGTGGTTAAATGTAGTAGTCGCCATCTTTTTTCCTACGGAGGATTGTTAACAAACTGGCGACCGCTTCTTTGCGTTTTCGAAGTGTCTGTGAAGAGTTTTTGGATAAAGTTTTGAACGACTGCTACAGTTAAACTAAAACAATTAGATTTTTCGCTCTTGATTTCTATGCGTGAACGCGATGGAAATCCCGTGCTCATAATTGTTAAATAGCCGTAGACAGGAATTGATCTTTCTGAAATTTATATAATTACAATAATAATAATAATAATAATAATAATAATAATAATAATTAAAAGTTCCGTTGTTACGGGGGTGGGATTAGGTCTTAATGCCCCTTCCAACCCTGAAATGAATCAGTGGCAAGTGAGTACATAAGATTTCAACCACGGTCTTTCTAGTTCAGTAACTTTGAAAATCAAACAATATCGTGGGTAATCGGGCGCAACCGCAAGCAACGATCCGTAATCTGTGTCAATTAAGGGTTGTATTTGTTTCAGTCGTGATTACAAAGCACTTTCTAAACGTGGGCCATGTGCAGGCCTTTGTTTTTCTCCTTTTCTCGTGAAACAAGGCTGAGACATGGTTACGTTAAATCGTGCTGTCGAAACCGCGTTCTTTGATTGCCAATTGTAACAGCTCAATAATGTGTCAATATATATCCACTCTATATTGTTTGTTTGTATTTGTGTCAGAACGCAACTTCCGGCGTTTTCCGTCACTGAAACAAATCGATTTTAGGGTGGATACTAGGGATCGCTAGTTACCGTATTTACTTTTCCGTCAACGAAGGCTCTGGCCTGTTCTTAAAAAACTACCGGTTTAACTTGTTCACTTATCCTAATCAGCTTCGCCAAGAATCCATATCGCGTTGTCAACTTGTGGCTAAACTTCCCACAAGTAACTGCGATAGAACACGTGCCGGACTGTGGCCTTCTTTATTGCGTGGGTTGAAGAATTGTCAAAATTAGTTCACTTATTTGATTAAAAATCAGAACTGAGGAACGAAGCTGTTGTCAAGCGTCAATTTGGCATGTGCTTGAGAATTTGCTTGAGAATTTCCACTATGTCACCTATTAAAAATCTACGGAATCCTGAATCAAAACCATGTAACCATTTGTAGCAAAATCAACCCCGCAATGATAGTGACGTCGTGTTAGAAATTGCTGGACAGTGAGTGTTGATTTGTATTTCTTTTAAAGAACCGTTAACTTAGTCATTCGCTAGGCACGTACACCTACACAGCTTAGTTAAACTTCCATCCGGTTATCACATGTACGTGAAGTTTTGGGAGAGGTTCATTTGGTAGTGTTAAAAAAACCGCGAACACGAACCATTTTGGACCATCCCGAAACACAAAAAAAGACAACGAAAAAGTGGCAATAACTTTCAGTCGGTGACTATTCTTTACTTATTGAAGAACTCCAGTTCACTGCATGCGAAGAAAAGGCAAAAACGTTCAGTCGGTGATTAATCTTTACTTGTTGTATATTTCCAGTTCATTGCATGCGGTTAGCATGAAGTTCCTGTTTGCTTTTTGCTGATTTTTAATTTTGTTTTTCAAGGGTAACACACAACATTCTTGAGATTGATTGAATTTTGAGGAGAGAGGAAAACTCCTGGAAAGGAAGAGAACCAATAACAAACTCAACCCACGTACTGTATAACGTCCAGGATATGGACCCCAGCCAATTGACGAGGGTGTGTGCAAAAAGGGGAAGTTAAAGAGAAGTTCCCATCGGGTAGTTGGCAACTTACATTTATGCCTTGTTTACACTTTGTTATTTAATCATTTTCCTTTATTGTTGTCACCTTTGTTTAGGATATAATGATACTACAATAACCGCCTATTTTTATGCCAGACTGTTATCGTTTGAGCCAGAAACGAACCTTGACGAGTGTGTCCATATTTCATGTTGTCGCGTGGGCGAGCACGTGTCACGTAATTAGCTATAGCGATGCAGTAGTCTGGGAGATTTGTTCTCGGAATTTCAATTGAATGCACTTATGTCATAAGAATGCGAAACAGACCTGAAAGCCTCTTCGACAAATCTAATGGTAATTGCTGTAGTATCACTATAGAATAGCTGTCGGTATAATCATAACTGTTTCCGACGTGTTGAAAGATATTTAGCATTGCCATAGTGCTCTATGACCTTTCTATTTCTGAAAGTTCCTAAAGTTGCTAATTTGTAATCGACAGCCGTAGCAAAGCAAACTATGGGAAAGGGAAATTGAACAAAAATCATCTGCAAAGTTGTTACATATTTCCAAAGCGCAACACAATGTGTTCAAAAAAAGTATCGACTCTCGCAGAAAGGTTCAGAAAGAACTTGTCGATCGGTTTGATTTCAGTGAAAGCTAATTCAGTGATCATCCTAGGTTATGACCGGGAAGGTAATTAAACCACCGTTGTTATACACCATTGACTCCAAAATCTTGCAGTTTACATGATCGCGGGCATACGTATATGAACTCTGACGTGAAAGAAATGTTTTAAAAAATGCACATATAATTATGATCGTTAAAATTGACAGGAAGCTAAAAAGTTGTTTGTTTAAACTTCATTAGCCCTGAGTTAAACTCAGGTCATTTTAAATAGACTCCCTCCCACTCAGTTTGCACTTCTTAAAAAGTTAAGCCTAAATTTTTCAAGTTCGTCGTTTGTAATCTGTATTAATCTTCTACATCATCAACCATGCTAGTTCCTTTTTCAAGTTCTCTTCAATTTTTAAGGTAATTTTATACACAGCCAAAATAACTAAAAAATACCGTGATGTTGATATCACAACCGTCTATATTGCACGTTATCTTTTACTGTTATCTAAGACACCTCTCGGATTAGTGGGATATGCAAAGATATTGGTTGTTAACCTTCTGGTGTTAAACTCGGGTTATGCCTGAGAGAGGAGAGGTCAGAAAACTGCACGTTAAAGCGATCAAACGCTAATTCTTTCTATGCCATGTACGGAACATTGACAAATTAAATTTTGTTCTTTTATTTTATGTTCATCGTTTGTGACACGTTATTTGTGTTTATGGAAGTTTCTGAATCCAGTAAGAATTATTCAGTTTTTTGGGGTAGACTGTGATTAATAGTTTATTTTTTTTAATAGACGGTGACATGCAAGGGAGATTGTTGGTAAAAGAGACTATTTTGAAATTGCTGCTGGTTTTAAAGTTTTTTTCTTTTTCAATTTTTCGCATGGATTTATAAAGTGACTCGAAGAATAATTAGCATGTTTTTAATTTATAGTTACTGATAGTGCGCAGTGTAATAGTAGGGAATCACAGTTAAGGGGCCACGTCATGATTCGAGCATCTTACCTGTATGTTCGAAGATGACTGAATCTATTTCCTTTTTCGTAGACCTCGTTCTTCCTATCCGGTTTATAGTAACATATTTGGATTTTTTAACTTTGTTAGACTTTCAAATTTTTCTAAGATTTTACTGAAAAACTTAAAGGCTATTCAGCTCCCTCTACGCCATGCTCGTTGCTTAAATGGCATACATTTAAGAAGAAGGTGATATAGCAATTTGCAATAGAGTGTCGTTAAGCCAAAACCAAAGTGATCACTTTAGCCAACCAGAAAGGACACAGAAAATCTGATGAACAAATCCTTGAAGCAAATACACGTAGCTGACGTGAAGCGCGGGAAAACCTGTGCGTGGGGCAAAGCTCAAGCAATTAACTCCCTTGATGCCAGTTGTTAAAACATCGCGGAACACCAGAGAACGTGTCATTTGAGGAAGCTCTTCATAAATGACTTGGCGTGGATAGAAAATGCTATTACTATTTTTACTTACTAGAAAACTGCGTGCCGAATTCATTTACTCCAGTCACCTTCTCACTCCAGTTATGTCTTCCTCGTAAATAACCGCGAACGTTCAGTTTCATAGCTACAATCGTGGACAAAAGTCCTTGGGACACTTATGTAATGTAACGGATTATCTGTGTTTTAGAACTGAAGTATGAAGAAAACGCTGCTATATCCTTTATATACGGGTTGCTGTCCCCCCTCTCTACCCAACACAATGTTGACAATCAGTTGAAATTGCACGTACTAGTTTTCAACATTGTATGGGAGGTGGGGGGCGAGGTTAGGCAGGTACATACATACACATACATAGAAAAACTTTATTTAAGCTCGAAGTTGTATTCGCGCCTGGCGTGTACGCAAAAGCGCCAAAAGTGCAAATTTGTCCCAAGACTTTTGTCCATACTTGTAGGTGTTCCTTAGCAGCCCGCAAATGTCTGAATCCTTAAATTTCATTCCGGCTTGCGTTGGTGATCCACTTTCTTCGTATTTCGTTTATTTTCGCCTAATATGGAAGATCTATCACCTTCCGGATACGTGTTTCGCGTGGAAAAGAGCTCTCGAAAAAGATCTCTATCACATTTTTGACTTATCGTAAAGATAAAAACGCAGTAGCTCTACCTATGAAAGAGAAAGATAATTTTTGGAACTTCAAATCTTCCAATCACATAGAATAACGATGGCAAGGACACCTTAACGTAATTAGAATTTACAATATTTCGGAGAGAAAGCTACATCAGGCTTAGCTGGTTTTCGTTCAGGTCCTCTATTTTGGTGGAATTGGAATTTGGAGCTAGGTGTTGGTTTTTGTGGCGGGAGGAAAACCGGAGACCCGCAGAAAAACCCTCGGAGCAGGGCGAGAACCAACAACAAACTCAACCCACATATGGCCCCGGGTAGGAATCGATCCCTAGACGCATTGGTGGGAGCAAGCACTCTCGCCACTGTGGCATCCCTGCTCCAAAACGCATGCGATGTTGGCCAATTCGTCTTTCACATGTCGCATTCCGTCATAAATTTTAGCATATTCTGAAAATTACATAAAGTAGGTAGTATCGTTATTTTTTTGCAGGGTCTATTGGTTTTGCGATTGGGTGAAGCCTGATAACGGATGTTTTGAACGTAATCCTTTTATGTCTTTGTTTTGGTTTGGACAACGATATCCTCCTACAAAACATACCACTCTATCCCTCAGTGGTTAGTTATTTATCCGTTAAATACCATATGGCATCGTTTGATAAGCGAGGGCCAGTATTTTTTTTAAGGATGAAAGGCAGCTACTTTAAGGCATGCTTTGTGGTCTTCCAATATTTGGATCCCTTTTGAGCAAAAAAAATAGATTATCTCTTTGGAATAAGATAGTGTGTTTTCTTCGTAGACATAAATTACAATACTGAATTTGCTCCACGATGCGTTTCCTCGAAGCTTTTAGAAAGCGATCGCCAAAACTGATCTAAAGAATTCAGTAGTTTGAATCAACAAGTCATGACAAAAGTAAAACAATCTCTTAAAAAAAGCAGTTAAGGTAAATCACACGTTTGTTGTAGCTATTACGACTTTGATTCTTTCAATCCACGAGCGTTCCAAATGCACTAGCACAGTTTTGGCCAAAACAGTATTAAAATTATGAGATTAGAATTATGACTAAGTTCCTTTGCTTTACAACTCTAGTATACCGACCATGATAAATTAAGATATTGCGTCAATTGTTCAATGAAGAAGAAGTATATCTAGCGGTTTTTTCGCGGTAAAAAATGGGAAAAAGTCTGTCTTTGTGAACTATTTTCGATCTGACATCACCACCTCGTGAATGCGCAACCCGTTATAACAGATATTCCATAGTTGCTGTTATTTATCGATTTTAGTGATAGCACTAGATCAGTACTTTAAGTTATGAACGGTGAACGAGTGTCTCTTGGGCTTAAGGTTACTTCCCACCTTCAGAGGCCAAAAAAATCGTTTTTTCTTTTATTTGACAAAATTTAATTTCGTCATTTTATTTAGTGTTTCCAAAAGAAAAACATTAAAAATCTCAAAAAGCAGCCGAGTTATTTAGAAAAAGCGTATTTTCAAATAAAGTTAATAAACTAGGAAGGTGTCACAATCTTGTCAACGGGCGAGAACCCTGAGGAAATTTTCGCGGCAAACGCTCATCGCTCGTATTTCACGACATTTGCATATTTTTCTTTACATCACGCACTTGACAGAAATTCCCCCGTGGAAGCTCTTTACGCTAACTCCCATGGAAAAATCAAAAGCAGAAAAAAGTCCTTGGGTAAAGAAAACGAAACAAACCGGCGTAAAGAAGACAGAAAAAGCTCCATATTGTCAAGGAAGGAAAAAAAACCTTGCCGAAAGCGACAAAGGCTCTTGGTTTGGCCAAACACCTTCGACAATCTCGGCATCTGCTGAAGATCCGGAGCGTTCGAATATCCTTGGATCAAGTAGCTTAAAAATCAAAGTCAACGTCAGTGCAGGCTGCGAACAAGATTCTTCGTCGGAATCTGGCGGAAGTGATGAAGAAAATGAAACCTACCCAAGGGAACTCATTTTAGCAGTAAGAGTATTTCTCAAGCTGTCCGTCGATTCCTTAACGTCTTGTTTTTCAGCGGTACATTTTCCGCCTTTAACCTTTTTGGCGCGGGTTTTGCCTTTGCCTTTGCCTTTGCCTTTGCCTTTGCCTTTGCCTTTGCCTTTGCCTTTGCCTTTGGCGTCTTTGCCCATATTACGTTGCCATCCTGAATTGAACTGCACTGTTGCAATGCGATGCTTTTCCCGGGAAATCTTGAGCTATTGTCATTGGTTTGCGGTTTTATCAGGCGTGATAATCTCCGGACGTGGCGCGAGTTGTTTACGAACCTTAACAAGCTAAAATCTCGCATTTGATTTTTGGAGGAATACATCCACTTTGAGCGAATTTACAGGGTATGCAGATTTGACGGATTTTCCTGAAATTTCGCCAGAACATTCCAGAGATAATGACAAACCAAAGTGTGTCGGGAAATTTTGATATTTAACACATTTTTCCCGTGGCGTCCATTTACGCAACACGTCTCGCATATTTTTAGCTACTCCAACTTTAGAAGTGGATATCTAGACAACCAATCAGAATATCGAAAAAGCCCGACACATTTTTCTTGATTGATGCCTTGTGAATAAGACTCTACAGCCATTTTGCTCGTATTGAGGAATCCGATAACCGATAAATTCAATAGAAGAAGCCTGGGTCGTTTCACGCCTTACCGCCTCCTGACACTTCCTAAAAGAAAACATTGCTGAAATTGTATTTTTTTCGTAAAGTACATTTATTAAGCTTTCTTATGATTTATAGTTTGTTGAGGTTTTATTGAAACTGGCGCGCGTGCGATTTTTTTCCCGAAGGGCACCCGCTAAGGTGGGAAGCAACCTTAATATACCGGCTTTGATTCATCAGGTCAACTTCAGAAGACTCTATCCAATTACGGAAACTTAAGCGGAACAAGCTCCCACTCAGAAAAAATAATAAGTAAATTAATAAAGAAAACAACTTTACTTCAGTGCTATATGTATTTATTTGTACAGAATGAGACAAGCTAATTGGAAACACTAATCTAAACTAAAGGAGAGAAAAGAAAGGAAATCTAAATGAGATAAGTAAAGAAAAGCTGACACTAACTATATCAGTAAGACTGCCATTTAACAATAAATACCGTAGTGGATTTCCGTAGGTATCAGTTCTCACTGTGCTCACGAACCTTTCTAAAGTCTGACGTCCAGAAATGGGTTAAAGGAAGTGTTGAAGGAAAACGAGCTCGCGAATCAATGGAAGAGAAGAGTTCTGGAAATCAGCTCGCTTCCTCATTTTACCGCTTATGCCAATCTGATTTTAACAAATTGTTGTACCTTAGGGTTAGGGTGTCATGATGCTTGTTCGGTTTGCGAGGGCGCATACGAGTGAGGAGCTTAAGTTGACATGGCAAGAGTAGAATGTGACGCCTATACTAAAGGTTACGTGACAGCGGTACGTTTAAACCCCCGTGAACACGTAAAGTAAACGAGGCAGGAGTTGCCTGCTGGCGGAAACTCCTTCACCCTTGAAAGCTTCCGTTTCAATTTGAGAGTTCAGTTGAGCAGCTTTGTCGTCTAGACTTTTCATGTTACGCAGTGCAATCGTGTTTACTAACTGACTGCAAATTAAACCACAGTCTACACAAACAAGTGAGGGGTAACCTAAGATCAGGCGTTCTTTTCCTTTCTCTTTTTTTGGCGCCAAAAAAGGAACGGCTGATCGCAGGTTAAGTGAAGAGCGCCGGATTTCTTAAGGTCTAAATCATTACAGATGTTGAAATAATGAATATTATCAGGAAGAAAGAAGAAGAATAAGAAAAAAAATTGCGGTTACGTTGGATAATCGTTTAGAAACAAACAAAAATGTATAAATTTGATTGTGATCGATCGATAATCAACAAAACAAATGCTGAAAGTGAAGAATGATCATCGCAGTTAATTTTCCAATTTAAGCAATTGGAAAGAAGAACCCTGAAAAAATCAGGGCTTCAACGGGATTCGAACCCGTGACCTCCGCGATACCGGTGCGATGCTCTACCAACTGAGCTATGAAGCCACACATTGGGAGCGAGGTCAATTAGTTGAGTTCATATCTTCCCGTGAGGAGTGAAATGATGTGAAGTTTATATGAAATAATTCATATATGAACTGCGGTTGTAGATGAAAGTGAAGAATGATCATCGCAGTTAATTTTCCAATTTAAGCAATTGGAAAGAAGAAGCCTGAAAAAATCAGGGCTTCAACGGGATTCGAACCCGTGACCTCCGCGATACCGGTGCGATGCTCTACCAACTGAGCTATGAAGCCACACATTGGGAGCGAGGTCAATTAGTTGAGTTCATATCTTCCCGTGAGGAGTGAAATGATGTGAAGTTTATATGAAATAATTCATATATGAACTGCGGTTGTAGATGAAAGTGAAGAATGATCATCGCAGTTAATTTTCCAATTTAAGCAATTGGAAAGAAGAAGCCTGAAAAAATCAGGGCTTCAACGGGATTCGAACCCGTGACCTCCGCGATACCGGTGCGATGCTCTACCAACTGAGCTATGAAGCCACACATTGGGAGCGAGGTCAATTAGTTGAGTTCATATCTTCCCGTGAGGAGTGAAATGATGTGAAGTTTATATGAAATAATTCATATATGAACTGCGGTTGTAGATGAAAGTGAAGAATGATCATCGCAGTTAATTTTCCAATTTAAGCAATTGGAAAGAAGAAGCCTGAAAAAATCAGGGCTTCAACGGGATTCGAACCCGTGACCTCCGCGATACCGGTGCGATGCTCTACCAACTGAGCTATGAATTATTTCATATAAACTTCACATCATTTCACTCACAGGAAGATATGAACTCAACTAATTGACCTCGCTCCCAATGTGTGGCTTCATAGCTCAGTTGGTAGAGCATCGCACCGGTATCGCGGAGGTCACGGGTTCGAATCCCGTTGAAGCCCTGATTTTTTCAGGCTTCTTCTTTCCAATTGCTTAAATTGGAAAATTAACTGCGATGATCATTCTTCACTTTCATCTACAACCGCAGTTCATATATGAATTATTTCATATAAACTTCACATCAAAACAAATGCTATTGTTTTTTAATGAATAAATAAATACAACACTGTAATGAAGTTGAGTTTGCGAAGAACACATCCTCAAGCCGTTTGATTTCAACTTTTGCTCTCCAACAACTCCCCGAAGATTATAATAAAGATGCTATCAGAGATGAAGGCGCTTCTTGGAAAACAACGTCGCCTTATTTGGTTAAAACGCATGCCGTAGTTTAGGATAACTTGGCAGTCAAAATACTCTTTATCGGGAGTATCACAGAAAAGAGATCTCAGATTAATTGATTAAGTAAAGCACCTTGTTTGGTTTAAAATCACTCTTTTAGCATAACGTTCTATTGTTGCTGCATTGCAGCGGAAACCCAGATTTCAGGCGTTTTGAAAATAAGCGGAAACTGAGGCGGAAACTGCTCTTAGTACACGAAACGAGATTTTTTCAACCTGAATAGACCTTTACTTCTACAGTCACGAATGCGTATCTCAATACGAGTAATGATAGAAATGTATCAAAAATGAAATCAGCTGCGTTGTGTGTTAGTTGTAGTTTTCAAATCATGCAACAAAATGCTTTGACCGCCAAAAGAACACCCACCATCCATGTCGAAGTACATGTAAATGAATAATATTCACTTTATTTTAGTGTCGGAACGCTTAGCACTGCTTCACTAATTGGTGACCAAGCAAACAAAGATTCTAAATTGAACCGAAACTTGTTAAAAATACCAGCTAGTTACAGTTGACTATTTACCAAGCGTGGAGCAGTTGAATTTGGGAGCACCAATCACCGGGCCGCTCCGGATTACAATTCCAGTACTTTAACCAGAAGTCCCCGCCGCCTACACGAGCACTTACTATATACTGATTGTTCTCGAAGCAACTCAATATATTCCTGTTATAGCGTCAACGTTCTTTAACGTTTGCGTTTTCTTTGAAACGTAACAGTTCCTTTTCTTTTCACTTTTTCTATCATAGCGATTCGTGTTCAGTATTCAATTCGATTCAATCGAGTAGAGCTTTCATAGTTTTTCACATTTCCTTGGGGAGCGCCAAGCCATGAGCGTATGAATGGCGCTATTTAAATAAACGTTAATAAGTTATAATTATTATATCTGAGAATCGAGATATTGTTCGAGTCAGTATATTGTATGAGGACTAAAGGGAATTAACAACTGAAGAGAAATATTACAACAAACAAATTTATCTTCTGATTCAAATCTATCCATATATTGTGACAACCGAAGTGAAACATGTAACAAAGAATTCAAAGATCAAGACTGAGTTACGATCTCGGCTAACCCGCGAAAAATTAATATACATGCGTATCTCAATCTAAGCGATAGATCACTTTAATTACTTTGGAAAAGGTTTCACTCTTTCTAATATAGATTAGTAGAATTCTACTGGCGTTTTAATACGAATGGCGTTCTCTTATTGAATACGTTATTCACAGCCTATTTCTGTTCTGTTGAGTAACGTAGCAATGAGCGCTTAATCCACCATAGGAAAAAAGATGGCGGCGGTACATTTTATCACGATGCCTTGCGAACCTAGCACAGCCTATAAGGCACAAAGAAAGCCAAATTTTTACAATATTTGTTCCTGTACTAAGAAGAGTGAGAAGCCCAGGTTTGAAGGTTTTATAACGTTTCTGTACGTTTTTTAAAACGTTGTTAAGGTTTTCGTGCTCTAAGAACTATGGGTAAATGTACTAGTCGCCATCTTTTTTCCTACGGAGGATTGTTAACAAACTGGCGACCGCTTCTTTGCGTTTTCGAAGTGTCTGTGAAGAGTTTTTGGATAAAGTTTTGAACGACTGCTACAGTTATACTAAAACAATTAGATTTTTCGCTCTTGATTTCTATGTGTGAACGCGATAGAAATCCCGTGCTCATAATTGTTAAATAGCCTTAGACAGGAATTGATCTTTCTGAAATTTGTATAATAACAAAAAAAATAAAAAATAAAAAAAAAAAAATAATAATAATAATAATAATAATAATAATAATAATTAAAAGTTCTGTTGTTACGGGGGTGGGATTAGGTCTTAATGCCCCTTCCAACCCTGAAATGAATCAGTGGCAAGCGATTACATGAGATTTCAACCACGGTCTTTCTAGTTCAGTAATTTTGAAAATCAAACAATATCGTGGGTAATCGGGCGCAACCGCAAGCAACGATCCGTAATCTGTGTCAATTAAGGGTTGTATTTGTTTCAGTCGTGATTACAAAGCACTTTCTAAACGTGGGCCATGTGCAGTCCTTTTTTTTTCTCCTTTTCTCGTGAAACAAGACTGAGACATGGTTACGTTAAATCGTGCTGTCGAAACTGCGTTCTTTGATTGCCAATTGTAACAGCTCAATAATGTGTCAATATATATCCACTCTATATTAATTGTTTATATTTGCGTCAAAACGCAACTTCCGGCGTTTTGCGTCACTGAAGCAAAGCGATTTTAGGGTGGATACTAGGGATCGCTAGTTACCGTATTTACTTTTCCGTCAACCGAAGGCTCTGGCCTGTTCTTAAAAAACTACCGGATTAACTTGTTCACTTATCCTAATCAGCTTCGCCGAAAATCCATATCGCGTTGTCAACTTGTGGCTAAACTACCCACAAGTAACTGCGATAGAACACGTGCCGGACCGTCGCCTTCTTTATTGCGTGGGTTGAAGAATTGTCAAAATTAGTTCACTTATTTGATTAAAAATCAGAACTGAGGAACGAAGCTGTTGTCAAGCGTCAATTTGGCATGTGCTTGAGAATTTGACACCGTCGTAAGTTGTCCATGCTGCAGCCGCTGGAAAGAGTAAGCTACTCCTAGGAGAGAGCCAAAGCATTGGCAAAGCACTCTATGCTCCCCCATGGGTGATAAAGGATAACCATGAAGATGTAAGTAAATGGAAAATATCGATCCCCATTTGGACTTACGTGACAGAATGCCCAACATCCCATAGTTGAAAGTAACCGGATTTATGTCTCCTAGATTGGTTACTCTTGCCTCACTTAGCAAAATGCTGTTTAATAAGATTATACAAACAATTTTCTCAGTTTTTATCTCATTTCTTTAGAAAGGCGAATCTGGTTGGCTCTCCTGCTCATAGAAAAGTCGGACACGTTGTCTTACCGTCAATGGTGCACGTGCTGCTTATGAAATGCAAAATCGTTCTTCAATTCTGCCGTTAATAAAATATTGAAAATTGTAGGTTTTGAACTGCAGTCATTTGCAGTGCGTGCTAAACCTTTTGCCTAATTGCCCTGACTTTCAACTCGGCTGTACCTCATCGACTTGGTTCGATTCTTCTACTACTGATTTTCTTTCAAGTCTCCAGATAAGACAATAATTCAATTAATTACATGACTAGAATACCGGTCAAACGCAAGAAAATATACGCAAAAATGTTCCGGGACGCTGTTTTGTACAACCACATTTATAATGTAGAATAAAGTCTCTAAAACTGGTCGGCGTCAAGTGGTGTGTTAATCAGAAGGAGTGGTTTAAAAAGGTTTAATAATGCAAATGGAAAGTCAGTAAGACAGTATCACCTAACTTTACGTATGAATCAAAAACATTTTATTACGTACGGAGAACTCCACAAAAAATACAAATCTTAATCATAACTGCTGGTTTTTATTTTGTTTAAATGATTGCAAATACAAGAAAAAGAACTACCGTGTTGGTGTTCATGGTTTTTCAAAGTAACAACGCCTATCGCGACCGTTCTCTTTAGTTAAACTGATTAAATATAAGGTCGCATCATCACAGCCTTTCTTTACTCCTAGACACATAATACTATTATCAATGCTGTATTTGTATACACGGTATTTTCCAATTTTTTCCTCCTCAAACTGGAACTCATTGCTAATGGTATCGTTACATCTTTGCTTCTGAAAATACAAAAGAGAACAAAAAAGACACAAATCTAACAAATCTAACCTTCTAAATCAGGCCAAACCTTACAGTAAGTAGCGCTTTTAACCCAGGGTTCCGTAGGAAAGCCTGAGTCTAAAAATGCAAACCGTTCGTCGTCGTCGTCGTCGTCGTCGTCGTACTTGGTCGCCCAATGGGGGGACATAGTCCCAGGCGTTCCTAGCGTAGTGCGAGAAAACTGGAGATGAGAATGTGACAGCTCTTGCTCTTCGTGAGAATGCTGTGATTTGTGAAAAAAGGTTGGGGAAGACTCGAAGAAGATGTCGATCGTTTTCGGAACGGATTGGCCACGAATTATATTGCTTGACATTTCCAAACAGAGATCGAGCATTCTCAGCAGGTTCGAATGGACATTTCGAACTTGCGGAAAGAATTTCTGACTGCCGGGTATATATAGCTTATTTATTTTCTTGAAAATCCGTGCCTGTAAGTCACGCAAAGTTCATCAGACAACTTGCAAACACAAATCATTGAATAACATGATCGCGTGGTGTTTATGACCAAAGATCAAAATATTCATATACTCCCGCGAGGTTTCAAATAATAACGATGATCTTCGCGGAAATTGATTATCTATGAATTTTTGACCGCCGGGTAACTAGTATTTTGAACAACCTTGCCCGTGAGTGAAGATTTTTGTAGTATGGCCGGGAGAATTCGTCCACTACTAAAACAAAACGTTATTTAGAGTTGCTTGGCATTTCTGACAAAATATTTTTTTTCATTGAATTGTGGACAAAATGTCAAAAATCGAGATTTTATAGTATGTCCAAGCTGGAAAATTTCCTCAACTACAAAAATAATACCTGAAATCGCTTGGCATTTCTAAACAAAGCTCTGCTATTCTAAGTAATAAGTTATTTCTTGAAAATTCTATAATAATTTCAGACTGCCGGGTATCTAGTACTAGTTTTCTGAAAACCCCTCCCGGCTGCCGGGTGTCTAGACACAATGTAAAGTTTTTGTTGTGTTCAATATGCTTACTTGCGGTACGAAGCCTGAGCAAACGCTCTCAAAGCGTCTAGTATTATTAGTATTCTTTTTGTTTCAGTTTGTCACGTCTTTACTGACATGAACATACAACCCGATAAATCTCATGCAGTCACAAAGTGCCAACTCAGTCCTATAGGAACCCAAATTCTCGTCAGTTCAGCCTCGCGGGGAACCATTTTGGACAAACCATCCCGTATGATATAAAGATTTAGGCCAGCCTAAAAGCGTAGCTCCTGGGCCGGGTTGTTGAGAGCCCGGTTAAGCTAACCCAGGAAAAGGTAGAATTTTGATTTGAGTTTTGTAACTTCGCGGTGAGGTTTTCTGTATATTGTTTGGCCTTCTATTTTGAGTTTTAATAATCATCATATACCATTCTGGCCAATCACATAGGACTCCGACAATCCAGAAAACCAATCATAAATCCCGGGAAACGTAATCGAGTGAATCACAATTCCTTTTGATTTTACTACTGATTGTATGACAAAGTAGCGCGAGTATTTGAAGGCAATCGCTCAGCGTAGTGATTTCTCTAGTTTTGTGACACTCATTTGAAAACCACTTTAAAAATGATTAGTTGAAAATAGTTTTTGTCACCCTCACCTCTATGAAAGTAACACTGTTGCTGTTGACGACCGCCTTTAGTGCGTAAGTGGATCCATGATGACTAACCTCAATGCACTTCTTTCTTGTAGCAGCGATATTTATGATCCAAAATTCTTTGAGATAAAAAATACATTATTAGCGAAAACCTGAAACAAATTTAATCTTGAAAGCTGACAAAATTTCTGTAGTAGGCAAATACAATAAACGGAAATGGTTCTGAATTCCCTGTTCAATATTTCTGCTGTGAACCTATCTGCCCAAGGTCCCTGTCTGGTGATTTTAATAGAATATGTTACCGCCGCCCCCCTCAGTCCCTCTCTCAGTCCCTCCCTCTTCCTTCCTTCTCCAAAAGCAGAGATTGGGTCGTTACCTTTTTTTAAAGCAGATAAATTTTAATGAATCTTGCTGTCAAATTCATATGAGCTCAGTAGTGTATGACTCAAAGCAATCTCAAATCAGCGAAAACTAAATCTAATGGTCCTTGCATCTGTCCCAATTCGTTCAGTCTGGATTTAATTCAACTTGCTGTAATTTTCCTCAGCTATGTTACAATCTGACCAATCAGCGTTCGGCAATTTCGTAGGCTGTGTTAACGCGGACGGTAGCATTATAGCAACACTTACGCCGTTACGGTGCTTTTTTTTCTCGTGTCGACGCCCCATCTAACTTTGCCTCACACTGTCCGTTGGTACATTTATTAGTGTGAATCTTAAGGAGATTTCCTCCGCTGCAATTCATTCGTCTGTAAAATGATTGCATAGAGAGTGGGCCTGTTCTGCTTCGTTTCCACGTTGATCCGACTTCTACATGGGCCAACAAGAATACTACCACGGTCTACGGATATAAAAATACACCCCATATATTAACATGTACAGTAACCAAGGTAACCAATCAACTGATGCCAGTTTTGCTAGTTGATTCTGCATACAGTACACGTACAGTGGAAACAATGTCTGGATAAAATTGATTACTTTTCTTCAAGTAAGAGGTTGCAAATAAAATTAATTACCATCAAAGTTAATTTTTTCACAATCTAGTAAATTAAGAAACAAAACTTTAATATCTACTGGAAGAGCCTCAGAAAGCATTTCTATATATATTTAGTTTTTATGTGCTTGACAAGGACATTTGTAGTGCAGGGAAAATACTGTCATAAAATTAGGAAGGCTAAAGCACATCCTTTTTTTAAAACGAAACAGCTATTGCAGACAGGGATGAAAAACAATGCTGGCAAAATCAGACGATAGTTTCGTCGACTTCATACATAAAAAGAATCCCTAATCAAAGTATCAAAAGTTGCAACTAATGACTTAGTCACTGACGCTTATTTTACTTACTAGAAAGATATGTGTTAAATCCATGTTGCCCTCTTTGTAATAAGCTTGTTCTTTTAGATCGAAGTTACGATGGTCTTAACGCTTAGAGCGTCTATTTATACGGTTAGGTTTTAATGTATGTACGATTTATTTTAACCGCTCTTGCATATGTAATTGATTAAAAATGAAAAGAATTTCATCCTGCATGTAGCTGAAATAAAATAGATTACTAATGAAAAAAGTATCAGTCCTTGTTACAACCAAAGCGACGCGAGGAAGAACTGACCCACCAGCCCCCACATACATAGGTACGTGGGCGAAAATAATTAAGGGTCTTAAGTACTTTTTATCTCGCAGATCGTTCGACGAAGAGGGTGTATTTTTAAAATGAAGGTCAATAGAGAGGTTGCGCATAAAGCTAGCTAAACATCCAACACTGGGACTCGATCGTGGTCATAATGTAAACAAAGTGGCAAAACAAACTATCTGGTCCATTTGGGTCACAATAATTTTACGGATTTCTCTGTTGATATCAAATTTCAAACGCCGTAGACAACAAATCACGTAGGATGGTATATCAATTTGTTCCTTTTTCATTGCTACACCCCCGTAAAACCGCACCTTAGACATGGCGTGAACATTCTTGCCGAGAACATTGACTGAATGATTCAATAGCCATGCAAAGTTTCCTACAGAATCAATCAATACAGAATAAATTGTTTTGAGTTTCTTTAAGTCAATCTCGTTTCTTACTTAGTTTGTGTATTGGATAACGTTGAAATTAGTTTTTCCAGCCCACTAACCCACTTCTTCCAAGGCCATGAATCGAAAGTCATGAAACTTTACATAACTCACGCGAACCAGCGAAGTGACTCAGGCACAGACTATTTTCTTCCGAGGGATGTTTGTCTGTCGATTAGTCACGGATAAGTAAGATTGTATAATCAGTTTTCTATGCAAGCGGTGTTAAATAAAGGAGTCCTTGGCTTGCCAAATAACAACACTGTTGTCTTGGGCGGGGAGACGAGTGAGTGATAATATTTGTGAACCATAGAATAGGGCACGCGCATTGTTTATGCGCTACGGGTTGTCCATATTTGCCACACTCTTGTTTCCAAACCATACAATTTTCAGTATTTTAAAGACAAAATTGAAGAATATTTCTTTCTTTTAAGAGCAGCACGGGCACTATATCATATTGTCATTTAAGCACTAAGCGTGAGAGCCAGTCAGGTCTCGGGGAAAATCTATATAACACGCTGAGTGTACTGTGTGTACTGTGTGTCTGAGTGTACTGAGAAACGCCGCAAAGTAGCTTTCTGTTTAGAGAGGTGTTACTATTTTAGAAGAATGCTGAAACCCTCCGGCTCTGAGAAGGCTTCTTTCTTTACTTTGCACGCTTGGCAACATCTAATTGTAAATATTCAAACAGGGCACGAAACAATTTCTTTGCTCAGTACACTGGAATTGAACTGATTACTTTCTCTGTTTATTATCTCTGGTAAAGCTTCTATATCCCGAGGCCGTTGTTCTCTTTTACTTTAAGCTGCATTTACGTGGATTTCAACGTAACCAACTCTACCGCTTATCTTTTGTATTGCGTCGGCGGCAGGACCGTGGTTACGTAGAGGAAATATCGTATCATCTCCACGTTTCAGACATTTCATTGATTTTCCTCTAATGGTTTAATTGACTTTCAAAGACAATACGAATATTTTAAACCCTGAGATTGTCGTGAACGTTCTCAGGTGATCAGGTACGTAGTCCACGAAACGTTGGCTCCTGTATTTTCCCTTATTTGCTAGGCGTACTTAAGACTGCTGCTCAAATTTAGCTTTGAAACAGTTCCTCACAGCAATTCACCCAGATCAGTGGAACGCCCAGGTGAATCTTGAGCAAACAGGTTTACTGGAAAAAATGGAGTTTCTTTGCCCTTTTGGTTTTTTGGAAAGGGTTGAGCCGAATACGGCGGAGCCTGTGTGTACGGTCGGTATATATTCTAGTTTCAGTTTCTGTCGGTAACTGAAGATACCTATGGAAATAAAAATGTAACTTATAGGGAACTACTGTGAATCTCAAGAATGAGGATTTAATAAAGTAAAACAAACATGCTGAACCTAAGAGTGGAGTGGGCGGCCGGATGCTGAATGCAAATGAATATAGTTTTGTCCCTTTCTTGGCTGGTGTTGGACATTTTTTTAACCAAAAGTTTCCAAGAAATTACACATAACAGAGTTAGTTTGTTTGCTTGTTTGTTCAGTATTTTCTTTTTCCCGGTCTTTTCTTACATTGCCTACTATTTACTGTTATTTTAAGGCGAGATCATATATGATTAGGCGCACGAGCGGGGGGGGGGGGGTGGGGGGCAAGGGGGACTGCGGGCAAAACGCTAATGATTCGGGCAACGACAATTGAGAGAAAACATTACAAAATAATGCTGTTTGCGTGATTTCCAAAACTCGCTAATAAAGTTTCTAGTTAGTTACCTTTTTTAGAATTTTTCTATTAACAAGTTGTAGATTTTACTCGGATTGAGACTGTTGACAGAGTATGATTGATTGATTATGTAAGCTTTAAATATAACTATTTTTAGTAGTTTCATTTGATGTGGAAATTGTGAACATTTTTTGTTTTTTATGTTATTTGGGTTCGTTTGGATCCCGATTTCAACACTTTTGCATTCGGTCATTGCGTAAATTTTTCGGGCAAGTAGGTCACAGCTCCCAAAGGTATCCGCACGCCTATGCATGTATGTAATCTTGGACCGGATGGTGGATAATATACTAATTTCATGGAACCCTGTGCATCTCGCCCGACATGAAGTCTCTAGAAGGGTAGAGTAGGTGGGCGGATATGAAAAGATCAACCTTTTGACTTATGACAAAACGTGCAAAAATTTCAACGTGCAGTATTTGCTAGGCCAGTCGAGCATCAGTCAGCTGGATGATCACGTTATCAGGACAACGTTCTGGGAAGGGAGGAGTGACCACACACCGTTGAAATGATTGGAATCACGCAGCCCTTAAACATCCTTTAAGTGACCGTAAATAGTGTTTACCTTGGTAAGATTTCAGAAATGTAACACATCCGTCAGTCTTTCTGGACCCCACCTATTGACAATCGGTAAACTTGTGTTTACGCATTTCAAATATTGAAAATAGGCGAAGCTTCGATTCATACCTTCAGTGATGTCTGTTAATGATGTCCAATAAGATTTTGGCCTCAACTACTCCAGTTTTAAGCTAAAAGTAAAGAAACTCTTTTGTACACAGCAGTTACACGATAATTTAATAATTGTTATCAATGTAGTTTGCCGGCTCGCAACTGATTTGTCCCCCGGTACTGCTCGTGTTATGAAAAAAAGTTTTCTTACAAATGTCTTACATATTTTCATTTCAAACTCCTAAAAACTCTGATGTCACGTTCTGTTGCATTTGATTGATGCCAAAATACACAATAATTATCCGTCCTGGCTAGAAATCGATTTGCCGACAAATCATCAGTTGCTGTCAGAAAAATGAAAAGAAAATAAAGATCTGCTTGATAAGCAAAGACAGAAGAGGTTTTACTTTTAAACTGAACGCGTTATAACTGCGTATAAACTCCATTACAGACTAAAATAAAAGCACAGAAACATTGTAACTTTATTGCTTCAATAAAATGGACTCAATTTTACGTTCAAAGTTGAACTCGACAACAGTTTTGTCGTTAAGAAACTAGCGCTCGTGGGACTGCACGACCCAGTTTTATTAGAAATTGAATGTTGCATGTGAGGCGGCGTGAACATGGCGTCCAACGTGCTGGAAAATTAAGGTAATTACCAATTTAAGATTTAACAAACCTCACACTGACGTAATGTTATCTAAATAATATAATCGTTCTAATTCTACAAAAAGTAATGGGGTATTAAATCAAAATCCGCAGTCGTTACTGAGACAACACAGAAGACAAAGAGATTTCAAGACCCACTTTGTCTTTATTGTAGCAGATCGTAGCATAATGCATGTTTTATCACCGTGACCTTTGCGTGATTTCAGAACGTGGAGCCCCCAGTTGCATGTCTATATTAATTTAAGCTAATTTAGCGTCGTTTGTTAAACCATCACGATGTCAACAATAATTAAACCCAATCATTCAATTCGAAGTAAACGGTTCATACGACGGACCACCTGGTGAAACACAATGTTGTGTCGCTGTCTAATTTTAACCGTCGAGCCAAATTAAACTTAGTATAGAAAACGAAAATGAGTGAAAAATTATACATTTGACAGCATAGTGTTTATTATTTAACTGGCCTTAGTAGACCGTGAAAAAATGTACAATGAATGTGCCCGGAATTCATTTCTCACTTAGCCTTTTAAAATACGGACTCTTTCCCTGCTGTTTAGTGATTTATATTTACCTTTATTAATGTAAAGTGGTTTAGACGTTACTTGGTAAAGGTTTATGAAGTTGTCAAATAAGGGTACACATCGAGTTTGATAGTGGATGGGGTGAATTGAATGGGTTCCACTGAGATTGTGACAAGCAGATGAACAAATATTAGTCCTGAATGATTAACGCCTCTTCCCTTTACCGCGAGGGGGGCGCGGGGTGAAGAGAAGAGACGGCTGAAATTCAGACTATGATGTAAGATACCTTTTTGCCGTTCATGATGCACTGCTACGTTAGTCTGCCTTATAAACATTTAACTGCTCAAGGGAAGAGACGGCTGGAATTCAGACTACTTACATCACGGTCTACATATAAAGTGCCCACCCATGCGCCAACGACATAAATTTGAACTGGAACGAAGAATTTCAAAACGATTTATAAGAACTCGACTCAGTGTTTTTACGAATTACACCCTCAGCCTTAGAGGAGTACAGCCCTGTTCTCATAGAATTTCAAAAATAAAAACACAAAGGTAGCAGCAAGTTCCGTGCCACTAACACCAAGTAGAAAAAGAGTCGCCCCTGAACATAGTCTCCTCCGCAGCCATTTTTTGGGATGTCACGCAACGCTCCCCCCAAAGAAAGGGCTGCTCACATCCGAACCACATTCTTTTCCTTTTGTGTTTGTGGTTTGTTTGCGCTCCGTTGAACAGACCAATCACATAATAGCAAAGTGTGAATGACGTAAGCTTTCGCGCGGAAAGGTCTGCGGTGCGAACACGCGAGGGATTTCTGGCTTTTGTTTCACGCGGCACGTCGCCAAAAATAGGCGGTGTTCGCAGGTTACGATCATGACGGACGAAAAAAATTGTAAATGAAAGTCCTAAGTACAAGTGCTTCATGTGCTCATCGCTATGTTCAGCTATAAATGAGACAATATATATTTTCTCGAAATGTCAAATTGTAAGCGTCAATCAAGGGCCAAACGCTTCCTACAGATTGTAATCAGGCCGGAAAGAGCGGCATTCAGAACTCGATGCCAACAAATCGAGCGAAGCTACTTGATTTCCTGGTTCCTTTATTAGGTTAAAATAGATATCTTCCTTCTCGACAGTAATTTTTTGAGTTGAAAGCTTCTAATAATTAACTTGAAGTTTGAAGAGTCTTCAGCTACATAGAAAGCTCGTTCAAGCGTCGCCGGTATTTTTCGGCGTCCCTAAACAAAAGCCGGAAATCTGTATGTTTCTTTGTGACATCTCCCACGACGGGATACAAAGATAAAAAACATTCCCTGATTGGACAAGTTTCAAAGGGCGAATTTGGCGCGAAAACGTTCTTGAAAATGGAACGGAAGCGGTGATTGGCTAATTTCGTGAAAGGAATGTTGTTTGGATGTGAGCAGCCGTTTCTTTGGGGGGAGCGTTGCGTGACATCCCAAAAACGGCTGCGGAGGAGACTACCCTGAACACAGCCCGAAAAGTTTAGTTATTTAGAACGATCGGCTGAAGCGTCGCAATTGATGTGCATTCGCTAGAAAAAATACAAAAAGCTGCCTCTAAGATGGTGCGTTTTTATCCGAAAAGTGAAAGCAGCTGAAGGACCGCCTTTCAGACCTGTCCCTGCTGATTTTGCGAGACTTGGCGCAGATAAATTCTAACAAGGCACCTCAAATAACGCGCATGGATCAAACTGAACTTGTTTTTATATCGTTTGTTTGTTTGTTTCCTTTTGCTGGCCGTATGTTTACTAACGGCCTTTAGTGGACAGAAATTAGCAGCAGTGGATTGCTTAGGTCTTAGGTTTCTAATTCAGAGCGAAGATAGATCACGGTTTGCCTGTACACATATGGTGGTACATGTTTCAATGACGAAAAAGCCGGCACTGCCGCGTTCATTGTTTGGCTTCTTGTTATGGCGTTTTTCAAAGCTAATATGACAGCTTAAAAAATACAGTTTCTTTATCTGTTCAGTTTCATCTTTTTCTACCGATATTCTGTTCGTGCGCGTGAAGTGAATCTGCCATAAGGATCAAAGATTATATTCAAGTCTTCTCTTTGCGCAAACTTCCGTTCTCGCGTGCGTGTCGCTAACCCGCGTGGATGAGAAAGTATACCTTCATTCTGAGGTCAAGTGGACAGAAGTGTAACGATAGCACAATAGTAGTTTATTGACCACTTGATATTAACTTTAATATCTTGACAGCACAGTAGTCTTTTAACGATATGTCATCGCGTTTTCTGCGTTTATCAGATAAGTTGTCTTCGATCGAAATATTGTTCTGTTTTCATCCAGTTCAAAAAATTAGAATTCATCATTGTCCGATATAACAATCCATTTGTCTACCTTGGGCCAAAATTCTTTGCCCCTGTAGACTTTACATTAGTTGCGATAAACTGATATAAGTATTTCTCGGTTACAGTTCACTAAATTTTCGTGTAAATGTTGCGTACAAAAGAGTTTCTTCACTTTCAACTAAAAACTGGGGTAACTGAGGCCAAATCTTATTGGACATCATTAACGGACATCAAAGGTATTCATCTATAAAGCCTCGCCTATTTTCAAATATTTGAAATACGTAAACATTTACCGATTGCCACTAAGTTGGGTCTAGAAAGACTGACGGATCGGATGTGTTGCATCAGTCTACAATCTTAACAAGGTAAACACCGTTTACGGTCACGTAAAGCATGTTTAAGGGCCGTGTAATTCCGATCATTTGAATGGTGTATGGTTACTCCTCCCTTCTCAGAACTTTGTCCTGAGAACGTGATCATTAATTATCATGCTCGACTGGCCTTGCAAATACTGCGCATTGAATTTTTCGCACGTTTTGTCATAAGTCAAAAGGTTTATCTTTTGATATCCACCCACCCACGCTACCCTTCAAAAGACTCAATGTTGGGCGAGATAACTCAACTATTGCGACATGCACCGTGTTCCATGTAATTAGCATATTTTACACCCATGTTTAAGTGTTCCGTTTAAACTTAAGCACCCGGTCCGAGATTGCATACATGATGATCTCGCCGCGAAATAATAGTAAATAGTAGGCAAGATAAGAAAAGGCCGGTTAAAAGAAAATACTGAACAAACAAGCAAACAAACTACCACTGTTATGTGTAATTTCTTGGAACGTTTTGGTTAAAAAATGTCCAACACTAGCCAAGAAAGAGACAAAACTACATTCATTTGTATTCAGCATCCGGCCGCCCGCTTCACTCTTATAGGTTCAATGCGTGTTTTTTTACTTTACTAAATCTCACCATTAGAGTATTCATAATTTGCTAAAGGTAGTTCCACGTTAGGCTAGATTTTATTTTCCATATATAAGCATCTTTAGTTACCGACAAAGGCTCAAAGTAGTATATGTGAACCGTACCCACACGGTCCGCTGTATTCGGTTCTATTGCAACCCTTTCCGAAAAACCAACGGGGCAAAGGAATTCTAAGAACTCTTTTTTTTCCTGTGACCCTGTTTGCTCAAGATTCACCTAAGCCTTCCTCTGATCTGGGTAGCTTCGGGCCACGATAATTCTCGGCTCCTCTTAAGGCGGCTGGTCTTGTCGGCTGCTCTCAAGCTATTGCTTGATTTATTGCTCCCGTCGGCCAGGAAAATATCCTAGTAGAAGAAATTTTACATCGGGTCGAAACACAGGAATGTCTTATGCATACTTAACGCCAATTGCAACTGAAAACGGTCTTAGTCCAGCAGCTGAAACATATGTCATTAAGGTTATAGGAGTTGTAAGTATTTCTGACGGCAACTGGTGAATGTTCGGTCCGTATTTCAATTTATTGAGACCTCTTCACACCACCAATGTGAACATCAATGGGTTTCGAAAATTTGAAAATTACCCGCTTTGTTTCGAATTACGGTATGGAAACTCCGATTTTTCTCGTTCAAAACGTCATTTGGGACTAAAACGAGAATATTCAGAGATATATGACTGGAAACGGTCTATGCAACAATAGCCGAGATTTATTCAGGTAAACAGCAGTTTAATTACAGTAAAAGGAAGGATTTTTCGAACCGCCACGGGGCAGTCAGAAACGGAAATTAGTTTGAAACAACGGGAGGTTTGAGAAATCGAGGGTGCGTTCTCACTACTTGTAACCAAAAGAACAAACCGTTACTTCGAATAATCTGGCGATTCCAAAAATTGAGGTTTCGAAAAACCGTGATCTCGCAACATTGTCTGCTCCTGGGTTGCACTCGTCCCGACCAATCAGAATTACACGAGAATGTCTCGATCGCACGATTGGTTACCAGCCGATCACGATTAGCTGATTTATGGAGCGAGTAGCAACTTCGAATGTGTGAGAAAAATTCGTAAGTTTAAAAATGTCAATGTAAAACAGTAAAACTTAGGCAAAACGATATTTTGATTCCCATTATAGGTGGAAATACATGTTTGTAGGGGCGTATAAGATCTGTACATATAGAAAAGGCGTTTGACTATGTTCTGAATGATACGAAACAAGTTGCTAGTAGAAACTCTGACCCCTTGTTTTTTGACGGTATTTAAGTGGATAATTAAATGGCCATGGCATAGGATACTCGTAAATTAAGAAATCATTTCCCGCGCGTTTTGTTCAAATTTTAATAATCTCCGAGCCTTTACGTTCAATATAATGAATAACAAATTACGACCAGTATTACTATAATGGGAAACAAATTGCGCCCACAATCTCTGCGACTGGTTTATTGTATGGAGACGACGTTACTATAGCAATTCTGATCTGTAATTCTTTGTTGGATTTCAGCAGATCGACGCGTGTAAGATTATCGATCGCTTGACTTAAATCTTGATCAAAGTGTGATCGCGTATTATTATTTGAATTACAAAGATCGATTTGCCGGTGAATTTAGTTTGCAATATCATGGGTGCCAAGTTATTTCTGAATTTTGGATCAATAACACGAGCCGACGATTATCTTCGTCCGAAGGGTGACCTCGCTGGAAAGGGAAGCGTTCCGCACGAGGCATGAAGTGGCAAGGAGAGAAAAGAGCGGGATAGGTCCACAACTATTACCGTAACCAGCTTTTGTCTTACGGATTTCATCTCAGCAAATGCATAACACAATCGCGTGCGGCTAAGTTTCTTCACGTACAGTATAGTGATTTCAAACAAGCTAAGATCGATTTGCGCTGTAACTTTACGTTGAATGTCGCTGGAAATACGATCAAATAAGTCTCCTATAACTTGTCTGAACGTTTTACAAAAAGGTGAGGCCCATTGAAGGGATGCTCATAACTCTTCGGATGAAATGTTATTTAAGACATATTTCAGCGTAATATAAATTATATTGTTTCGCGTGCTATCATGCATACAGAGTTCTACTTGCATTGTACACTCACTAGTCCATTTGAAGTTATAAAGTGTTCTGTGCAAGTGGTTTTTTTTTTTTTTTTTTTTTTTTTTTTTTAACGGAGACCCGAAATGTGTATTTTTTGCTGACAGGTAGATGGTCTGTAAGTGGGTCTGGGAACTGAGAGAATTATTGTAATTTTACAAACAGAAAAAGAAAAACTTTGTTTATCTACGGTTTCCATCACCACAGCTCAGTGATTTTAGCAGTCGTGCAATATACTTGTACGATAATTGCATGGTTACGGTATAATTTAACCGATAAAAAGGATTCGCTACAAAGCACTCCACACTGATACATTAAAAAGAGACCTGATAAAGTAATTAGAGCCCAATGGATTTATCAGTACGATACGCGGGAAAATTACAATTACAAAAGAGTGATTTCTGACGATCAATTCACTCCAGTTAAACTAGTTTTAGCTTACTACTAAACTGGCTTTAGTCACTATTGACAAAACTCACAGTAAGCATCGATGTCTCCAGTGGAATATGCCTCAAAATCGCTCTACAGGTCTCTTAATTATAGCTTTTCCAAACAGTCGGTCTCTGCAGATATATAACAACAATCCCCTCCACTAGCTAGCTGAGTCCTTATATACAGTTATTATGTATCGTACAACGTTCTGGAAGCTTACAAAACAACATTAGTGGAGCATTACAATGAACAGTAGAATTAGTAACTTAGTAACTTGCTTGGAAACTTACACGTACTTAAAAGCAAACCTCTCATTTCCAAGTGACGACCTCATTTCCTAGTAACGATCTTTCTGGAAAAAATACAGCGATAAAGGTATAACCTTTAGGAGATGGATAATGGGCCGCAGTGGATCCCTTTTTTGTTAAATCGCTGTATCTTTGTACTCAACATTTATTCAACTAAGTGGAGGTGAATAATCTTGGATATTTACAACCCGGAAGGAAATGATATTGATGATAGACACAAAACAGTTTTCACCATTTCCTTTGGAATCTTCAATACTCTTATAAGCAACCGTTGGAAGTTTACTTTTGTAAGTTGAAAATCACATAAATAATTCTTTTTTTTACTTATCTTTTAAAAACATGGAGGATTGTCCGGTTAAATACCTCTGATCCTGACCACCCTATATTCATCATATAATGCATACATCTAAGCCGATAAATAAGATTCTGGGAATCGGGTATATTTCAGGGCCATAAATATTCAGATATTCTAACGTAGCATGATAGACAATTATAGTTGAACTATCACACACATGATTGTGCACCTGATTAATCAGCGCGAAGTCGTTTGCAATCGCCAATAGGCCACTTTCGATATACTGAAATTCAGCTTGATAGTGAGGCCTAAAGGACACAGACAAAAGAAATGAATAAACATGTTCATTCGATTTCCTTTGTTTGTGTCCTTCAGCCCTCGCTGCCAAGCTGAATTTTAATATATCGAAAACGGTCTATTCCCTCTATGAGATGTACTTGCAGGAAGTCATGGTAGTTTTGTTAATCATCTTGGATTAGATAATAATATCATTTGTTGTGATGAATACAGCTACCGTGATTCCGTGCAGGGTCGGTCTCATAAAGCGAATTGACCATTGTCGACTATAGTTTGCAACAAGCGAACGCTGCCTACCATGCTCCCTCGGCGTAAATTATCAAAGTAAAATAACGTTGCGTTAACAAGTGTTAATTATTCTTCTTATAGGAAAACGGCAGTTTTGTTTTGTTGCGCTTAGTTTGAACTCATGCCTATGAGAGTGGCCAAACGGGAAGATTATCACCGAATATCATGAAGAAATTGGACAAGATGAACCTGTATGGTACTGAGATAGTCAGTGATAGAGCATGGAACCGTAAAATCCCACATTAACTGACCCTGGGCTCATGTAACTTATAAACGGGGGGCATATAAGCGTAATAAAAACATGTTTCGAAACGACGAGATAAAACATATTTGAGAAACGAATTAAGGATAACATACTATTACATTCAGAGCTACTACCTTATTACCCTAGAACTTTCGATTGAAAATTTTGATGTTTTAAAGAAATGCAAAAGGAACTCGCTTACACATTAGATGGGCTTATATCGGGGCGGGGGCTTATATCCGGAATAATATCTTTGTTAGCAAATAGAAGGGCTTATATCCGGTGGGGCTTATAACCGGGGAGCTTTAACGTGGGATTTTACGGTATTTGGTGGTCAAACGTGAGCCCGACTATTAACTATCACTGACCATCATCAACTATTATTGATTGTTAGGTGTCGTTGGACCAGGGCTTAATCTGCTAGGCTAAATGCATGCTTTACTATGCTTAGACAACCTTTTTAACACGTATAGACTATAGGCGTGTTCAACAAGAAGTAGTAGTGAATGGCAAATGTGAGACTAGCATTTTTCTTTGCAAGACCGAGACTTCAAAGAACGAGACTTCCAAGTGTTTTAAATGCGAGCTCGAGACGTGCAGGTTCTAAGATGTCATTTAAGCTTACATAAAAATAAATAAATAAATAAATAAATAAATAAATAAACAAATTGGTGCTTCGCGGCTTTCTTAGCCTTGAAAAAAAAAAAAAAAAAAAAAATCGAAACTGCGTGACAGCTTTGTGAAAAAATCGAGACTGCGAGACGCACATAACCGAGATTGCGACACCCATGAAATTCGGCGAAAGAACCATTCGCCAACCCCACAAGAAGAACATACATGATTTGATCAGTCAATTATTGGTCTAAAACCGATTAGCAATGAAAAATTATACTAAACATGTCTGAATTTAAACAAGAAACACAGCTGACATTCTTTCCATTTATCCTTAGAGTCATCAGAATGATTCCAAGAAATTCTCACAACTAGACAATGCTTTGGCTACACTTGGCGGCAGTTTTGCTTCAAAGTTCGCGAAGCAAAATTTGGCCACTTATTAGGGGTTTTAAGAAAACCACAACGGCAACGGCTAGAGAACGTCGCTAAACGTACAAAAGGTTTAAAGAGCAATACTATGGCTGTGCACGTATGTTATAACTCTTGGTACATTTCTTTGCCATTCTGCAAGAGAACAACGTGAAATAATCAAATTCTGCGTTGTGTGGAGAAAGTGAACTACGGCGGATAATTTTTAAAATTCATATGTCAAATCTTACGGTGTATTCCATATTCAGTTTCGAGACAAGAGAAACAAACTAAATGAATTAAGAGTATCGCGAGATTCGTGGGTAAAATATAAATTCATTTTTTTAATCGACGTTGTCCTCGGCATTGGCATCGTCGTTACAGCCTCCTGCAACTGTGTCAAAGGGACGATGGTTATTCCTAACAATTCTTTTAGTAGTTTACTGTGCGGGTTCGCAAATGATCCCAGGAACGAAAATGATCCCGAACCGCAAATGATCCCCAAATTGGACCGCAAATGATCCCAGACCGGAAATGATCCCCATATTGGACCGCAAACGATCCCGATCAAAAAATAAGGAACGGCATGGATTTATATCAGAGGAAGGTGACAACATGTACAAAAATTATGAACTAAAAAACATGTTTTATCATTTTACAAAAAAATATTCCACAGCTGCTGTGTTTTTCTTCGAAGAGTACAGATCGTTTTCACTGTCACGCAATAAAAGAAAATAATAAATCGAAAACCAAACAATTGAAAAAACTAAGAAATTGTGATGTACGCTATAGAAGATAACTAAATAAGACACTTCTCCAAGTTTTAGGCCTGTGCGTTTCCCCAAACTTCAGATATTCGTCGTAAATGTTTCCCAGAAATTTACAGAGCCCAGTAAGAAAACGCCATGTTGGTGTACATCCGTGGAACATCAATATGGCGGCCGGAATGTAGTGTAAACTTCTGGAACTTACTTTGGCTTTCTAGGCGACTGATTATCAGTACTAAACAAAAAGCATTTACATAAGCACTTTTCCTAATTCTCTAACTTCTAAAAAGGCTCAAAATCATGAGATAAGTATATATTTTTCAACAAACTCGATCGTAGCCTTGTGTCACGCAACCTCCATAACCCTAAAATTCAAAATGCTCTGGAGTCTGAACGAAGCAAGCTAATTGTAAACAGATATAAATATACCGCCTCTTATGCCTGATGAGGATAAAAAAACGTCACGTGAAGACGATCTATTGAATTAGAAGTCTTAGAAAAACACATACTTGTAAACATTCTCGAAATCCCGGTTGCGATAGTATCAAACATCTATCAAACAGCTAATTGTCAAAACGAAGCACAAGCCTTGGCCTTGCTTGGTCATGAAGCTGAACTTCATAACTATAGCTTGGAATTTTGGCTTCTTAGAATAACTAAGTAGTCATTTCCGAGGAATTAAAGCCAAAATACGACCAAAGAAAAATTACAAAATAAATTTGTTCAAGTTTCCAGTGCTACACACTAGGTGTTTTACAGAGTGATGAAGCGTTGTAGGCTTGTGGGTCTACTCGGGTGACAGCGTCTTCTGTAATAGTTGCTTCATGGTTCGATTTTAGTGCTGAAAACAAAAGATATGACAGGCCTACACGGACTCCCCTCGTGAATTGCGATAGCGATGCATTTTAGCCTTCAATTAAATTTTCGTTCTAACGAGCGTATCTTTAAGAGATTTGCCTCTCTTATATGATATAATCGGAGGTTTAGTATAGATGCTTTTCAGCAACGGCTGGTTTTGTATTACAACCCAGACAAAAGTGGTCTGGGTTGCGATAGTGAATCTTCGTAAGCATCACTTTGTTTGTCCTCCACCATGTCTTCTTCGTTGTTCCGTAGGAGGACAGTAAGAAGGTGTTCTTGGGACTGTGTAATTGACATCCTCGTCACCAGATATACTTAGTAGTAAGTCGTTGTTGTCGGACCCGTACAATACTTCTCCAAAAGGAATTCCACACTATTTTACTAATACTTCTTATTAACTTGCTATTCCTTTTGTCCGAGGTGGTTGTTTCAGTTACTGATACGTCAATTGAAAAATTGGCGCTTCACACCTCAAGAAATTCTACGTCTGCCTGTGTGAATCTTCAAAAGATAGCCTTCACGACAGTCTTCTTTATATCTGAAAACTGAGCTGAAGCAGGCACTTCGTGACTTGGTCTCCACTGGGCTCAGTGAGAAAGTATACCCGGTTACAATCTACAAATAAACGGATGTACATGTTTCAGTCAACCACGCGCTACTAAAGGGGTGTTTTCAGAACATGGTATAGATAAGAGAAAACTTGTTTCGAGACACTGCCAAGGACCGAAATCCTTCTCACTTACCCATCTTAAGCTACAAACCATTAATCAAGGACTGCTCAAGTGAAATAACTGGCTAACAGGCTATAAATGTTAATGTCGTGGGTCAATATAACCCTTGGTACAATTTGGTATTTTCCTTTCAGCAGAACTAAGGAAAATATCAAATTTGTACCGAAGGTAAAAAAGGTAGAAGAAAACTAGAAATGAAAATTATAACACAAATTGTTTTAAATTATTTCCTATTCCAAGATGAAAAATATGTACTTACGAGAAAAATGTACGGTACTTTATCCATTTAGTCCACTTTCTTAAAAACTGTTTTAATCAGGTTACCGTTATTTATACCAATGTGTTTTTGAGAAGTTGCACTATGTAACCGGTCAAAAATGGCAATAATTTGTTTTCAAAACGAGCGCCTTAAAGCCAAGGTACTGAAAAAATGTCATGCAAGCTTCACAGTCAACGTAACGTTTCCGATTTATTATCTTTGGTGGCTCAACAACCGGGAGGTTTCGGTTTCCTTTGAACATTCCACAACAATAAAACATCGATCAACCTCTTACCTTAGAACTTAAAATCGCTATTTGGAACATTCATTCATTGGATTATTCATTTAATTGTTTATTTTCCTCGTTCCTTTAAATTTTTATGTGATATTTGGTCTTTATATAGATCCTACATTATGTGAAAATATGGCTGATTCAAATAGCAAAGAATTTTACTTGCTCTCGGTGAGGGACTCAATGAGTTAGCCGTTAGCCAGAAAAAGAGTTTAAAGCTATGCCATTTACTAGGATCACAAGCGACACGCGTCCTGTATACTGCTAGGAAAACGTCACTCTTTGTGTTCAAATCCTGTCGGAGGCTCAGACTTTTTTTGACCTACCCTCGTGACAAATGAACATTTCATCTTTACCATTTTATTATCGAGCTACAAATTTACCATCTTTCATTATTCATCGATATTTACCTCCTATATTGAGTAAATGGCCTTGTTGTGACCACAAACAGTTTAATATTTTGCGTTGTTATGTCAACTTCCCGATTCCTTAATCGCTCGTTAACGAAATCGGACGTCTTCATCTAGGCTACATATAATAACGATAAAACAAGCAAACAAGCAAACTCTGAGAAATTACAGTGAGTATCAGACCAATATTCAAAATGAAGTTGGCCTGGTGTTGTATTTTTGTGCTTGTTTGTTTGCAAACGCGGATAGAGAGGACTATGTTTTGCCGTTTAACTGACATGAGGTAATAGTTTAAAAAGATCCTTTTTGTATAACTGCGGTCTTCATACGAGAGAAAACTTCAATGAGAAGTTAAAAAGCAGGCAGGAAATACTAAGGAACACTACTCAAAGCAAACAGACTTCCGGTGCAGACAAAACGTAAGATAATCAATTCTGGCTATGAGGAGTTTGCGGTTGGCGGTTGCGACTAAAGACATGGATATGAATTACGACAGTTCAACTGATACCGAAATTGTTTAGCGACCACCGTTTATTGTAGGAATAAAAATAGATCATGTTGCTAATGAATCTAGTGCTCCCTGCTAGGCAGGCTGATTTTACAAAGAGGACTTCAGATAATACACTCATACACTGGAATGCGACTAATAGACCATTTCAAAGTTACCAACGCCATTTTGCCGGGGGTGCAAAACTACTGGGGCGAGCGCGCGGCCAAGCCTGAAATTGCAAATGACGTAGAAGAATAGCTGAAGTGCTTCGCTATTCTTTCCGCGGAAAAAAAGACTACAGTATCTCTTGATATGAGAAATATCTTGCCGAAACTTTGATTTTTAATTTGCACTACTTCAGCTCTGGTGTAATTGGCGAAATATTCTTTTTAGATGCCTCGACAAGCAGAAGAAGTTCTGCAATATGACGACTTCCTCGGCTGGACTGTGTCGTCGCTCAAGGATTTTCTCTCCCTCAGAGGACTGAAGCAAACTGGCCGTAAGTCTGAGCTTGTTAATAGAGCATTTGGAGCTTATGAACTTAATGCACCCATAAAGTTCACTCAAGAACAAATCTACCGTCAGATCAAAGAAGAATATACACGAAGGTTGAAGTCAAATGAAATAAAGAGCGACCCCAATAACATACCGCATTACGCCTGGATTGATGACGTAAAACAGTGGCCAGAAATAGATGACGGTAAACTGTTCAGCTACATTTTGGGAACAAAAGCTGTTGATGTGTAATACATCGGAAAGTACAAGGATCAGAAAGCCTACTCATATTGGATGAGTGGTTTTGTTGACACTGTGTTGTTTACAACATGCCCTGTAGACAGCAAACAAATCTTTCTTACGGGGTGTGTTTCTCCCTCCCAGAAGCTTCGTGATGACCCACACAAAGTATGGATTTGTTTGGAGGGCACGAAAAGCGACTGCAGAATTGTCACTTCATGGTATACATGCACTGCTGGTACTGCAGAAGTCTGCAATCATGTTATTGCTTTGATGTACAAAGTGAACTTTGCTTATAAGAAAGCATACATCTCCCCAGCTTGCACAAGTGTTCCGCAGGGATGGCACAGAGGAACAAAGAAAGATGTGCAGCCAAGCCAGATCAAGAACCTTCTCTTTCGCAAAGACCAGAAAACTCACGAGAACAGTGCGAGAGATCAAGAGGCGAGTTTAAAGTTAAAGAACCAGTTTGACCCAAGGAAACCTCAAGACAGACAGTTGACCAATGAAAGAGTGTCAGCCTTGGTCACTAGCGTTATGGAAAATATTCCATCAGCATGCGTCCTCTATTCCATAGAGCACACAAAAGATGATGGTCTTCCCGAACCTCTCCCTCAGAAAGCCCTAACCTTTATGGCATCTGAGGAAATGAAAGGCAAGCCACTAGAGCAGACAGCTCCACTATTTCTCAAAGACTGCCAAATGACAAAAGACCAAGTTGCAAGAGTGGAAGTTGAAACCCGTGGCCAGAGCACAAATGAACTGTGGTATCAGCAGAGGATTGGAAGAGTAACAGCTTCCAATTTCCACACATTCCACACAAAGGCACAAACCATTCTTAACCGGAAAGGCCACAGTGACAAGAAACCGGTTTACAGTTCACTTGTGTCAAGCCTGTTGAACAAAAATGATGATGTCTCTCACCTGCCTCAGATCAACTGGGGAAATTCCCACGAGAAGGATGCAATCAAATCCTTTATGTCTGATGTTGCTTCACAACATGATGGTGGACTGCAGGGCTTTAAACAGTGTGGATTGTTTATAAAGCCTGACTACCCCTACCTCGCAGCTTCACCAGATGGCTTGTTTTACTGCAGATGCCATGGCCTTTCAATCATTGAAGCAAAGTGCCCTTACTCAGTGAGAAATGACAACCTTCATGTCAAGGAAACATATGACCGTGTTGACTTCCTTGAAGATTTTAATGGTAAACCTCGCCTGAAACGCACCCACAAATATTATACCCAAATGCAGGCTCAGATGTGGGTTGTTGGTGCCAGTCATGGTTATTTCATTGTTTGGACACAGGGTGGCCCTCTTTTCTATGAACGAGTGGAACTTGACATTGAATTTTGTCTGAATGTTGTCAGCAATATTACACTGTTTTACAAGTCATTTGTATTGCAATGTCTGCTGGGGTACAGGGACAATTTTGAGTGCCCGAAGTGCAGTACTACTGAGAAATCACAGTCAGTATCAGACCAATATTCAAAATGAAGTTAGCCTGATGTTGTATTTTTGTGCTTGTTTGTTTGCAAACGGGAGGCACTCTGGCCTCATAGTTAGCGCGCTCGTCTCCGGATCGAGCGGTCCGGGTTCGAGCCCTGGCTGGGACATTGTGTTGTGTTCTTGGGCAAGACACTTTACTCTGACAGTGCCTCTCTCCACCCAGGTATATAAATGGGTACCGGCGAACTTAATGCTGGGGGTAACCCTGCGATGGACTAGCATCCTATCCACGGAGGAGTAGAAATACTCCTAGTCGCTTCATGCTACAGAAACCGGGATAAGCTCCGGCCTGATGGGCCACTTGACTCGTATGCAGACTTTACCTTTGTTTGCCACCACGGATAGAGAGGACTATGTCTTGCGTTTAATTGACATGAGGTAATAGTTTAAAAGGATCCTTTTTGTATAACTGCGGTCTTCATACGTGAGAAAACTTAAATGAGAAGTTAAAACGCAGGCAGGAAATACTAAGAACTCTACTCAAAGCAAACAGACTTCCCGTGTAGAGAAATCATAAGATAATCAATTCTGGCTATGAGGAGTTTCCGGTTGGCGGTTCCGACTAAAGACATGGATATGAACTACGACAGTTCAACTGATACCGAAATTGTTTAGCGACGACCGTTTACTGTAGGAATAAAAATAGATCAGTAATTTTGAAAATCAAACAATATCGCGGGTAATCGGGCGCAACCGCAAGCAACGATCCGTAATCTGTATCAATTAAGGGTTGTATTTGTTTCAGTCGTGATTACAAAGCACTTTCTAAACGTGGGCCATGTGCAGTCCTTTGTTTTTCTCCTTTTCTCGTGAAACAAGACTGAAACATGGTTACGTTAAATCGTGCTGTCGAAACTGCGTTCTTTGATTTCCAATTGTAACAGCTCAATAATGTGTCAATATATATCCACTCTATATTGTTTGTTTATATTTGTGTCAAAACGCGACTTCCGGCGTTTTCCGTCACTGAAACAAAGCGATTTTAGGGTGGATACTAGGGATCGCTAGTTACCGTATTTACTTTTCCGTCAACGAAGGCTCTGGCCTGTTCTTAAAAAACTACCGGATTAACTTGTTCAACTATCCTAATCAGCTTCGCCGAAAATCCATATCGCGTTGTCAACTTGTGGCTAAACTACCCACAAGTAACTGCGATAGAACACGTGCCGGACTGTGGCCTTCTTTATTGCGTGGGTTGAAGAATTGTCAAAATTAGTTCACTTATTTGATAAAAAATCAGAACTGAGGAACGAAGCTGTTGTCAAGCGTAAATGTGGCATGTGCTTGAGAATTTGACACCGTCGTAAGTTGTCCATCCTGCAGCCGCTGGAAAGAGTAAGCTACTCCTAGGAGAGAGCCAAAGCATTGGCAAAGCACTGTATGCTCCCCCATGGGTGATGAAGGATAACCATGAAGATGTAAGTAAATGTAAAATATCGATCCCCATTTGGACTTACGTGACAGAATGCCCAACATCCCATAGTTGAAAGTAACCGAATTTATGTCTCCTAGATTGGTTACTCTTGCCTCACTTAGCGAAATGCTGTTTAATAAGATTATACAAACAATTTTCTTAGTTTTTATCTCGTTTCTTTAGAAAGGCGAATCTGGTTGGCTCTCCTGCTCATAGAAAAGTCGGACACGTTGTCTTACCGTCAATGGTGCACGTGCTGCTTATGAAATGCAAAATTGTTCTTCAATTCTGCCGTTAATAAAATATTGAAAATTGTAGGTTTTGAACTGCAGTCATTTGCAGTGCGTACTAAACCTTTTGCCTAATTGCCCTGACTTTCAACTCGGCTGTACCTCATCGACTTGGTTCGATTCTTCTACTAATGATTTTCTTTCAGGTCTCCAGATAAGACAATAATTCAATTAATAACATGACTAGAATACCGGTCAAACGCAAGAAAATATACGCAAAAATGTTCCGGGACGCTGTTTTGTACAACCACATTTATAATGTTGAATAAAATCTCCAAAACTGGTCGGCGTCAAGTGGTGTGTTAATCAGAAGGAGTGGTTTAAAAAGGTTTGATAATACAAATGGAAAGTCAGTAAGACAGTATCACCAAACTTACGTATGAATCAAAAACATTTTATTACGTAGGGAGAATTCCACAAAAAATACAAATCTTTATCGTAACTGCTGGTTTTTATTTTGTTTAAATGATTGCAAATACAAGAAAAAGAACTACCGTGTTGGTGTTCATGGTTTTTGAAAGAAACAACGCCTATCGTGACCAGTCGACGTTGTGCTGATTAAATATAAGGTCGCATCATCACAGCCATCCTTCACTCCTAGACACTTAATGTTATTATCAATATTGTATTTGTATACACGGTATACACTGTGGTTTCCAGATATTATATCCTCCTCAAACTGGAACTCATTGCTAATAGTGTCGACACATCTTTGATTCTGAAAATGCAAAAGAGAACAAAAAAGACAAATTTAACAAATTCAACCTTCTAAATCAGGCCAAACCTTACAGTAAGCAGCGCTTTTCACTCAGAGTTCCGTAGGAAAGCCTGAGTCTAAAAATGCAAGCCGTTCGTCGTCGTCGTCGTCGTCGTACTTGGTCGCCCAATGGGGGGGACATAGTCCCAGGCGTTCCTAGCGTAGTGCGAGGAAACTGGGGATGAGAATGTGACAGCTCTCGCCCTTCGTGAGAATGCTGTGATTTCTGAAAAAAGGTTGGGAAAGACTCGAAGAAGATGTCGATCGTTTTCGGAACGGTTTGGCCCACGAATTATATTGCTTGACATTTCCAAACAGAGATCGAGCATTCTCAGCAGGTTCGAATGGACATTTCGAACTTGCGGAAAGAATTTCTGACTGCCGGGTATATATAGCTTATTTATTTTCTTGAAAATCCGTGCCTGTAAGTCACGCAAAGTTCATCAGACAACTTGCAAACTCAAATCATTGAATAACATGATCGCGTGGTGTTTATGACCAAAGATCAAAATATTCATATACTCTCGCGAGGTTTCAAATAATAACGATGATCTTCGCGGAAATTGATTATCTCTGAATTTTTGACCGCCGGGTAACTAGCATTTTGAACAACCTTGCCCGTGAGTGAAGATTTTTGTAGTATGGCCGGGAGAATTCGTCCACTACTAAAACAAAACGTTATTTAGAGTTGCTTGGCATTTCTGACAAAATATTTTTTTTCATTGAATTGTGGACAAAATGTCAAAAATCGAGATTTTATAGTATGTCCAAGCTGGAAAATTTCCTCAACTACAAAAATAATACCTGAAATCGCTTGGCATTTCAAAACAAAGCTCTGCTATTCTAAGTAATAAGTTATTTCTTGAAAATTCTATAATAATTTCAGACTGCCGGGTATCTAGTACTAGTTTTCTGAAAACCCCTCCCGGCTGCCGGGTGTCTAGACACAATGTAAAGTTTTTGTTGTGTTCAATATGCTTACTTGCGGTACGAAGCCTGAGCAAACGTTCTCAGAGCGTCTAGTATTATTAGTATTCTTTTTGTTTCAGTTTGTCACGTCTTTACTGACATGAACATACAACTCGATAAATCTCATGCAGTCACAAAGTGCCAACTCAGTCCTATAGGTACCCAAATTCTGGTCAGTTCAGCCCCGCGGGGAACCATTTTGGACAAACCATCCCGTATAATATAAAAATTTAGGCCAGCCTAAAAGCGTAGCTCCTGGGCCGGGTTGTTCAGAGCCCGGTTAAGCTAACCCAGGAAAAGGTAGAATTTTGATTTGAGTTTTGTAACTTTGCGGTGAGGTTTTCTGTATATTGTTTGGCATTCTGTTTTGAGTTTTAATAATCATCAGATACAATTCTGGCCAATCACATAGGACTCAGACAATCCAGAGAACCAATCATAAATCCCGGGAAACGTAATCGAGTGAATCACAATTCCTTTTGATTTTACTACTGATTCTATGACAAAGTAGCGCGAGTATTTGAAGGCACTCGCTCAGCGTAGTAATTTCCCTAGTTTTGTGACACTCATTTGAAAACCACTTTAAACTGATTAGCTGAAACTAGTTTTTGTCACGCTCACCTCTATGAAAGTAACATTGTTGCTGTTGACGGCCGCCTTTAGTGCGTAAGTGTATTTATGACCACGAAACTCAATGCACTTCTTTCCTGTAGCACTGATTGTAGCACTGATAGTCTTGATCCTAAATTCTTATAAAAAATAATAAAAAATACATTATTAGCGAAAAGCTGACACAAATTTAATCTTGAAAGCTGACAAAATTTCTGTTGTATGCAAATACAATAAACGGAAATGGTTCTGAATTCCCTGTTAAATATTTCTGCCGTGAACTTATCTGCCCAAGGCCCTTGTCTGGTGATTTTAATAGAATATTTTACCGACGCCCCCCTCAGTCCCTCCCTCAGTCCCTCCCTCTTCCTTCCTTCTCCAAAAGCAGAGATCGGGTCGTTACTTTTTTTAAAGCAGATAAATTTTAATTAATCTTGCTGTCAAATTCATAGGAGCTCAGTAGCGTATAACTCAAAGCAATCTCAAATCAGCGAAAACTAAATCTAATGATCCTTGCATCCATCCCAATTCGTTCAGTCTGGACTTAATTCAACTTGCTGTAATTTTCCTCTGCTATGTGACTATCTGATCAATCAGCGTTCGGCAATTTCGTAGCCTGTGTTAACGCGGACGGTAGCATTATAGCAACACTTACTTGCAGTACTTTCTTTTGTCGACGCCCCATCTAACTTTGCCTCACACTGTCCGTTGGTACATTTATCAATGTGAATCTTAAGGAGATTTCCTCCGCTGCAGTTCTCATTTAGTCTGAAAAATGATTGCATAGGGCGTGCGCGTGGTTTGTATACTGAGTGGGCCTGTTCTCGTTGATCCGACTTCTACATTGGCCAACAAGAATACTACCACGGTCTACGGATATAAAAATACACCCCATATATTAACATGTACAGTAACCAAGGTAACCAATCAACTGATGCCAGTTTTGCTAGTTGATTTTGCATACAGTACACGTACAGTGGTAACAATGTCTGGATAAAATTGATTACTTTTCTTCAAGTAAGAGGTTGCAAATAAAATTAATTACCATCAAAGTTAATTTTTTCACAGTCTAGTAAATTAAGAAACAAAACTTTAATATCTACTGGAAGAGCCTCAGAAAGCATTGCTATATATATTTAGTTTTTATGTGCTTGACAAGGACATTTGTAGTGCAGGGAAAATACTGTCGTAAAATTAGGAAGGCTAAAGCACATCCTTTTTTTAAAAACGAAACAGCTATTGCAGACAGGGATGAAAAACAATGCTGGCAAAATCAGACGATACTTTCGTCGACTTCAGACATAAAAAGAATCCCTAATCAAAGTATCAAAAGTTGCAACTAATGACTTAGTCATTGATGCTTATTTTCCTTACTAGAAAGATATGTGTTAAATCCATGTTGCCCTCTTTGTAATAAGCTTGTTCTTTTAGATCGAAGTTACGATGGTCTTAACGCTTAGAGCGTGTCTATTTATACGGTTAGGTTTTAATGTATGTACGATTTATTTTAACCGCTCTTGCACATGTAATTGATTAAAAATGAAAAGAATTTCATCCTGCATGTAACTGAAATAAAATAGATTACTAATGAAAAAAGTATCAGTCTATGTTAAAACCAAAGCGACGCGACGAAGAACTGACCCATCAGCCCCCACATACATAGGTACGTGGGCGAAAATAATTAAGGGTCTTAAGTACTTTTTACCTCACAGATCGTTCGACGAAGAGGGTGTATTTTTAAAACGAAGGCCAATAGAGAGGTTGCGCATAAAGCTAGCTAAACATCCAATACTGGGACTCGATCGTGGTCATAATGTAAACAAAGTGGCAAAACAAACATATCTGGTCCGTTTGGGTCACAATAATTTTACGGATTTCTCTGTTGATATCAAATTTCAAACGCCGTAGACAACAAATCACGTAGGATGGTATATCAATTTGTTCCTTTTTCATTGCTACACCCCCGTAAAACCACACCTTAGACATGGCGTGAACATTCTTGCCGAGAACATTGACTGAATGATTGAATAGCCATGCAAAGTTTCCTACAGAATCAATCAATACAGAATAAATTGTTTTGAGTTTCTTTAAGTCAATCTCGTTTCTTACTTAGTTTGTGTATTGGATAACGTTGAAATTAGTTTTTCCAGCCCACTAACCCACTTCTTCCAAGGCCGTGAATCGAAAGTCATGAAACTTTACATAACTCACGCGAACCAGCGAAGTGACTCAGGCACAGACTATTTTCTTCCGAGGGATGTTTGTCTGTCGATTAGTCACGGATAAGTAAGATTGTATAATCAGTTTTCTATGCAAGCGGTGTTAAATAAAGGAGTCCTTGGCTTGCCAAATAACAACACTGTTGTCTCGGGCGGGGAGACGAGTGAGTGATAATATTTGTGAACCATAGAATAGGGCACGCGCATTGTTTATGCGCTACGGGTTGTCCATATTTGCCACACTCTTGTTTCCAAACCATACAATTTTCAGTATATTAAAGACAAAATTGAAGAATATTTCTCTCTTTGAAGAGCAGCACGGGCACTATATCATATTGTCGTGAGAGCCAGTCAGGTCTCGGGGAAAATCTATATAACACGCTGAGTGTACTAAGAAACGCGGCAAATGTAGCTTTTTATTTAGAGAGGTGTCACTATTTTAGAAGAATGCTGAAACCCTCCGGCTCTAAGAAGGCTTCTTTCTTTACATCATCAACCGTCTATTCTGCGTCTTATTTTTTTACTGTTATCACAGACACCTCTCGGATTAATGGGATATGCAAAGATATTGGTTGTTAACCTTCTGGTGTTAAACTCGGGTTATGCCTTAGAGAGGAGAGGTCGGAAAACTGCACGTTTAAGCGATGAAACGCTAATTTTTTCTATGCCATGTACGGATCATCGAAAAATTAAATTTTGTTCTTTTATTTTATGTTCATCGTTTGTGATACGTTATTTGTGTTTATGGAAGTTTCTGAATCCAGTAAGAGTTATTCAGTATTTTGGGGTAGACTGTGATTAATAGTTTATTTCTTTTTAATGGACAATGACATGCAAGGAAGATTGTTGGTAAAAGAGACTATTTTGAAATTGCTGCTGGTTTTAAAGTTTTTTTCTTTTTCAATTTTTCGCATGGATATATCAAGTGACTCGAAGAATAATTAGCATGTTTTTAATTTATCGTTACTGATAGTGCGCCGTGTAATAGTAAGGATTCACAGTTAAGGGGCCACGCCATGATCCGAGCATCTTACTTGTATGTTCGAGATGACTGAATTTATTTTCTTTTTCGTAGACCTCGATCTTTGACATCGTTCTTCCTATCTGGTTTATAGTAACATATTTAGACTTTTTTTAACTATGTTAGACTTTCAAGTTTTCCTAAGATTTCACTGAAAAACTTAAAGGCTATTCAGCTCCCTCTACGCCATGCTCGTTGCTTAAATGGCATACATTTAAAAAGAAGGTAATAGCGGAGCTCCGGCGGAGCCCCATACCCATATAGGGAAGAAAAGGAAACCCATGAATTGATTTTCTCATGGTTATCATGGCTAGCGGTATTGCTCGTGGGCGCGTACGCACGACGGCGACGACGACGACGACGACGACGACGGAGTCGCGCAAGATGGCGGCCATACTCCAGCTAATAGGTTGACAGAGACATGCACCCTCAGTTGGTAGCGGGTGAATGCCATTTTTCTTGGCGGGATTTTTAAAGAAAAACGATAGCGGAAGTTGATTTAATATTTTTAAGACAGGGTTGCGCTGAAGCAAAAGACAGAAAGCAAGAATTAACAGGCAAAGAAGTAGCGAAGAATATCGCGAAAAAGACTGAGCGGGCCAGCGCTGGGGAAGGAGGCGAAACAGTACTGAACAATGCCGTGAATTATAGCTAGTCAAGGGCTAGAGAAAGGAGGTGAAATAATACCGAACAATGCCGTGAACCAAAGCTAACGAGGGCTATAGAAAGGAGGCGAAAGTACCCGACAAATTGATTCAGAAGACTGCCGAACCCCCCATGGCCAAGTTCAAAATTCGCGCGAACGTGATGCTGTGCAGCCGTGCAAGAAAATTCAAAAGTCACCTGATTTGGTCAGGTGATGAACATTAGAGAAATCAAACGTACCCGAGTGTTTTAGAGAAATTGCAAAACACTAAACGTAGCGGAAAGAAGTGGTTGATTCGTTGATCTATCGAAAATATAACTTCAGTTTAGTCTTCACAACTTTTGCTGCAAGTTTCTGCCTGGAAGATTTACACTGGCCGAACTGAATTGCCAACTTGCGGTAAGTGACTTTTGTTGTTGCGTTTGGTATGAAAATTAACAAGTTTCCTCGGCGATATAAGCTTATTTTCAATTGGAATCCATTAAAAGTCTTCCTTATTTGAAGCCATGCTGTAAGAGATTTTAAAAATTGCATCGTTTTAATTTCGCTCGTCTCTAAACAATAACACGTGGGTCGCTTTGGAGGTTGCTGTAAGTTGTAAACAAATTATGTTTTCTATCGATTTTCGTCGTCAATTTAAGCTTATAACCTCACATCTAAAAATAAGCTTAACCAAAATCGTACTTGTAAACACGGCCGGGCGAGTTTTGAAGTTTTCTCTGATTTAGGTAGCACTGCCGCTTCGTAGACTGCTAAAATTTGTTCTTCTGTTGTTGAAAACTGAACCAAGAAAGGTCTACAAACCATTTTAAGCCGAAGCGAACAGGATTTGCTAAATTTACTTTTGTTCCTATGTGAATATTTGCATATTGTGATTACAAAGTATGGAGATTTCCTCGTTTTGTTAGTTCAATTTATTCGGTTTGGCGAAATGCTTTTGTGAATTCCGAGGTTAAATTGGTTGAAGACTGGTAATAAAAGCTACTGCCAATGAAATGACTGCATAGCTAAATTAAGCCGTCGGCAAAAATACAGACTCTCAGTAATATTCAAATTTAAGCGTGAATAATTTTTCAACTTTAACACCGCAAGCTTAAACGAATTTTCTTTACCCTCTCTTTTATTCGGTCACCGTTCACTGAAAAGGGATTTGCTGTTGATACTCGAGCTCAGATGTAGTGATATGCATCTTGTGTTTATAATGTAGATTTCCTCGTTTTATTTTGTTGTCTGTCCAATTAGTTCGGTTTGGTGAAATGCTTATATAGTCCAAAATGTCGAGTAGACGATTATGCATGGCAATCCTGTCTGCAAATGAAGCTCTGCTTTGATTTTGATTGGCTATTTCATGTTATTTGTGCCATTGCTTTTGGTTGGGGGTACATGGACCGTATTTTGTTAATAAGAGGTTATTCCCCAATGCGGTATTTACACTTAATATGGAAATGTTCCAAAAAAGTGAGATAGTACTAATTGACTCGGTAAATTGAACAGTGTAATAGAAGTTCTTGCCCTGACCATTTCTCAGTAATAAGAAGAACTTTTACATACATATATACACAATTTAGTTGGAGAGAGTGCTCTCCTATCTCCACTCTCTCTCTCTCTTTACTCTCTTCTTCACACTAATTTTTTATTTACTAACTTATTAAATGAATGTCACTGACTGTTTTCTTTGTTGTGCATGCATACTTTTTTGCTGGTCAAAGAAAGTTTCAGTTTCTTCCTGGCTGTACAGTTTCCTTTCTCCTGTCCTGTACCAATTTGTTTGTGATATAACTTCGTGAATTCTCTATTCTCCTTAAATTTTATCTCATCAGGTTGATAGAATGCACTCTCAGCGTGTTCCATCATTGTCTTCAGTTGCTACAATTTTCCGGAAAAAAGCAATAGTTTTCTTAATTTCCTTTTACTTTGTGTTAGGACTTTTTAACCTGCCTGTAATTGGCCCATGGGCATTACGGGAGAATAATTTTCAAGTAAAGAATTACATTCGTTTTAGTGTTGAGTATTTTAAATTGTTATGAATTAGGCATTTCTTTTTATTTTTTATATTTTTTATTTTAGTCCCATGCAATGTTTTATGGTTTTACCGAGGTATACCATGTAAATGTAAATAATGCACTGGAATTGGCGAATCAGAGTGTGCATTATATCGGCTTTAAACACAAACCACATATTATAAATGACTCATGTAAATGATATTTTTATTACAGAGAACTGGACAGGGCAAGAACTTCTCCTTCTTTTGTGAATTTATATATTAATTCCTCTCAGTGCTGTCAAAATGTCTCAGGAACCTTCATTTCTGATAATCTATTATTTTCCACCATACCTACAGCACAGAAGCTACATGTATATTCTGTTATCCTGCCTTAACTGCTAGGAAAAATTTTGGCAGAGCTGTTTCAACAGTTTCACTTAAATTGATTTCCAGTAACAGCGCTACATGTAGCAGTGTTATTGAGTGTGAACTTTATGGGGGATTTTAAATTTTTATTTTTTTATGATTACAGATGACAACAAATATACATGTGTATACATAACCTGATGTTGGTGTTGGTTACAAACTGTAGTTCATAATAGTCATCCTATTACAGGTAAGGGGGAAAAGTTTAGAGAGTTTAGAACATTTCTTCCCCCAGCACACCTTCTGTCTATAGGTGTAATAATTGAGAGGTTATATATATGTACGAAGAGTAATGTAAAGTTACTGTATAAACTTAGCATTAAAATCTGACATTTGAATGCCTCCTTTGCTAAAATTAGTCATGATTTAATTGTTATCACTCCCTGTGAATTCATAGAGATTCCAGAGGCAATTATAACCTAATGTGGAAGTCCTGTCTTCAAGTGAGGGAAAATGACACAAAAGAGTTACAATGAAAGTAAAGAGAATTGTGAATGTTGATATGGTGTACATTATACATCTTGTAAAGGCATTTGGTGAGTGCCAAAGGCATAACATTTCATGTATTGCTTTTTCAGGACAAATTATATAACAGTGACATTTTAAAAGGTGTGATCAGAAAAATAATGAGTACATTGTCCAGGCAGCATCAGTTTATGGACAGCATACCGTATTTTCCCGTGTATAAGTCGACCTTTCAAGACCTAAAAATCAGTCCAAAAATTCGCCCTCGACTTATACATGGGTCAAAACTTGAGATCCAAGCGCCAGTCAAACAATTAGCATACTAATTGTCTTTCGATGTTAACAAACATGTGATAAACGGCAGCACAGTTTACAACGTACGTTCGCTTAGCGATCTGTCTCTCCATATCAGAGCTTCAAGTTAAAATGCATCAACATTTATCCGTTAAATTTTAACCTGAATCTTGTAGACACTCACTGGCTCAATTTTGTCATAAAGAACCAATATTTTTCCTTTAAATAAAGCCGTAGTAAAGCCGCTCGGAGAAAATATCTTTCACGCTTGAAACTTCTTTGCTTGGTAACCTGGCAGGATACGAGTGCGAGGACTTCTGTACCAGTACTTGACCGATTTCAAGGCTTGACTACCAAGTTCCCAACACACGCTTTGCACTTAGTTTATGGCGTCGTTCTGAAAGTCGTGAGCTTCTTTGGTGTTTTGCCTGTCTTATAAAGCCACTTTTAATCTCTTCGCACTTAAAAAGGCTTGTTTGAAATCCTTACGTTTGATTTTTGTGAGCATTTTACAAAAATTATCATCGAAAAGTCTGCATGCACATGTGTTGTTAAACTGGGTAAAACGCTCGTATACGTGCCATAATAAGCTTTAAAACTGCGCATTGAAACATGCTGTGATTTGTTTACATATCTGTGGTAGCTGAAAGATAATTTTAAGAAATACAAGATAAGTTTTCCAAGAAATTCTTACCTGGAAATTAAGAAAATCTAGTTTTTGGCCTCAAAAATTGGGGGTCGACTTATACACGGGATCGACTAATACACGGGTAAATACGGTATGCAGACGGTAAGAGGAACTGTAAGCACTACCATGTAAGTTAGTTTAATTTATGCTTATGACTTCTTGTTCTTGAATTTTGTGTCATTTCATCACAAGAATAGGTAACGAAAGATGCAATAGTTGTTGCAATATATTTTTGAAGGAAAACTTATAAGTCTGTCTATGCTGGATAACAGCCATGTGTAAACTGAATGTGAAGCAAACAATATGTTAAATATGGGGCAACCCTAAAACCCAGAAACCGGAATCCGGAATCTGGAACCAAAAACCGGAATCCAGAAACTGGAAACCGGAATCCGCAAATCAAAGAAAATAAGTTCTTCAAGTACGCAAAAATTGTTTTGCTTAGCTTTTCGACTGTAAAAAGTAAGTTGCCAAGTAAAAAGGACCTCAAACTTAACCTTTTTTGAAACGAAAATTCCCCGTCTGTTGAAATTGTGCAACCGTTATTTTTAGTGAGGGCTATGATTATGAGAATCTCAGTAAAGTGCATCTTAATTTTACTCCAAGCACCTTGAGAGTGTCTAAAATAAGCTTGCTGGTAATTGCCATTTTGTTTAATAAGTGATCTTCAATTTACCGGAAGTATAAATTTATCCTTTATGTCTAGTACATACTGAACAAGATAGAAAATGTCATAGAGAACAGGATATCCATCAGTGGCAGCCCCCTGTACATTGACGGTCACGCCCCCCAATTTCGAAGTCCAAGGGCTAACCCGTCTGGTCTAAATATGAAATTTGATTTTTCCAACAGATACGAGACCAATTCCAGATTAACACAATTTCCACACATACTGTGACAAATCAGCATTTCATATTCTTGGCGGCCATCATATTAAAACAATTTGTAGAAATGTTGCACACTTACTTCCGTCTGCTTCTCACTTGCTGACAGATCAGACCACATGCTGTTCAAAGATGCTAAAAGACTGCCAGAAACTCACTGCAATAGCCTATAATAGCTTGTTGTTAATGTGCTGCTCACCAGTCTTCTCAGAGCAATTTGATCTAGACAAGAACTGGGCTCTCACCAGGGCCAGCTTGAACAAAAGATGGATAACTTAGCCTATGAGCAGGCTCTCGTGTTTGGGCTGGGGGTGTGATTGGCAAAGCCGCATGAACGCTCTTGGTGACATGCCAATGCAGAAAAACACTAGACACCTATTTAGCCTGCTCAGACAATAGAGACAGATACTAGAGCCTGCTCGCAGGCTATGAGTAACTCTATCCACCCAAAAAATCAGTAACCCTGACTGGATAGTGATGTACCGAATGAATAGCTTTATGCAGCTTTTGAACAACGGGGCCAGATATATAGCTAAGGGTTGTTCAGAACTAGTCAATAATTTTTTAGCAATTACAGTCTGTGGCTGAAGTAAAGCCAAGAAAATAAATAACAACAAAATGATTTTTGCTCATATTTATTTATTAGACATTGCTGAAGTGAATTATTTCTATCATCATTCATAATATCTGGATTCCAGATTCTGGTTTTTGGTTCCGGATTCTGGATTCCAGATTCTGGATTCCGGATTTCGGTTTCCAAATTCAGTGTTTTAGGGTTGCCCCAGATGATGTATGTGAATATGTTAATCTTGAATAATCTGAAATTTCAGAGAGTTTAAAAATATCATATCATATCTGCGATGGTTCTGAGGTGGAGGGCTGTTACATGTACATGCAAATGTCTCATGCACGATTTTTCACTCATTATGATTCAGGTGCAAATAGTTTCTGTATCTGTTGATGTGCAACAATCTACACCAATATTTCAACCTAATAATGTACAGTGTATATTAATTAACCAAATTATGCTGTTTGTTTTTAGTTGGCCAGTGCTACTACATAGTAATGTGATGTTGAAGTGCACAAATTTACAAACATGCCCAGTGTCAACTTGTCAAATACATGTATATGAACTGGCCAGACAGTGTAGATTACAAAATTCTCTGAAAGGTAAGATGTTTCTTAAACATTATTTTGTAATTAATGATTTCTCAGACGTTGTTTTCTTCAAGAAAAGATTCATACCCCACATGGAGGTTTTTTCTCTATTAGAGCTCTTGATTCCTGATACTTTAATTTGGAATTTCTAAAGACTGGCCGTGAATGGGTGTTGGGTGTGAATATCTTCTGGAACTGCACATTCATTCATTGAGTAGGCAAGAACATCAGTATTTATCCTGACAAACTCTGATTTTCTTCTGGAAGCTGAACTCATATACAGTTGTACAGTTATATGTACAACCAAACAGCCTGGATGACCCTGTGATTGGGACTGTGCACATTGTTGTAACCCTCAATGTTCCAGTTGCTTGTTTGAAGCAAATTGCATTTGCTCTCGAAAGCAAGTGGTGAAGTTCATAACAGTTATGTAAGTTTGCTTTGTATCTCAGGGCAGAGCCTGCCACAGTGAAAGTTGGAGTACCAACCCCTAGGATTTGATTCACTACCAACACTCAGTAAACAGCTAACAATGAAGTACACTGTATATCAAAGAAAGGAATTACATGGCTGTTCCTGTCAGTCAATATATGAACAGGTTACAGATGGGGAGCCTGTATTAAAACATCAAAGATTTTCAAAGCAACCATGGCCTGGTGAGATATTTCTGAGGTAATATAAATTTAAGGTCCTTATCATTGCTTATAGGCATTGATTTTTATTGTAAACAATATCTTGCTGAGTGTATTTTTCTTGTGTGCTAATTGTTGGAGAACACAGAGGTCACTGTTATGACAGAGATATTAATTTGTGAAAAGTTCTATAAACAAATGCATCTGGGAACAAATTAATTTATCATGGATGCAGCTTCTGAGAGATCCCCAATATTAATGGAACATACACTGTTCATACAGTACATGTAAAAGAGTTTAGTAATTCATTACTTATGATTGTAATGCTTTGTTTGGTTTCTCTGTATTTACAGACAACTTGATGGGATTATATTTCTGCACCAAGTTCATTGAATAAACTGACTTGGAGGTTCAGTTCTGCAACCCATCCTGTTTGTAGTAATATCATAGCTGCAACATTGTGACAGATACACTGCATTACATTATTAAGAAACACATATTAACTAATTATTTTTAAGTGCCTGTTAATTTAATCAGTTTTTCTTAGAGATAATTTACTCATGGTTTATTTAAATAATTGGCTTTTTGGCTTTAAAATGATATTTATTGAGCTTTTAAATCAATTTTGTGATAATCTGCATTGGACATGGCATAAATTGATATTTTGCCAACACGAAATGGAGAACTGGGTCTTAAGCAAAGTTGCAGGATTAACATTTTTGTAGAAAGAAAGGGTTGAGAAATTTGTGACATTCTACAGACAGCCTTGCCATTCGCAATGTCCAATAAGGTTAATTTGTTCCATTCTGTTGTAGAAATAGTGTTCTCTAATTTATAAATTATTTCAATCTGTTGTTTAAACGATTGCCTTATAACCCCATGTCTGGCTTTGGTGCATGTAGGATATTGATGTATTTTTTATCCATTTTGCTGTAAATTATCTTAATTGATGTGTCAATCAAAACATATCTTGGATATGCTGGGCTCTTCTGACAAATGTACCTATGCCTCATAACCTTTGAGTGCATTTGGTTGTGTAGTGCAGACAAAATACATGTACATAATATAACTTCCTCTTAGCTCACTGATAATTCTAGGTATAATTTAATCATAGCAAAATTAATCAATGGAACCCAATCACAGCTCTTGTAGTCCACAATGCCAGTCGAGAAAAAGAACAAATCACATTGAAATTGAATAATAAAGTTATTATTAGAAGCCTATGCAAGTATTCATGATCAGCAAAAAAAAAAACCGTAATTACCATTCATGCGAGGGTGATTTTGCTTATTGCAAACCCTTCCAGCAGGAGGAGACTCCATACAATAGTGAAGATGGCTAAATGTATCTTTGGGGACAAGTTAGAAAACAAAACTTTCCAACTTTTCACATATGTATACTGTTTTGGTATTTTTGTGAGATTTCATTTGGTAGAGATTCAGGGACTGAGTATATTGTAACCACTGCATTTCAATCAGTCCCCACAACAACAAAAATGTGTAAACTTCTTTTGTGTGGGAGTCCCCATGTTAACTAAGGAAGAATATAATGATTAATGACAATGCCTTGTCTTTCTGAATAAGGTAGGAAAGAACAAGAAATGCCACCAAAAAGCACAGAAGACAGTTCTGTTATGTGATCAAGATTTTTGGTAGCTTCCCAGAAATCCTTGAAATCGTGGCTCTATATTTCATAATCACACCATCTTACACCTCGATCTGCTGAAGTAATACTAGTTCCGGCTGAAACTATTAAATCATTCGCAATTTACCTCATACATGTTGGATTATTTTCATTAGTAACAACATTCCGAAAAATAACTGAGGAGCTCCGCTTTTAGGCTGGCCTAAATCTATATATTATAGCAGTTTGCAATAGTGTCGTTAAGCCAAAACCAACGTGATCACTTTAGCCAACCAGAAAGGACACAGAAAATCTGATGAACAAATCCTTGAAGCAAATACACGTAGCTGACGCGAAGCGCGGGAAAACCTGTGCGTGGGGTTTCACGAGTGGCTTTACTTCTGATTGGATGAAAAAGTATCGTGTAGTGTACTAATGCAAAACTATATCAAATACTGATATCTTTCGACGTTCAAGTTAAAACTTCCTTAACTAACGCAAAGCTCAAGAAATTAACTCCCTTGATGCCAATTCTTAAAACATCGCGGAACACCAGAGAACGTGTCATTTGAGGAAGCTCTACATAAATGACTTGGCGTGGATAGGAAATGCTATTACTATTTTCACTTACTAGAAAACTGCGTGCCGAATTCATTTACTCCAGTCACCTTCTCACTCCAGTTATGTCTTCCTCGCCAATAACCGCGAACGTTCAGTTTCATAGCTAGGTGTTCCTTAGTAGCCCGCAAATGTCTGAATCCTTAAATTTCATTCCGGCTTGCGTTGGTGATCCACTTTCTTCGTATTTCGTTTATTTTCGCCTAATATGGAAGATCTATCACCTTCCGGATACGTGTTTCACATGGACGAGAGCTCTCGAAAAAGATCTCTATCACATTTTTGACTTATCGTAAAGATAAAAACGCAGTAGCTCTACCTATGAAAGAGAAAGATAATTTTTGGAACTTCAAATCTTCCAATCACATAGAATAACGATGGCAAGGACACCTTAACGTAATTAGAATTTACAATATTTCGGAGAGAAAGCTACATCAGGCTTAGCTGGTTTTCGTTCAGGTCCTCTAACTTGGTAGAATTTTAATTTGGAGCTAGGTGTTGGTTTTTGTGGCGGGAGGAAAACCGGAGACCCGCAGAAAAACCCTCGGAGCAGGGCGAGAACCAACAACAAACTCAACCCACATATGGCCCCAGGCAGGAATCGATCCCTAGACGCATTGGTGGGAGCAAGCACTCTCGCCACTGCGGCATCCCTGCTCTAAAACGCATGCGATGTTGGCCAATTCGTCTTTCACATGTCGCATTCCGTCATAAATTTTAGCATATTCTGAAAATTACATAAAGTAGGTAGTATCGTTATTTTTTTGCAGGGTCTATTGGTTTTGCGATTGGGTGAAGCCTGATAACGATGTTTTGAACATAATCCTTTTATGTCTTTGTTTTGGTTTGGACAACGATATCCTCCTACAAAACATACCACTCTATCCCTCAGTGGGATTTATTTATCCGTTAAATACCATATGGCATCGTTTGATAAGCGAGGGCCAGTATTTTTTTTTAAGGATGAAAGGCAGCTACTTTAAGGCATGCTTTGTGGTCTTCCAATATTTGGATCCCTTTTGAGCAAAAATAAATAGATTGCGCTTTTTGGAATAAGATAGTGTGTTTTCTACGTAGACATAAATTACAATACTGAATTTGCTTTCGAGGTAAAAACTGCGAAAAAGTCTGTCTTTGTGAACTATTTTCGATCTGACATCACCACCTCGTGAATGCGCAACCCGTTATAACAGATAAGTAACCTTAATGTACCGGCTTTGATTCATCAGGTCAACTTCAGAAGACTCTATCCAATTACGGAAACTTAAGCGGAACAAGCTCCCACTCAGGAAAAATAATAAGTAAATTAATAAAGAAAACAACTTTACTTCAGTGCTATATGTATTTCTTTGTACAGAATGAGACAAGTTAATTGGAAACACTAATCTAAACTAAAGGAGAGAAAAGAAAGGAAATCTAAATGAGAGAAGTAAAGAAAAGCTGACACTAACTATATCAATTTGAGAGTTCAGTTAAGCAGCTTTGTCGTCTAGACTTTTTATGTTACGCAGTGCAATCGTGTTTACTAACTGACTGCAAATTAAACCACAGTCTACACAAACAAGTGAGGGGTAACCTAAGATCAGGCGTTCTTTTCCTTTCTCTTTTTCTGGCGCCAAAAAAGGAACGGCTGATCGCAGGTTAAGTGAAGAGCGCCGGATTTGTTAAGGTCTAAATCGTTACAGATGTTGAAATAATGAATACTATCAGGAAGAAAGAAGAAGAAAAAAAAAAAAATTGCGGTTACGTTGGATAATCGTTTAGAAACAAACAAAAATGTATAAATTTGATTGTGATCGATCAATAATTAACAAAATAAATGCTACTGTTTTTTAATGAATAAATAAATACAACACTGTAATGAAGTTGAGTTTGCGAAGAACACATCCTCAAGCCGTTTGATTTCAACTTTTGCTCGAACAACTCTCCGACGGTTATAATAAAGATGCTATCAGAGATGAAGGCGCTTCTTGGAAAACAACGTCGCCTTATTTGGTTAAAACGCATGCCGTAGTTTAGGATAACTTGGCAGCCAAAATACCCTTTATCGGAAGTATCACAGAAAAGAGATCGCAGATTAATTGATTAAGTAAAGCACCTTGTTTGGTTTAAAATCACTCTTTTAGCATAACGTTCTATTGTTGCTGCATTGCAGCGGAAATCCAGATTTCAGGCGTTTTGAAAATAAGCGGAAACTGCTCTTAGTACACGAAACGAGATTTTTTCAACCTGAATAGACCTTTACTTCTACAGTCACGAATGCGTATCTCAATACGAGTAATGATAGAAATGTATCAAAAATGAAATCAGCTGCGTTGTGTGTTAGTTGTAGTTTTCAAATCATGCAACAAAATGCTTTGACCGCCAAAAGAACACCCACCATCCATGTCGAAGTACATGTAAATGAATAATATTCACTTTATTTTAGTGTCGGAGTGCTTAGCACTGGTTCACTAATTGGTGACCGAGCAAAGAAACATTCTAAATTGAACCGAAACTTGTTAAAAATACCAGTTAGTTACGGCTGACTATTTACCAAGCGTGGAGCAGTTGAATTTGGGAGCACCAATCACCGGGCCGCTCCGGATTACAATTCCAGTACCCTAACCAGAAGTCCACGCCGCCTACACGAGCACATACTATATACTCATTGTTCTCGAAGCAACTCAATATATTCCTGTTATAGCGTTAACGTTCTTTAACGTTTGCGTTTTCTTTGAAACGTAACAATTCCTTTTCTTTTCACTTTTTCTATCATAGCGATTCGTGTTCGGTATTCCAGTGGATTCAATCTAGTAGAGCTTTCATAGTTTTTCATATTTCCTTGTGGAGCGCCAAGCCATGAGCGTATGAATGGCGCTATTTAAATAAACGTTAATTAGTTATAATTATTATATCTGAGAATCGAGATATTGTTTGATTCAGTATATTGTATGAGGACTAAAGAGAATTGACAACTGAAGAGAAATATTACAACAAACAAATTTATCTTCTGATTCAAATCTATCTATATATTGTGACAACCGAAGTGAAACATGTAACAAAGAATTCAAAGATCAAGACTGAGTTACGATCTCGGCTAACCCGCGAAAAATTAATATACATGCGTATCTCAATCTCAGCGATGGAAAAGGTTTCACTCTTTCTAATATAGATTAGTAGAATTCTACTGGCGTTTTAATGCGAATGGCGTTCTCTTATTGAAGACGTTATTCACAGTCTATTTCTGTTCTGTTGAGTAACGTGGCAATGAGCGCTTAATCCACCATAGGAAAAAAGATGGCGGCGGTACATTTTATCACGATGCCTTGCGAACCTAGCACAGCCTATAAGGCACAAAGAAAGCCAAATTTTTACAATATTTGTTCCTGTACTAAGAACAGTGAGAAGGCCAGGTTTGAAGGTTTTATAACGTTTCTGTACGTTTTTTAAAACGTTGTTAAGGTTTTCGTGCTCTAAGAATTGTGGGTAAATGTAGTAGTCGTCATCTTTTTTCCTACGGAGGATTGTTAACAAACTGGTGACCGCTTCTTTGCGTTTTCGAAGTGTCTGTGAAGAGTTTTTGGATAAAGTTTTGAACGACTGCTACAGTTAAACTAAAACAATTAGATTTTTCGCTCTTGATTTCTATGCGTGAACGCGATGGAAATCCCGTGCTCATAATTGTTAAATAGCCTTGGACAGGAATTGATCTTTCTGAAATTTATATAATTACAATAATAATAATAATAATAATAATAATAATAATAATAATAATTAAAAGTTCCGTTGTTACGGGGGTGGGATTAGGTCTTAATGCCCCTTCCAACCCTGAAATGAATCAGTGGCAAGTGAGTACATAAGATTTCAACCACGGTCTTTCTAGTTCAGTAACTTTGAAAATCAAACAATATCGTGGGTAATCGGGCGCAACCGCAAGCAACGATCCGTAATCTGTGTCAATTAAGGGTTGTATTTGTTTCAGTCGTGATTACAAAGCACTTTCTAAACGTGGGCCATGTGCAGGCCTTTGTTTTTCTCCTTTTCTCGTGAAACAAGACTGAGACATGGTTACGTTAAATCGTGCTGTCGAAACCGCGTTCTTTGATTGCCAATTGTAACAGCTCAATAATGTGTCAATATATATCCACTCTATATTGTTTGTTTGTATTTGTGTCAGAACGCAACTTCCGGCGTTTTCCGTCACTGAAACAAAGCGATTTTAGGGTGGATACTAGGGATCGCTAGTTACCGTATTTACTTTTCCGTCAACGAAGGCTCTGGCCTGTTCTTAAAAAACTACCGGTTTAACTTGTTCAATTATCCTAATCAGCTTCGCCAAGAATCCATATCGCGTTGTCAACTTGTGGCTAAACTTCCCACAAGTAACTGCGATAGAACACGTGCCGGACTGTGGCCTTCTTTATTGCGTGGGTTGAAGAATTGTCAAAATTAGTTCACTTATTTGATTAAAAATCAGAACTGAGGAACGAAGCTGTTGTCAAGCGTCAATTTGGCATGTGCTTGAGAATTTGCTTGAGAATTTCCACTATGTCACCTATTAAAAATCTACGGAATCCTGAATCAAAACCATGTAACCATTTGTAGCAAAATCAACCCCGCAATGATAGTGACGTCGTGTTAGAAATTGCTGGACAGTGAGTGTTGATTTGTATTTCTTTTAAAGAACCGTTAACTTAGTCATTCGCTAGGCACGTACACCTACACAGCTCAGTTAGACTTCCATCCGGTTATCACATGTACGTGAAGTTTTGGGAGAGGTTCATTTGGTAGTGTTAAAAAAACCGCGAACACGAACCATTTTGGACCATCCCGAAACACAAAAAAAGACAACGAAAAAGTGGCAATAACTTTCAGTCGGTGACTATTCTTTACTTATTGAAGAACTCCAGTTCACTGCATGCGAAGAAAAGGCAAAAACGTTCAGTCGGTGATTAATCTTTACTTATTGTATATTTCCAGTTCATTGCATGCGGTTAGCTTGAAGTTCCTGTTTGCTTTTTACTGATTTTTAATTTTGTTTTTCAAGGGTAACACACAACATTCTTGAGATTGATTGAATTTTGAGGAGAGAGAGGAAAACTCCTGGAAAGGAAGAGAACCAATAACAGACTCAACCCACGTACCGTATAACGTCCAGGATATGGACCCCAGCCAATTGACGAGGGTGTGTGCAAAAAGGGGGAAGTTAAAGAGAAGTTCCCATCGGGTAGTTGGCAACTTACATTTATGCCTTGTTTACACTTTGTTATTTAATCATTTTCCTTTATTGTTGTCACCTTTGTTTAGGATATAATGATACTACAATAACCGCCTATTTTTATGCCAGACTGTTTTCGTTTGAGCCAGAAACGAACCTTGACGAGTGTGTCCATATTTCATGTTGTCGCGTGGGCGAGCACGTGTCACGTAATTAGCTATAGCGATGCAGTAGTCTGGGAGATTTGTTCTCGGAATTTCAAATGAATGCACTTAGGTCATAAGAACGTGAAACAGACCTGAAAGCCTCTTCGACAAATCTAATGGTAATTGCTGTAGTATCACTATAGAATAGCTGTCAGTATAATCGTAACTGTTTCCGACGTGTTGAAAGATATTTAGCATTGCCATAGTGCTCTATGACCTTTCTATTTCTGAAAGTTCCTAAAGTTGCTAATTTGTAATCGACAGCCGTAGCAAAGCAAACTATGGGAAAGGGAAATTGAACAAAAATCATCTGCAAAGTTGTTACATATTTGCAAAGCGCAACACAATGTGTTCAAAAAAAGTATCGACTCTCGCAGAAAGGTTCAGAAAGAACTTGTCGATCGGTTTGATTTCAGTGAAAGCTACTTCAGTGATCATCCTAGGTTATGACCGGGAAGGTAATTAAACCACCGTTGTTATACACCATTGACTCCAAAATCTTGCAGTTTGCATGATCGCGGGCATACGTATATGAACCCTGACGTGAAACAAATGTTTTAAAAAATGCAGATATAATTATGATCGTTAAGAATTGACAGGAAGCTAAAAAGTTGTTTGTTTAAACTTCATTAGCCCAGAGTTAAACTCAGGTCATTTTAAATAGACTCCCTCCCACTCAGTTTGCACTTCTTAAAAAGTTAAGCCTAAATTTTTCAAGTTCGTCGTTTGTAATCTGTATTAATCTTCTACATCATCAACCATGCTAGTTCCTTTTTCAAGTTCTCTTCAATTTTTAAGGTAATTTTATAAACAGCCAAAATAACTAAAAAATACCGTGATGTTGATATCACAACCGTCTATATTGCACGTTATCTTTTACTGTTATCTAAGACACCTCTCGGATTAGTGGGATATGCAAAGATATTGGTTGTTAACCTTCTGGTGTTAAACTCGGGTTATGCCTGAGAGAGGAGAGGTCAGAAAACTGCACGTTAAAGCGATGAAACGCTAATTCTTTCTATGCCATGTACGGAACATTGACAAATTAAATTTTGTTCTTTTATTTTATGTTCATCGTTTGTGACACGTTATTTGTGTTTATGGAAGTTTCTGAATCCAGTAAGAATTATTCAGTATTTTGGGGTAGACTGTCATTAATAGTTTATTTTTTTTAATAGACGGTGACATGCAAGGGAGCTTGTTGGTAAAAGAGACTATTTTGAAATTGCTGCTGGTTTTAAAGTTTTTTTCTTTTTCAATTTTTCGCATGGATTTATAAAGTGACTCAAAGAATAATTAGCATGTTTTTAATTTATAGTTACTGATAGTGCGCAGTGTAATAGTAGGGAATCACAGTTAAGGGGCCACGTCATGATTCGAGCATCTTACTTGTATGTTCGAAGATGACTGAATCTATTTTCTTTTTCGTAGACCTCGTTCTTCCTATCCGGTCTATGGTAACATATTTGGATTTTTTAACTTTGTTAGACTTTCAAATTTTTCTAAGACTTCACTGAAAAACTTAAAGGCTATTTAGCTCCCTGTACGCCATGCTCGTTGCTTAAATGGCATACATTTAAGAAGAAGGTGATATAGCAATTTGCAATAGAGCGTCGTTAAGCCAAAACCAAAGTGATCACTTTAGCCAACCAGAAAGGACACAGAAAATCTGATGAACAAATCCTTGAAGCAAATACACGTAGCTGACGCGAAGCGCGGGAAAACCTGTGCGTGGGGCAAAGCTCAAGAAATGAACTCCCTTGACGCCAGTTCTTAAAACATCGCGGAACACCAGAGAACGTGTCATTTGAGGAAGGTCTTCATAAATGACTTGGCGTGGATAGGGAATGCTATTACTATTTTCACGTACTAGAAAACTGCGTGCCGAATTCATTTACTCCAGTCACCTTCTCACTCCAGTTATGTCTTCCTCGTAAATAACCGCGAACGTTCAGTTTCATAGCTACAATCGTGGACAAGAGTCCTTGGGACACTTATGTAATGTAACGGATTATCTGTGTTTTAGAACTGAAGTATGAAGAAAACGCTGCTATATCCTTTATATACGGGTTGCTGTCCCCCCTCCCTACCCAACACAATGTTGACAATCAGTTGAAATTGCACGTACTAGTTTTCAACATTGTATGGGAGGTGGGGGGCGAGGTTAGGCAGGTACATACATACACATACATAGAAAAACTTTATTTAAGCTCGAAGTTGTATTCGCGCCTGGCGTGTACGCAAAAGCGCCAAAAGTGCAAATTTGTCCCAAGACTTTTGTCCATACTTGTAGGTGTTCCTTAGCAGCCCGCAAATGTCTGAATCCTTAAATTTCATTCCGGCTTGCGTTGGTGATCCACTTTCTTCGTATTTCGTTTATTTTCGCCTAATATGGAGTGAAGTGAAGTGAAGTGAAAGACTTTATTTAATGAGGGTGACCCGTGACAGTAACTTAAGTTACTGAAAAACTTGGGGCCCTCAGCTTAAAATAATTAAAATGCTGAAAATATATTATTTACAATAAAATGCTAAAATACGATATTATTTACAATAAAATACTTAATTAAGTTACTATTTAAAATGGTTACAAATAATAAACTGGACTTACAATTTCAAACATACTACGAATAATAAGAGTTAAAAAATTCCATTAGTTTTCTGAGAGTTAAGAATAGTATTACATAATTTAGCCTTAAACGATTTAACGGACTTCTCTGTTTTTAAAGACCGGGGTAAACTGTTCCAATCTGTAATAGTTCTGACGGCGAAAGTGCGTCCTCCCTCAGAGGCGTTTCTGTGAGAGGGGCATAATAAATTTAAATTACAATTTCTAGTACTTCTCGAATGGACGTCAGAGTTTTTCCTTAAAGATGTGTTCATGTATTCAGGTAAAGTTCTGTTTATCCTTTTGTAGGCCAGTGCACATCGATTTATATAAGCTTCTTTGTAAAAGGGGATCCAGTTTAACTTATTAAATAAAGTGACAGTTCGACTAGTACGTTGTGCAGCAAGAATAATACGCGCAGCCCGTTTTTGCATACGGAGAACTCTCTCGAGTGCCTCTTTGTTACACGATGTCCATACTGTGCTTGCATACATGAAGAGTGGTTTGATTACTGCGTTATAGTAGATCAATTTTTGATTCTTTTTCAAGTAGCAGCTTATATGGCGTAGAAGACCAATTCGTTTTGAAAGTTTGTTACATAGTTCGTCAACATGTGCTTCGTAAGTTAGGTTCTCGTCGATTATCACTCCAAGAAGTTTATGGCTACCAACTTGTTCAATTTCTGCATTTTGCATCCTAGCTTCAAATTTTCCTGCGTCATGGGTTATACGTCTGCGCAGACGCTTTCCCGTAGCCAACAACGCTTTGGTTTTCTTGGTATTTATAAACATTTTGTTTTCACTAGCCCATTTCTCAACTTCTGTCAAGTCCTTTGTTAATGATTTGTTTAGTGCAGGAATAGCTTTCCAGTCTGAGCTTAAAGACAAGGTGGTATCGTCTGCATAGATATCCATAGTTGACTTGTGAACGTTTAGAGGCATGTCATTGACAAACAGGAGGAAGAGCACCGGTCCCAATATTGATCCTTGGGGAACGCCCTGTCTGATAGTCAGCTGTTCAGATGTGGTTTTCCCTAATGTAATAAATTGCTTTCTCTGAGACAGGTACGATTGAAACCAGGCAACAGACGGAGGGCTTGCACCGTAAATAGACAGCTCTTTTAGAAGAAGTTCGTGATTTATAACATCAAAAGCTTTACGAAAATCTATAAATACCAGACCGGTCACTTCGTCATTGTCCATGTTTTTCAGGATGTGATCCGTAAGTCTGATTAGAGCTGTTTCTGTAGAGTGACCTGACCTGAAGGCTCATTGATACTCATATAACATGTTGTTATCATGTAAAAACTTAAGAAGACAGCTGGCTACGTGTTTTTCGATAATCTTCGAAAAGACAGGTAAAACTGATATCGGGCGGTAATTGTTGATATCGTTTCCTGCGCCACCCTTGTGCAATGGTGTAACTTTTGCTACTTTCCAACGGTCTGGAAAACTGTTTGTCGATATTGAAAGGTTCAGCAATTTGCATAATGGACTTGCAAACGCTGGTGCAATAATTTTGAGTACACGAATACTTATGCCATCGTGCCCAGAGGCCTTGTTACAAGCGATTTTCCCTATGGTGTCAATGATCTGCTTAGGCGTTATTGGAGGGATGTTGAAAGCCACATTATCATTCAATCGCGAAGAGACAAAATTTTTCAGCTTGGTGTCATCAAACTCTACGCCAGCGTCGTTTTCCTTGCCAATTTGATCTAGGATGTTTACGAAGTACTGATTAAGCTCATTTGCAATGGAAGCTTCGTCACTAATGATGTTGTTTCCTGTGTTTAATTCATCGATGCGAACTCGAGGTTTACTAGTCCCACTTAATGTTTTGAGTGCTTGCCAAACTCCTTTTGGATTTCCTTTGTTTTCGTCGATTTTCTTGCGGAAGAAACTTCTCTTTGTTTTTTTGATGAGACTTGTAGTTTTACCCTTTGCATGCGTATAGCGTTCCCAGTCTGCAGGCAGATTTGAAATTCGCGCCGTTTTCAACAGTTTGTCTCTTGTTTTCATAGACGACAAGATCTCTTTAGTCATCCAAGCAGGCTGGTTCGGTTTCTTGACGCGTTTAGATCTATCATCTTCCGGATACGTGTTTCGCGTGGAAAAGAGCTCTCGAAAAAGATCTCTATCACATTTTTGACTTATCGTAAAGATAAAAACGCAGTAGCTCTACCTATGAAAGAGAAAGATAATTTTTGGAACTTCAAATCTTCCAATCACATAGAATAACGATGGCAAGGACACCTTAACGTAATTAGAATTTACAATATTTCGGAGAGAAAGCTACATCAGGCTTAGCTGGTTTTCGTTCAGGTCCTCTCTCTTGGTGGAATTGAAATTTGGAGCTAGGTGTTGGTTTTGTGGCGGGAGGAAAACCGGAGACCCGCAGAAAAACCCTCGGAGCAGGGCGAGAACCAACAACAAACTCAACCCACATATGGCCCCGGGCAGGAATCGATCCCTAGACGCATTGGTGGGAGCAAGTGCTCTCGCCACTGCGGCATCCCTGCTCCAAAACGCATGCGATGTTGGCCAATTCGTCTTTCACATGTCGCATTCCGTCATAAATTTTAGCATATTCTGAAAATTACATAAAGTAGGTAGTATCGTTATTTTTTTGCAGGGTCTATTGGTTTTGCGATTGGGTGAAGCCTGATAACGATGTTTTGCACATAATCCTTTTATGTCTTTGTTTTGGTTTGGACAACGATATCCTCCTACAAAACATACCACTCTATCCCTCAGTAGGATTTATTTATCCGTTAAATACCATATGGCATCGTTTGATAAGCGAGGGCCAGTATTTTTTTTTTAAGGATGAAAGGCAGCTACTTTAAGGCATGCTTTGTGGTCTTCCAATATTTGGATCCCTTTTGAGCAAAAAAAAAATAGATTGCGCTTTTTGGAATAAGATAGTGTGTTTTCTACGTAGACATAAATTACAATACTGAATTTGCTCCACGATGCGTTTCCTCGAAGCTTTTAGAAAGCGATCGCCAAAATTCATCTAAAGAATTCAGTAGTTTGAATCAACAAGTCATGACAAAAGTAAAACAATCTCTTAAAAAAAGCAGTTAAGGTAAATCACACGTTTGTTGTAGCTATTACGACTTTGATTCTTTCAATCCACGAGCGTTCCAAATGCACTAGCACAGTTTTGGCCAAAACAGTATTAAAATTATGAGATTAGAATTATGACTAAGTTCCTTTGCTTTACAACTCTAGTATACCGACCATGATAAATTAAGATATTACGTCAATTGTTCAATGAAGAAGAAGTATATGTAGCGGTTTTTTCGAGGTAAAAAATGCGAAAAAGTCTGTCTTTGTGAACTATTTTCGATCTGACATCACCACCTCGTGAATGCGGAACCCGTTATAACAGATAAGTAACCTTAATGTACCGGCCTTGATTCATCAGGTCAACTTCAGAAGGCTCTATCCAATTACGGAAACTTAAGCGGAACAAGCTCCCACTCAGGAAAAATAATAAGTAAATTAATAAAGAAAACAACTTTACTTCAGTGCTATATGTATTTTTTTGTACAGAATGAGACAAGTTAATTGGAAACACTAATCTAAACTAAAGGAGAGAAAAGAAAGGAAATCTAAATGAGAGAAGTAAAGAAAAGCTGACACTAACTATATCAATTTGAGAGTTCAGTTAAGCAGCTTTGTCGTCTAGACTTTTTATGTTACGCAGTGCAATCGTGTTTACTAACTGACTGCAAATTAAACCACAGTCTACACAAACAAGTGAGGGGTAACCTAAGATCAGGCGTTCTTTTCCTTTCTCTTTTTCTGGCGCCAAAAAAGGAACGGCTGATCGCAGGTTAAGTGAAGAGCGCCGGATTTGTTAAGGTCTAAATCGTTACAGATGTTGAAATAATGAATATTATCAGGAAGAAAGAAGAAGAAGAAAAAAAAATTGCGGTTACGTTGGATAATCGTTTAGAAACAAACAAAAATGTATAAATTTGATTGTGATCGATCAATAATTAACAAAATAAATGCTACTGTTTTTTAATGAATAAATAAATACAACACTGTAATGAAGTTGAGTTTGCGAAGAACACATCCTCAAGCCGTTTGATTTCAACTTTTGCTCGAACAACTCTCCGACGGTTATAATAAAGATGCTATCAGAGATGAAGGCGCTTCTTGGAAAACAACGTCGCCTTATTTGGTTAAAACGCATGCCGTAGTTTAGGATAACTTGGCAGCCAAAATACCCTTTATCGGAAGTATCACAGAAAAGAGATCGCAGATTAATTGATTAAGTAAAGCACCTTGTTTGGTTTAAAATCACTCTTTTAGCATAACGTTCTATTGTTGCTGCATTGCAGCGGAAATCCAGATTTCAGGCGTTTTGAAAATAAGCGGAAACTGCTCTTAGTACACGAAACGAGATTTTTTCAACCTGAATAGACCTTTACTTCTACAGTCACGAATGCGTATCTCAATACGAGTAATGATAGAAATGTATCAAAAATGAAATCAGCTGCGTTGTGTGTTAGTTGTAGTTTTCAAATCATGCAACAAAATGCTTTGACCGCCAAAAGAACACCCACCATCCATGTCGAAGTACATGTAAATGAATAATATTCACTTTATTTTAGTGTCGGAGTGCTTAGCACTGGTTCACTAATTGGTGACCGAGCAAAGAAACATTCTAAATTGAACCGAAACTTGTTAAAAATACCAGTTAGTTACGGCTGACTATTTACCAAGCGTGGAGCAGTTGAATTTGGGAGCACCAATCACCGGGCCGCTCCGGATTACAATTCCAGTACCCTAACCAGAAGTCCACGCCGCCTACACGAGCACATACTATATACTCATTGTTCTCGAAGCAACTCAATATATTCCTGTTATAGCGTTAACGTTCTTTAACGTTTGCGTTTTCTTTGAAACGTAACAATTCCTTTTCTTTTCACTTTTTCTATCATAGCGATTCGTGTTCGGTATTCCAGTGGATTCAATCTAGTAGAGCTTTCATAGTTTTTCATATTTCCTTGTGGAGCGCCAAGCCATGAGCGTATGAATGGCGCTATTTAAATAAACGTTAATTAGTTATAATTATTATATCTGAGAATCGAGATATTGTTTGATTCAGTATATTGTATGAGGACTAAAGAGAATTGACAACTGAAGAGAAATATTACAACAAACAAATTTATCTTCTGATTCAAATCTATCTATATATTGTGACAACCGAAGTGAAACATGTAACAAAGAATTCAAAGATCAAGACTGAGTTACGATCTCGGCTAACCCGCGAAAAATTAATATACATGCGTATCTCAATCTCAGCGATGGAAAAGGTTTCACTCTTTCTAATATAGATTAGTAGAATTCTACTGGCGTTTTAATGCGAATGGCGTTCTCTTATTGAAGACGTTATTCACAGTCTATTTCTGTTCTGTTGAGTAACGTGGCAATGAGCGCTTAATCCACCATAGGAAAAAAGATGGCGGCGGTACATTTTATCACGATGCCTTGCGAACCTAGCACAGCCTATAAGGCACAAAGAAAGCCAAATTTTTACAATATTTGTTCCTGTACTAAGAACAGTGAGAAGGCCAGGTTTGAAGGTTTTATAACGTTTCTGTACGTTTTTTAAAACGTTGTTAAGGTTTTCGTGCTCTAAGAATTGTGGGTAAATGTAGTAGTCGTCATCTTTTTTCCTACGGAGGATTGTTAACAAACTGGTGACCGCTTCTTTGCGTTTTCGAAGTGTCTGTGAAGAGTTTTTGGATAAAGTTTTGAACGACTGCTACAGTTAAACTAAAACAATTAGATTTTTCGCTCTTGATTTCTATGCGTGAACGCGATGGAAATCCCGTGCTCATAATTGTTAAATAGCCTTGGACAGGAATTGATCTTTCTGAAATTTATATAATTACAATAATAATAATAATAATAATAATAATAATAATAATAATAATTAAAAGTTCCGTTGTTACGGGGGTGGGATTAGGTCTTAATGCCCCTTCCAACCCTGAAATGAATCAGTGGCAAGTGAGTACATAAGATTTCAACCACGGTCTTTCTAGTTCAGTAACTTTGAAAATCAAACAATATCGTGGGTAATCGGGCGCAACCGCAAGCAACGATCCGTAATCTGTGTCAATTAAGGGTTGTATTTGTTTCAGTCGTGATTACAAAGCACTTTCTAAACGTGGGCCATGTGCAGGCCTTTGTTTTTCTCCTTTTCTCGTGAAACAAGACTGAGACATGGTTACGTTAAATCGTGCTGTCGAAACCGCGTTCTTTGATTGCCAATTGTAACAGCTCAATAATGTGTCAATATATATCCACTCTATATTGTTTGTTTGTATTTGTGTCAGAACGCAACTTCCGGCGTTTTCCGTCACTGAAACAAAGCGATTTTAGGGTGGATACTAGGGATCGCTAGTTACCGTATTTACTTTTCCGTCAACGAAGGCTCTGGCCTGTTCTTAAAAAACTACCGGTTTAACTTGTTCAATTATCCTAATCAGCTTCGCCAAGAATCCATATCGCGTTGTCAACTTGTGGCTAAACTTCCCACAAGTAACTGCGATAGAACACGTGCCGGACTGTGGCCTTCTTTATTGCGTGGGTTGAAGAATTGTCAAAATTAGTTCACTTATTTGATTAAAAATCAGAACTGAGGAACGAAGCTGTTGTCAAGCGTCAATTTGGCATGTGCTTGAGAATTTGCTTGAGAATTTCCACTATGTCACCTATTAAAAATCTACGGAATCCTGAATCAAAACCATGTAACCATTTGTAGCAAAATCAACCCCGCAATGATAGTGACGTCGTGTTAGAAATTGCTGGACAGTGAGTGTTGATTTGTATTTCTTTTAAAGAACCGTTAACTTAGTCATTCGCTAGGCACGTACACCTACACAGCTCAGTTAGACTTCCATCCGGTTATCACATGTACGTGAAGTTTTGGGAGAGGTTCATTTGGTAGTGTTAAAAAAACCGCGAACACGAACCATTTTGGACCATCCCGAAACACAAAAAAAGACAACGAAAAAGTGGCAATAACTTTCAGTCGGTGACTATTCTTTACTTATTGAAGAACTCCAGTTCACTGCATGCGAAGAAAAGGCAAAAACGTTCAGTCGGTGATTAATCTTTACTTATTGTATATTTCCAGTTCATTGCATGCGGTTAGCTTGAAGTTCCTGTTTGCTTTTTACTGATTTTTAATTTTGTTTTTCAAGGGTAACACACAACATTCTTGAGATTGATTGAATTTTGAGGAGAGAGAGGAAAACTCCTGGAAAGGAAGAGAACCAATAACAGACTCAACCCACGTACCGTATAACGTCCAGGATATGGACCCCAGCCAATTGACGAGGGTGTGTGCAAAAAGGGGGAAGTTAAAGAGAAGTTCCCATCGGGTAGTTGGCAACTTACATTTATGCCTTGTTTACACTTTGTTATTTAATCATTTTCCTTTATTGTTGTCACCTTTGTTTAGGATATAATGATACTACAATAACCGCCTATTTTTATGCCAGACTGTTTTCGTTTGAGCCAGAAACGAACCTTGACGAGTGTGTCCATATTTCATGTTGTCGCGTGGGCGAGCACGTGTCACGTAATTAGCTATAGCGATGCAGTAGTCTGGGAGATTTGTTCTCGGAATTTCAAATGAATGCACTTAGGTCATAAGAACGTGAAACAGACCTGAAAGCCTCTTCGACAAATCTAATGGTAATTGCTGTAGTATCACTATAGAATAGCTGTCAGTATAATCGTAACTGTTTCCGACGTGTTGAAAGATATTTAGCATTGCCATAGTGCTCTATGACCTTTCTATTTCTGAAAGTTCCTAAAGTTGCTAATTTGTAATCGACAGCCGTAGCAAAGCAAACTATGGGAAAGGGAAATTGAACAAAAATCATCTGCAAAGTTGTTACATATTTGCAAAGCGCAACACAATGTGTTCAAAAAAAGTATCGACTCTCGCAGAAAGGTTCAGAAAGAACTTGTCGATCGGTTTGATTTCAGTGAAAGCTACTTCAGTGATCATCCTAGGTTATGACCGGGAAGGTAATTAAACCACCGTTGTTATACACCATTGACTCCAAAATCTTGCAGTTTGCATGATCGCGGGCATACGTATATGAACCCTGACGTGAAACAAATGTTTTAAAAAATGCAGATATAATTATGATCGTTAAGAATTGACAGGAAGCTAAAAAGTTGTTTGTTTAAACTTCATTAGCCCAGAGTTAAACTCAGGTCATTTTAAATAGACTCCCTCCCACTCAGTTTGCACTTCTTAAAAAGTTAAGCCTAAATTTTTCAAGTTCGTCGTTTGTAATCTGTATTAATCTTCTACATCATCAACCATGCTAGTTCCTTTTTCAAGTTCTCTTCAATTTTTAAGGTAATTTTATAAACAGCCAAAATAACTAAAAAATACCGTGATGTTGATATCACAACCGTCTATATTGCACGTTATCTTTTACTGTTATCTAAGACACCTCTCGGATTAGTGGGATATGCAAAGATATTGGTTGTTAACCTTCTGGTGTTAAACTCGGGTTATGCCTGAGAGAGGAGAGGTCAGAAAACCGCACGTTAAAGCGATGAAACGCTAATTCTTTCTATGCCATGTACGGAACATTGACAAATTAAATTTTGTTCTTTTATTTTATGTTCATCGTTTGTGACACGTTATTTGTGTTTATGGAAGTTTCTGAATCCAGTAAGAATTATTCAGTATTTTGGGGTAGACTGTCATTAATAGTTTATTTTTTTTAATAGACGGTGACATGCAAGGGAGCTTGTTGGTAAAAGAGACTATTTTGAAATTGCTGCTGGTTTTAAAGTTTTTTTCTTTTTCAATTTTTCGCATGGATTTATAAAGTGACTCAAAGAATAATTAGCATGTTTTTAATTTATAGTTACTGATAGTGCGCAGTGTAATAGTAGGGAATCACAGTTAAGGGGCCACGTCATGATTCGAGCATCTTACTTGTATGTTCGAAGATGACTGAATCTATTTTCTTTTTCGTAGACCTCGTTCTTCCTATCCGGTCTATGGTAACATATTTGGATTTTTTAACTTTGTTAGACTTTCAAATTTTTCTAAGACTTCACTGAAAAACTTAAAGGCTATTTAGCTCCCTGTACGCCATGCTCGTTGCTTAAATGGCATACATTTAAGAAGAAGGTGATATAGCAATTTGCAATAGAGCGTCGTTAAGCCAAAACCAAAGTGATCACTTTAGCCAACCAGAAAGGACACAGAAAATCTGATGAACAAATCCTTGAAGCAAATACACGTAGCTGACGCGAAGCGCGGGAAAACCTGTGCGTGGGGCAAAGCTCAAGAAATGAACTCCCTTGACGCCAGTTCTTAAAACATCGCGGAACACCAGAGAACGTGTCATTTGAGGAAGGTCTTCATAAATGACTTGGCGTGGATAGGGAATGCTATTACTATTTTCACGTACTAGAAAACTGCGTGCCGAATTCATTTACTCCAGTCACCTTCTCACTCCAGTTATGTCTTCCTCGTAAATAACCGCGAACGTTCAGTTTCATAGCTACAATCGTGGACAAGAGTCCTTGGGACACTTATGTAATGTAACGGATTATCTGTGTTTTAGAACTGAAGTATGAAGAAAACGCTGCTATATCCTTTATATACGGGTTGCTGTCCCCCCTCCCTACCCAACACAATGTTGACAATCAGTTGAAATTGCACGTACTAGTTTTCAACATTGTATGGGAGGTGGGGGGCGAGGTTAGGCAGGTACATACATACACATACATAGAAAAACTTTATTTAAGCTCGAAGTTGTATTCGCGCCTGGCGTGTACGCAAAAGCGCCAAAAGTGCAAATTTGTCCCAAGACTTTTGTCCATACTTGTAGGTGTTCCTTAGCAGCCCGCAAATGTCTGAATCCTTAAATTTCATTCCGGCTTGCGTTGGTGATCCATTTTCTTCGTATTTCGTTTATTTTCGCCTAATATGGAAGATCTATCACCTTCCGGATACGTGTTTCGCGTGGAAAAGAGCTCTCGAAAAAGATCTCTATCACATTTTTGACTTATCGTAAAGATAAAAACGCAGTAGCTCTACCTATGAAAGAGAAAGATAATTTTTGGAACTTCAAATCTTCCAATCACATAGAATAACGATGGCAAGGACACCGTAACGTAATTAGAATTTACAATATTTCGGAGAGAAAGCTACATCAGGCTTAGCTGGTTTTCGTTCAGGTCCTCTCTCTTGGTGGAATTGGAATTTAGAGCTAGGTGTTGGTTTTGTGGCGGGAGGAAAACCGGAGACCCGCAGAAAAACCCTCGGAGCAGGGCGAGAACCAACAACAAACTCAACCCACATATGGCCCCGGGCAGGAATCGATCCCTAGACGCATTGGTGGGAGCAAGCACTCTCGCCACTGCGGCATCCCTGCTCTAAAACGCATGCGATGTTGGCCAATTCGTCTTTCACATGTCGCATTCCGTCATAAATTTTAGCATATTCTGAAAATTACATAAAGTAGGTAGTATCGTTATTTTTTTGCAGGGTCTATTGGTTTTGCGATTGGGTGAAGCCTGATAACGGATGTTTTGAACATAATCCTTTTATGTCTTTGTTTTGGTTTGGACAACGATATCCTCCTACAAAACATACCACTCTATCGCTCAGTGGTTAGTTATTTATCCGTTAAATACCATATGGCATCGTTTGATAAGCGAGGGCCAGTATTTTTTTTAAGGATGAAAGGCAGCTACTTTAAGGCATGCTTTGTGGTCTTCCAATATTTGGATCCCTTTTGAGCAAAAAAAAATAGATTATCCCTTTGGAATAAGATAGTGTGTTTTCTACGTAGACATAAATTACAATACTGAATTTGCTCCACGATGCGTTTCCTCGAAGCTTTTAGAAAGCGATCGCCAAAACTGATCTAAAGAATTCAGTAGTTTGAATCAACAAGTCATGACAAAAGTAAAACAATCTCTTAAAAAAAGCAGTTAAGGTAAGTCACACGTTTGTTGTAGCCATTGCGACTGACTTTGATTCTTTCAATCCACGAGCGTTCCAAATGCACTAGCACAGTTTTGGCCAAAACAGTATTAAAATTATGAGATTAGAATTATGACTAAGTTCCTTTGCTTTACAACTCTAGTATACCGACCATGATAAATTAAGATATTACGTCAATTGTTCAATGAAGAAGAAGTATATCTAGCGGATTTTTCGGGGTAAAAAATGCGAAAAAGTCTGTCTTTGTGAACTATTTTCGATCTGACATGACCACCTCGTGAATGCGTAACCCGTTATAACAGATATTCCAGAGTCGCTGTTATTTATCGATTTTAGTAATAGCACTAGATCAGTACTTTAAGTTATGAACAGTGAACGAGTGTCTCTTGGGCGTAAGGTTACTTCGCACCTTCAGAGGCCAAAAAAATCGTTTTTTCTTATATTTGACAAAATTTAAGTTCGTCATTTTATTTAGTGTTTCCAAAACAAAAACATTTAAATTCTCAAAAAGCGGCCGAGTTATTTAGAAAAAGCGTATTTTCAAATAAAGTTAATAAACTAGGAAGGTGTCACAATCTTGTCAACGGGCGAGAACCCTGGGGAAATTTTCGCGGCAAACGCTCATCGCTCGTATTTCACGACATTTGCATATTTTTATTTACATCACGCACTTGACAGAAATTCCCCCGTGGAAAAATGGAAAAATCAAAAGCAGAAAAAAGTCCTTGGGTAAAGAAAACGAAACAAACCGGCGTAAAGAAGACAGAAAAAGCTCCATATTGTCAAGGAAGGAAAAAAACCTTGCCAAAAGCGACAAAGGCTCTTGGTTTGGCCAAACACCTTCGACAATCTCGGCATCTGCTGAAGATCCGGAGCGTTCGAATATCCTTGGATCAAGTAGCTTAAAAATCAAAGTTAACGTCAGTGCAGGCTGCGAACAAGATTCTTCGTCGGAATCTGGCGGAAGTGATGAAGAAAATGAAACGTACCCAAGGGAACTCATTTTAGCAGTAAGAGTATTTCTCAAGCTGTCCGTCGATTCCTTAACGTCTTGTTTTTCAGCGGTACATTTTCCGCCTTTAACCTTTTTGGCGCGGGTTTTGCCTTTGCCTTTGCCTTTGGCGTCTTTGCCCATATTACGTTGCCATCCTGAATCGAACTCCACTGTTGCAATGCGATGCTTTTCCCGGGAAATCTTGAGCTATTGTCATAGACACTAGGAGGTCCTGTTGTCCCATTGGTTTGCGGTTTTATCAGGCGTGATAATCTCCGGGCGTGGCGCGAGTTGTTTACGAACCTTAACAAGCTAAAATCTCGCATTTGAGTTTTGGAGGAATACATCCACTTTGAGCGAATTTACAGGATATGCAGATTTGACGGATTTTCCTGAAATTTCGCCAGAACATTCCAGAGATAATGACAAACCAAAGTGTGTCAGGAAATTTTGATATTTAACACATTTTTCCCGTGGCGTCCATTTACGCAACACGTCTCGCATATTTTTAGCTACTCCAGCTTTAGAAGTGGATATCTAGACAACCAATCAGAATATCGAAAAAGCACGACACACGTTTCTTGATTGATGCCTTGTGAATAAGACTCTGCAGCCATTTTGCTCGTACTGAGGAATCCGATAACCGATAAATTCAATAGAAGAAGCCTGGGTCGTTTCACGCCTTACCGCCTCCTGACACTTCCTAAAAGAAAACATTGCTGAAATTGTATTTTTTTCGTAAAGTACATTTATTAAGCTTTCTTATGATATATAGTTTGTTGAAGTTTTATTGAAACTGGCGCGCGTGCGATTTTTTTCCCGAAGGGCACCCGCGAAGGTGGGAAGTAACCTTAATGTACCGGCTTTGATTCATCAGGTCAACTTCAGAAGACTCTATCCAATTACGGAAACTTAAGCGGAACAAGCTCCCACTCAGGAAAAATAATAAGTAAATTAATAAAGAAAACAACTTTACTTCAGTGCTATATGTATTTATTTGTACAGAATGAGACAAGCTAATTGGAAACACTAATCTAAACTAAAGGAGAGAAAAGAAAGGAAATCTAAATGAGAGAAGTAAAGAAAAGCTGACACTAACTATATCAGTAAGACTGCCATTTAACAATAAATACCGTAGTGGATTTCCGTAGGTATCAGTTCTCACTGTGCTCACGAACCTTTCTAAAGTCTGACGTCCAGAAATGAGTTAAAGGAAGTGTTGAAGGAAAACGAGCTCGCGAATCAATGGAAGAGAAGAGTTCTGGAAATCAACTCGCTACCTCATTTTACCACTTATGCCAATCTGATTTTAACAAATTGTTGTACCTTTGGGTTAGGGTGTCATGATGCTTGTTTGGTTTGCGAGGGCGCATACGAATGAGGAGCTTAAGTTGACATGGCAAGAGTAGAATGTGACGCCTGTACTAAAGGTTACTTGACAGCGGTACATTTAAATCCCCATGAACACGTAAAGTAAACAAGGCAGGAGTTGCCTGCTGGCGGAAACTCCTTCACCCTTGAAAGCTTCCGTTTCAATTTGAGAGTTCAGTTAAGCAGCTTTGTCGTCTAGACTTTTCATGTTACGCAGTGAAATCGTGTTTACTAACTGACTGCAAATTAAACCACAGTCTACACAAACAAGTGAGGGGTAACCTAAGATCAGGCGTTCTTTTCCTTTCTCTTTTTTTGGCGCCAAAAAAGGAACGGCTGATCGCAGGCTAGGTGAAGAGCGCCGGATTTGTTAAGGTCTAAATCATTACAGATGTTGAAATAATGAATATTATCAGGAAGAAAGAAGAAGAAGAAAAAAAATTGCGGTTACGTTGGATAATCGTTTAGAAACAAACAAAAATGTATAAATTTGATTGTGATCGATCAATAAAAATCAACAAAATAAATGCTATTGTTTTTTAATGAATAAATAAATACAACACTGTAATGAAGTTGAGTTTGCGAAGAACACATCCTCAAGACGTTTGATTTCAACTTTTGCTCTCGAACAACTCTCCGACGGTTATAATAAAGATGCTATCAGAGATGAAGGCGCTTCTTGGAAAACAACGTTGCCTTATTTGGTTAAAACGCATGCCGTGGCAGCCAAAATACCCTTTATCGGGAGTATCACAGAAAAGAGATGTCAGATTAATTGATTAAGTAAAGCACCTTGTTTGGTTTAAAATCACTCTTTTAGCATAACGTTCTATTGTTGCTGCATTGCAGCGGAAATCCAGATTTCAGGCGTTTTGAAAATAAGCGGAAACTGAAGCGGAAACTGCTCTTAGTACACGAAACGAGATTTTTTCAACCTGAATAGACCTTTACTTCTACAGTCACGAATGCGTATCTCAATACGAGTAATGATAGAAATGTATCAAAAATGAAATCAGCTGCGTTGTGTGTTAGTTGTAGTTTTCAAATCATGCAACAAAATGCTTTGACCGCCAAAAGAACACCCACCATCCGTGTCGAAGTACATGTAAATGAATAATATTCACTTTATTTTAGTGTCGGAACGGTTAGCACTGCTTCACTAATTGGTGACCAAGCAAACAAAGATTCTAAATTGAACCGAAACTTGTTAAAAATACCAGCCAGTTACAGTTGACTATTTACCAAGCGTGGAGCAGTTGAATTTGGGAGCACCAATCACCGGGCCGCTCCGGATTACAATTCCAGTACCCTAACCAGAAGTGCACGCCGCCTACACGAGCACATACTATATACTGATTGTTCTCGAAGCAACTCAATATATTCCTGTTATAGCATCAACGTTCTTTAACGTTTGCGTTTTCTTTGAAACGTAACAGTTCCTTTTCTTTTCACTTTTTCTATCATAGCGATTCGTGTTCGGTATTCAATTCGATTCAATCGAGTAGAGCTTTCATAGTTTTTCACATTTCCTTGTGGAGCGCCAAGCCATGAGCGTATGAATGGCGCTATTTAAATAAACGTTAATAACTTATAATTATTATATCTGAGAATCGAGATATTGTTCGAGTCAGTATATTGTATGAGGACTAAAGAGAATTAACAACTGAAGAGAAATATTACAACAAACAAATTTATCTTCTGATTCAAATCTATCCATATATTGTGACAACCGAAGTGAAACATGTAACAAAGAATTCAAAGATCAAGACTGAGTTACGATCTCGGCTAACCCGCGAAAAATTAATATAGATGCGTATCTCAATCTCAGCGATAGATCACTTTAATTACTTTGGAAAAGGTTTCACTCTTTCTAATATAGATTAGTAGAATTCTACTGGCGTTTTAATACGAATGGCGTTCTCTTATTGAATACGTTATTCACAGCCTATTTCTGTGCTGTTGAGTAACGTAGCAATGAGCGCTTAATCCACCATAGGAAAAAAGATGGCGGCGGTACATTTTATCACGATGCCTTGCGAACCTAGTACAGCCTATAAGGCACAAAGAAAGCCAAATTTTTACAATATTTGTTCCTGTACTAAGAACAGTGAGAAGGCCAGGTTTGAAGGTTTTATAACGTTTCTGTACGTTTTTTAAAACGTTGTTAAGGTTTTCGTGCTCTAAGAATTGTGCGTAAATGTAGTAGTCGCCATCTTTTTTCTTACGGAGGATTGTTAACAAACTGGCGACCGCTTCTTTGCGTTTTCGAAGTGTCTGTGAAGAGTTTTTGGATAAAGTTTTGAACGACTGCTACAGTTATACTAAAACAATTAGATTTTTCGCTCTTGATTTCTATGCGTGAACGCGATAGAAATCCCGTGCTCATAATTGTTAAATAGCCGTAGACAGGAATTGATCTTTCTGAAATTTGTATAATAACAACAACAACAACAACAACAAAAAAAAAAAAAAAAATAATAATAATAATTAAAAGTTCTGTTGTTACGGGGGTGGGATTATGGAAAATAACTCGGCAAGGGTCAAAAATTCGATTCCGCTTATGTTTTTACGGTAGATAGGCTAGGGCATGACAAAAACTACTGGATAGTTTTTTTTTTGCCATATATCCTTTTATTTCAAAGAAATATGCCAATTACCAAATTCGGTTAAAATCGTCATCTGACGCACCATTTTATTAAACAAGTTTGAGAGCCTCGCATGCAAAACCATATCATTCTTCCGTCTTTAAAACACTCAAATATTTTTATGCAATGTTTAATTGAGTACTAGCTTGATTTTACGGAATGTTGCGGTTTTTATTGGGTGCAAAATAATTAAATTTCGAAGACATGTATTTCATTCACTTAAAAGTACTTCGTAAAAATAATTGATTTTCACTATGTGCGAAACCTTCAAATGGCTTAAGCTTCTTGTGGTTGAATCGCAGAAGGATGGTCTACAGATTCCTGTAAAAATTGCTTTGGGCAAATGATTGTGAGCGACGCGAGAGCTTTTCAAAGTATGTTTAAAATGCAGATATTTGACCATCCGTCGTCAAATGTCAATTTACGGGTTAGACATATGTTTTAGCACGCACCACATGTCTTGAGCTATATTAAGTTGAAATAGACACAGAGCTGATAATTTCGAAATGTTCTAACCTTATTTGCTGCATTCCTCGCACATAAAGCAGAAGTTTGCTTTTGTTTACGCAACGTCCGATGTACATCGCCAACTGTCAACTTATTTAATGGTCGAATACCATGAATCTATGACCCTCTTTCCACACATATGATCACCACTGCATCTAAGTCAAAAAAGGCTAAGTGATTTGTTGATAGCTGCTTGCTTTGCACTACACCAAAATATTACGTTTGATCATCGTTTGATCTATTCCTGCTTGAATCTTTGCTTGCAGCGGTTCCTCGTTTGTTCGTCACGCAATGTTGTCATTCTATTTTAGAGGGTAGGGGTAGGACAATTCTATCCTAGTAAGTAAGGCTCCGTAAGGCTTGGAAGCATAGGGAGCACATAATCTTGTTAAGCAGGAAGAGATTAAATTAAGCAATGAAAGGAATGAATAGTTAACCATTGCCTGTGTTGTCATCTTTTACAAGACCACCGCTACCTACACGCCTTGTGTAAATACTGTAACGCTTAACTCGTACCTAGGTCTTTTCGCGCTGTGCAATTATTTTTGGTTTACATATAATACAGTGGGCTACCCCCGGGGAAATGGGAGGTGGCCGCTTAATAGGGCTTGGCCACTTAATAGAGATTGGTGTACCTTGAATATCTTTTCACTATCGGGTTATAAATTTCTTAGTGAACATGGAGTCAATTGAAGACAATCATTATAGCCGTCATCCTGGGAGACCCAGGAGCAGTTAGTGGGAGGGGGAAAAAGTCTAAACGGGTGAGAAAAAAGTTCGCGAAGACCCGTTTAGACTTTTTCCCCACCCCCACTAACTGCCCCGGGGTCTCCGAGAATGACGTCTATCATGATTGTCTTGAATTGACTCCATGTTTACTACGAAATTTAGCGGAGACCCAGGGGCAGTTAGTGGGGGCGGGGAAAAAGTCTAAACGGGTCTTCGCGAACTTTTTTCTCACCCTTTTAGACTTTTCCCCGCTCTCAGTAACTGCTCCTGGGTCTCTCAGGATGACGTCTATAATGATTGTCTTAAATTGACTCCATGTTCACTAAGAAATTTTATAACCAGGTAGTTAAAAGATATTCAAGGTACACCAACCTCTATTAAGCGGCCAACCCCTATTAAGCGACCACCCCCCATTTCCCCGAGGGTAGCCCACTGTATTATATGTAAACCAAAAATAATTGCACAGCGCGATAAGACCTAGGTACGAGTTCAGCGTTACACCATTTATGCAGGGCATGTGGTTTGCGGTGGTCTAGTAAAAGATGACAACACAGGCAATGGTTAACTATTCATTCTTTTCATTGCTTAATTGAATCTCTTCCTACTCAACAAGGTTGTGTGCTACCTGTGGTTCCAAGCCTTATGGAGCCCTACTTATTAGGATAGAAATTGTCCTACCCTTACCCTCTAAAATGGGATATCAGCATTGCGTGACGAACAAACGAGGAACCGCTGCAAGCAAGGATTTAAGCAGCAACAGATCAAACGATGATCAAACGTAATATTTTGGTGTAGTGCAAAGCAAGCAACTATCAACAAATCACTTAGCCGTTTTTGACTTAGATGCAGTGGTGGTCATATGTGTCGAAAGAGGGTCATAGATTCATGGTATTCGACCATTAAATAAGTTGACAGTTGGCGATGTACATCGGACGTTGTGTAAACAAAAGCAAACTTCTGCTTTATGTGCGAGGAATGGTGACAGAAACACGTCAAATCGGCTTTTGGACCTGCCTTTTACAGCAAATAAGGTTAGAACATTTCGAAATTATCAGCTCTGTGTCTATTTCAACTTAATATAGCTCAAGACATGAGGCGGGTGCTAAAATATATCTCTAACCCGTAAATTGAAATTTGACGACGGATGGTCAAATGTCTGCATTTTTAACATACTTTGAAAAGCTCTCGCGTCGCTCACAATCATTTGCCCAAAGCAATTTTTACAAGAATCTGTAGACCATCCTTCTGCAATTCAACCACAAGAAGCTTAAGCCATTTGAAGGTTTTGCACATGGTGAAAATCAATTATTTTTACGAAGTACTTTTAAGTGAATGAAATACATGTCTTCGAAATTTAATTATTTTGCACCCAACAAAAACCGCAACATTCCGTAAAATGAACCCAGTACACAATTAAACATTGCATAAAAATATTTGAGTGTTTTAAAGACGGAAGAATGATATGGTTTTGCATGCGAGGCTTTCAAACTTGTGTAATAAAATGGTGCGTCAAAACGATTTTAACCGAATTTGGTAATTGGCATATTTCTTTGAAATAAAAGGATATTTTGCCAAAAAAAGCTATCCAGTAGTTTTTGTCATGCCCTAGCCTATCTACCATAGGAATATGAGCGAAATCGAATTTTCGACCCTTGCCGCGAAATTAAGAATTTGTCTGATTTTTACAGGCAGGCACTCTTAATGCCCCTTCCAACCCTGAAATGAATCAGTCGCAAACGATTACATGAGATTTCAACCGCGGTCTTTCTAGTGGCATGTACTAAAACCCAGACGGTGGATTCTGGACGATAGACGATAGACGATGGACGATTGACGATGGACGATTGACGATGGACGATGTCTCTGACACTCATTTAATTGTCACATTCATTTATTTGTCATTTAAATTGTCACACAATCTTGTCACGCGATGTTAAAGTATTGAACAGCGAAAATTCGTGCCGTCCACCCTCCCCTCCTCCGAGCAAAAATATAACTTATTTGGGCTAGACAAATTATCACGAAGTTCTGATCGCGGATTTTTCGTCACGCAATGTCACGCATTCATTTATTTCTCTCAGCCAAAGTACATATACATGTATAAATTTTGCACACAATCTTTTGCTTTTGTCACGCGATGTCACCATGAAGTTTTGAAATATTGAACAGCAAAAATTCGTGCCCTCCCCCTCCCCCAGCAAAAATCTAACTTTAAGGGAATGGACAAATTATCACGATTCCCATTTTCGGGTTCGCTTGGTGTAAAAGTTCATGCTTCGAAAAAAAAATCTTCTGGCCTTTTGGCAAGTGTAAGCGCTGGTATTTTGCAATAAAAACTTTCAGAGCTGGCGAAAATGAAATTGAAACACGTAAGGAAAGGAAGGGAAAACTGGTAATGGCAAGCACCGATAATCCTGGCAGACCGTTTGTGGAAAGCTTCACCAAAACAGCTTAAAAACTAAGGTGAGGCTGCTTATTTACCCCCCCCCCCCACCCCACGGCAACTCATGCAAAAACATACCACGTGCTTGCCGTATGGGATACGATTCTCCTGCGTCATTTCTGCGTGCAGTCTGGAGTAATTCATGTGAAAAAGCAATCGATTGCGGGACAAAAGAAAACGATTGTGTGACACATTTATACTTTGTTGTCAGAATTTAATAAATGAATAACTGACATTGCGTGACAAAGAATCCGCGGTCAAAATTTGTCCAGTCAAAATAAGTTTGTTTTTTTTTTCTTGCTGGGGAGCACGAATTTTCGCTGTGCACTATTTCAAAATTCCATGGTGACATCGCGTGATAAAAGAAGGAATTCGTGAAATTGCGTGACGAACAATTCGCGATCATAACTTTGTCCAGTTCAAATAAGTTAGATTTTTTCTCGGGGGAGGGGGGAGGGCACGAATTTTCGCTGTTCAATATTTTAACATCGCGTGACAAGAGCAAAAGATTGTGTGACAATTTTATACTTTGTCTGAGAGAAATAAATGAATGTCAGAGATATCGTCCATCGTCCATCGTGCATCGTCCATCGTCTATCGTCCAGAATCCACCGTCTGGGTTTTAGCACATGCCCTTTCTAGTTCAGTAATTTTGAAAATCAAACAATATCGCGGGTAATCGGGCGCAACCGCAAGCAACGATCCGTAATCTGTGTCAATTAAGGGTTGTATTTGTTTCAGTCGTGATTACAAAGCACTTTCTAAACGTGGGCCATGTGCAGGCCTTTGTTTTTCTCCTTTTCTCGTGAAACAAGACTGAGACATGGTTACGTTAAATCGTGCTGTCGAAACCGCGTTCTTTGATTGCCAATTGTAGCAGCTCAATAATGTGTCAATATATATCCACTCTATATTGTTTGTTTATATTTGTGTCAAAACGCAACTTCCGGCGTTTTCCGTCGCTGAAACAAAGCGATTTTAGGGTGGATACTAGGGATCGCTAGTTACCGTATTTACTTTTCCGTCAACGAAGGGTCTGGCCTGTTCTTAAAAAACTACCGGTTTAACTTGTTCAATTATCCTAATCAGCTTCGCCGAAAATCCATATCGCGTTGTCAACTTGTGGCTAAACTACCCATTAGTAACTGCGATAGAACACGTGCCGGACTGTGGCCTTCTTTATTGCGTGGGTTGAAGAATTGTCAAAATTAGTTCCGACTTATTTGATTAAAAATCAGAACTGAGGAACGAAGCTGTTGTCAAGCGTCAATTTGGCATGTGCTTGAGAATTTGACACCGTCGTAAGTTGTCCATGCTGCAGCCGCTGGAAAGAGTAAGCTACTCCTAGGAGAGAGCCAAAGCATTGGCAAAGCACTGTATGCTCCCCCATGGGTGATGAAGGATAACTATGAAGATGTAAGTAAATGTAAAATATCGATCCCCATTTGGACTTACGTGACAGAATGCCCAACATCCCATAGTTGAAAGTAACCGGATTTATGTCTCCTAGATTGGTTACTCTTGCCTCACTTAGCAAAATGCTGTTTAATAAGATTATACAAACAATTTTCTCAGTTTTTATCTCGTTTCTTTAGAAAGGCGAATCTGGTTGGCTCTCCTGCTCATAGAAAAGTCGGACACGTTGTCTTACCGTCAATGGTGCACGTGCTGCTTATGAAATGCAAAATTGTTCTTCAATTCTGCCGTTAATAAAATATTGAAAATTGTAGGTTTTGAACTGCAGTCATTTGTAGTGCGTACTAAACCTTTTGCCTAATTGCCCTGACTTTCAACTCGGCTGTACCTCATCGACTTGGTTCGATTCTTCTACTAATGATTTTCTTTCAGGTCTCCAGATAAGACAATAATTCAATTAAGAACATGAGTAGAATACCGGTCAAACGCAAGAAAATATACGCAAAAATGTTCCGGGACGCTGTTTGTACAACCACATTTATAATGTAGAATAAAGTCTCCAAAACTGGTCGGCGTCAAGGAGTGGTTTAAAAAGGTTTGATAATACAAATGGAAAGTCAGTAAGACAGTATCACCTAACTTTACGTATGAATCAAAAACATTTTATCACGTAGGGAGAATTCCACAAAAAATACAAATCTTAATCATAACTGCTGGTTTTTATTTTGTTTAAATGATTGCAAATACAAGAAAAAGAACTACCGTGTTGGTGTTCATGGTTTTTGAAAGAAACAACGCCTATCGCGATCTTTCCCTTCAATATAACTGATTAAATATAAGGTTGCATCATCACAGCCTTCCTTTACTCCTAGACACTTGTTATTATCAATATTGAATTTGTATATAAGGGGTTTTTCAGATATTATATCCTCCTCAAACTGGAACTCATTGCTAAGAGTGTCGACACATCTTTGATTCTGAAAATGCAAAAGAGAACAAAAAAGACAAATTTAACAAATTCAACCTTTTAAATCAGGCCAAACCTTACCGTAAGCAGCGCTTTTTACTCAGGGTTCCGTAGGAAAGCCTTAGTCTAAAAATGCAAGCCGTTCGTCGTCGTCGTCGTCGTCGTCGTCGTCGTCGTACTTGGTCGCCCAATGGGGGGTCATGGTCCCAGGCAATCCTAGCGTTGTGCGAGGAAACTGGGGATGAGAATGTGACAGCTTTCGCTCTTCGTGAGAATGCCGTGATTTGTGAAAAAAGGTTGGGGAAGACTCGAAGAAGATGTCGATCGTTTTCGGAACGGGTTGGCCCACGAATTATATTGCTTGACATTTCCACACAGAGATCGAGCATTCTCAGCAGGTTCGAATGGACATTTCGAACCTGCGGAAAGAATTTCTGACTGCCGGGTATATATAGCTTATTTCTTTTCTTGAAAATCCGTGCCTGTGAGTCACGCAAAGTTCATCAGACAACTGGCAAACTCAAATCATTGAATAACATGATCGCGTGGTGTTTATGACCAAAGATCAAAATACTCATATACTCTCGGGAGGTTTCAAATAATAACGATGATCTTCGCGGAAATTGATTATCTATGAATTATTGACCGCCGAGTAGCTAGTATTTTGAACAACCTTGCCCGTGAGTGAAGATTTTTGTAGTATGGCCGGGAGAATTCGTCCCCAACTGAAACAAAACGTTATTTAGAGTTGCTTGGCATTTCTGACAAAATATTATTTTCATAGTGGAGAAAATGTCCAAAAATCGAGATTTTATAGTACTTCCAAGCTGGAAAATTTCCTCAACTACAAAAATAATACCTGAAATCGCTTGGCATGTCTAAACAAAGTTCTGCTATTCTAAGTAATGAGTTATTTCGCGGAAATTCTATAATAATTTCAGATTGCCGGGTATCTAGTACTAGTTTTCTGAAAACCCCTCCCGGCTGCGGGATGTCTAGACACAATGTAAAGTTTTTGTTGTGTTCGATACGCCTACTTGCGGTACGAAGCCTGAGCAAACGCTCTTAGAGCGTCTAGTTTTATTAGTATTCTTTTTGTTTCAGTTTGTCACGTCTTTACTGACATGAATATACAACTCGATAAATCTCATGCAGTCACAAAGTGCCAACTCAGTCCTATAGGTACCCAAATTCTTGTCAGTTCAGCCTCGCGGGGAACCATTTTGGACAAACCGTCCCGTATAATATAAAGATTTAGGCCAGCCTAAAAGCGTTGCGCCTGGGCCGGATTGTTCAGAGCCCGGTTAAGTTAACCCAGGAAAAGGTAGAATTTTGATTTGAGTTTTGAAACTTTGCGGTGAGGTTTTCTGTATATTGTTTGGCCTTCTGTTTTGAGTTTTAATAATCATCATAAACCATTCTGGCCAATTACATAGGACTCAGACAATCCAGAAAACCAATCATAAATCCCGGGAAACGTAATCGAGTGATTCCCAATTCCTTTTGATCTTACTACTGATTGTATGACAAAGTGGCGCGAGTATTTGAAGGCACTCGCTCAGCGTAGTGATTTCTCTAGTTTTGTGACACTCATTTGAAAACCACTTTAAAAATGATCAGTTGAAAATAGTTTTTGTCACGCTCACCTTTATAAAAGTAACATTGTTGCTGTTGACGACCGCCTTTAGTGCGTAAGTGTATCCATGATGACAGACCTCAATACACTTCTTTCCTGTAGCGATATTTATGATCCAAAATTCTTTGAGATAAAAAATACATTATTAGCGAAAACCTGAAACAAATTTAATCTTGAAAGCTGACAAAATTTCTGTAGTAGGCAAATACAATAAACGGAAATGGTTCTGAATTTCCCGTTAAATATTTCTGCCGTGAACTTATCTGCCCAAGGCCCTTGTCTGGTGATTTTAATAGAATATTTTACCGCCGCCCCCCTCAGTCCCTCTCTCAGTCCCTCCCTCTTCCTTCCTTCTCCAAAAGCAGAGATCGGGTCGTTACTTTTTTTAAAGCAGAAAAATTTTAATGAATCTTGCTGTCAAATTCATATGAGCTCAGTAGTGTATGACTCAAAGCAATCTCAAATCAGCGAAAACTAAATCTAATGGTCTGTCCCAATTCGTTCAGTCTGGATTTAATTCAACTTGCTGTAATTTTCCTCAGCTATGTTACAATCTGACCAATCAGCGTTCGGCAATTTCGTAGCCTGTGTTAACGCGGACGGTAGCATTATAGCAACACTTACGTGCTTTTTTTTCTCGTGTCGACGCCCCATCTAACTTTGCCTCACACTGTCCGTTGGTACATTTATTAGTGTGAATCTTAAGGAGATTTCCTCCGCTGCACTTCTGCTCTAGTCTGCGAAGTGATTGCATAAGGCGTGGTCTGTTTATTGTCAACGTTGATCCGACTTCTACATGGGCCAAAAAGAATACTACCACGGTCTATAGATATGAAAATACACCCCATATATCAACATGTACAGTAACCAAGGTAACCAATCAACTGATGCCAGTTTTGCTAGTTGATTTTGCATACAGTACACGTACAGTGGAAACAATGTCTGGATAAAATTGATTACTTTTCTTCAAGTAAGAGGTTGCAAATAAAATTAATTACCATCAAAGTTATTTTTTTCACAATCTAGTAAATTAACAAAAGAAAAACTTTAATATCTACCGGAAGAACCTCAGAAAGCATTGCTATATATATTTAGTTTTTATGTGCTTGACAAGGACATTTGTAGTGCAGGGAAAATACTGTCGTAAAATTAGGAAGGCTAAAGCACATCGTTTTTTAAAACGAAACAGCTATTGCACACGGGGATGAAATACAATGCTGGCAAAATCATACGACAGTTTCGTCGACTTCATACATAAAAAGAATCCCTAATCAAAGTATCAAAAGTTGCAACTAATGACTTAGTCATTGACGCTTATTTTACTTACTAGAAAGATATGTGTTAAATCCATGTTGCCCTCTTTGTAACAAGCTTGTTCTTTTAGATCGAAGTTACGATGGTCTTAACGCTTAGAGCGTCTATTTATACGGTTAGGTTTTAATGTATGTACGATTTATTTTAACCGCTCTTGCACATGTAATTGATTAAAAATGAAAAGAATTTCATCCTGCATGTAGCTGAAATAAAATAGATTACTAATGAAAAAAGTATTAGTCCTTGTTACAACCAAAGCGACGCGACGAAGAACTGACCCACCAGCCCCCACATACATAGGTACGTGGGCGAAAATAATTAAGGGTCTTAAGTACTTTTTATCTCACAGATCGTTCGACGAAGAGGGTGTATTTTTAAAATGAAGGTCAATAGAGAGGTTGCGCATAAAGCTAGCTAAACATCCAATACTGGGACTCGATCGTGGTCATAATGTAAACAAAGTGGCAAAACAAACATATCTGGTCCATTTGGGTCACAATAATTTTACGGATTTCTCTGTTGATATCAAATTTCAAACGCCGTAGACAACAAATCACGTAGGATGGTATATCAATTTGTTCCTTTTTCATTGCTACACCCCCGTAAAACCACACCTTAGACATGGCGTGAACATTCTTGCCGAGAACATTGACTGAATAATTCAATAGCCATGCAAAGTTTCCTACAGAATCGATCAATACAGAATAAATTGTTTTGAGTTTCTTTAAGTCAATCTCGTTTCTTACTTAGTTTGTGTATTGGATAACGTTGAAATTAGTTTTTCCAGCCCACTAACCCACTTTTTCCAAGGCCGTGAATCGAAAGTCACGAAACTTTACATAACTCACGCGAACCAGCGAAGTGACTGAGGCACAGATTATTTTCTTCCGAGGGATGTTTGTCTGTCGATTAGTCACGGATAAGTAAGATTGTATAATCAGTTTTCTATGCAAGCGGTGTTAAATAAAGGAGTCCTTGGCTTGCCAAATAACAACACTGTTGTCTCGGGCGGGGAGACGAGTGAGTGATAATATTTGTGAACCATAGAATAGGGCACGCGCATTGTTTATGCGCTACGGGTTGTCCATATTTGCCACACTCTTGTTTCCAAACCATACAATTTTCAGTATATTAAAGACAAAATTGAAGAATATTTCTCTCTTTTAAGAGCAGCACGGGCACTATATCATATTGTCATTTAAGCACTAAGCGTGAAAGCCAGTCAGGTCTCGGGGAAAATCTATATAACACGCTGAGTGTACTAAGAAACGCGGCAAATGTAGCTTTTTATTTAGAGAGGTGTCACTATTTTAGAAGAATGCTGAAACCCTCCGGCTCTAAGAAGGCTTCTTTCTTTACTTTGCACGCTTGGCAACATCTAATTGTAAATATTCAAACAGGGCACGAAACAATTTCTTTGCTCAGTAAACTGGAATTGAACTGGTTACTTTATCTGTTTATTATCTCTCGTAAAGCTTCTATATCCCGAGGCCGTTGTCCTCTTTTACTTTAAGCTGCATTTACGTGGATTTCAATGTAACCAGCTCTACCGCTTATCTTTTGTATTGCGTCGACGGCAGGACCGTGATTCCGTAGAGGAAATATCGTATCATCTCCACGTTTCAGACGTTTCATTGATTTTCCTCTAATGGTTTAATTGACTTTCAAAGACAATACGAATATTTTAAACCTTGAGATTGTCGTGAACGTTCTCAGGTGATCAGGTACGTAGTCCACGAAATGTTGGCTCCTGTATTTTCCCTTATTTGCTAGGCGTTCTCAAGACATGCTGCTCAAATTTAGATTTGAAACAGTTCCTCACCGCAATTCACCCAGATCAATGGAACGCCTAGGTGAATCTTGCGCAAACAGGGTTACTGGAAAAATTGGAGGTTCTTTGCCCTGTTGGTTTTTTGGAAAGCGTTGAGCCGAATACGGCGGACCCAGTGGATACGCTCGGCATATATTCTAGTTTTAGTTTCTGTTGGTAACCGAAGATACCAATGGAAATAAAAATGTAACTTATAGGGAACTACTGTGAATTTCAAGAATGAGGATTTAATAAAGTAAAACAAACATGCTGAACCTATGAGTGGAGTGGGCGGCCGGATGCTGAATGCAAATGAATATAGTTTTGTCCTTTTCTTGGCTGGTGTTGGACATTTTTTTAACCAAAAGTTTCCAAGAAATTACACATAACAGAGTTAGTTAGTTTGCTTGTTTGTTCAGTATTTTCTTTTTTCCGGTCTTTTCTTACATCGCCTACTATTTACTGTTATTTTAAGGCGAGATCATATATGCATAGGCGCACGAGCGGGGGGGGGGGGGGGTGGGGGGCAAGGGGGACTGCGGGCAAAACGCTAATGATTCGGGCAACGACAATTGAGAGAAAACATTAAAAAATAATGCTGTTTGCGTGATTTCCAAAACTCGTTAATAAAGTTTCTAGTTAGTTACCTTTTTTAGAATTTTTCTATTAACAAGTTGTAAATTTTACTCGGGTTGAGACTGTTGACAGAGTATGATTGATTGATTATGTAAGCTTTGAATATAAGTATTTTTAGAAGTTTCATTAGATGTGGAAATTGTGAACATTTTTTGTTTTTTATGTTATTTGGGTTCGTTTGCATCCCGATTTCAACACTTTTGCACTCGGGCATTGCGTAAATTTTTCGGGCAAGTAGGTCACAGCTCCCAAAGGTATCCGCACGCCTATGCATGTATGTAATCTCGGACCGGATGGTGGATAATATAATAATTACATGGAACCCTGTGCATCTCGCCCGACATGAAGTCTCTAGAAGGGTAGAGAAGGTGGGCGGATATGAAAAGATCAACCTTTTGACTTATGACAAAACGTGCAAAAATTTCAAGGTGCAGTATTTGCTAGGCCAGTCGAGCATCAGTCAGCTGGATGATCACGTTATCAGGACAACGTTCTGGGAAGGGAGGAGTGACCACACACCGTTGAAATAATTGGAATCACGCAGCCCTTAAACATCCTTTAAGTGACCGTAAATAGTGTTTACCTTGTTAAGATTTCAGAAATGTGACACATCCGTCAGTCTTTCTGGGCCGTACCTAGTGGCAATCGGTAAAATTGTGTTTACGCATTTCAAATATATGAAAATAGGCGAAGCTTCGATTCATACCTTCAGTGATGTGTGTTAATGACGTCCAATAAGATTTTGGCCTCAATTACTCCAGTTTTAAGCTGAAAGTAAAGAAACTCTTTTGTACACAGCAGTTAGACGATAATTTAATAATTGTTATCAATGTAGTTTGCCGCCTCGTAGCCGATTTGTCCCTCGGTACTGCTCGTGTTATGAAAAAAAGTTTTCTTACAAATATCTTACATATTTTCATTTCAAACTCCTAAAAACTCTGATGTCACGTTCTGTTGCATTTGATTGATGCCAAAATACACAATAATTATCAGTCCTGGCTAGAAATCGATTTGCCGACAAATCATCAGTTGCTGTAAGAAAAATAAAAATAAAATAGAGATCTGTTTGATAAGAAAAGACAGAAGAGGCTTTACTTTTAAACTGAACGCGTTATAACTGCGTATAAACTCCGTTATAGACTAAAGTAAATGCACAGAAACATTGTAACTTTATTGCTTCAATAAAATGAACTTAATTTTACGTTCAAAGTTGAACTCGATAACAGTTTTGTAGTTAAGAAACTAGCGCTCGTGAGACTGCACGACCCAGTTTTATTAGAAATTGAATGTTGCATGTGAGGCGGCGTGAACATGGCGTCCAACGTGCTGGAAAATTAAGGTAATTACCAATTTAAGATTTAACAAACCTCACACTGACGTAATGTTATCTAAATAATATAATCCTTCTAATTCTACAAAAAGTAATGGGGTATTAAATCAAAATCCGCAGTCGTTACTGAGACAACACAGAAGACAAAGAGATTTCAAGACCCACTTTGTCTTTATTGTAGCAGATCGTAGCATAATGCATGTTTTATCACCGTGACCTTTGCGTGATTTCAGAACGTGGAGCCCCCAGTTGCATGTCTATGTTAATTTAAGCTAATTTAGCGTCGTTTGTTAAACCATCACGATGTCAACAACAATTAAACCCAATCATTCAATTCGAAGTAAACCGTTCATACGACGGACCACCTGGTGAAGCACAATGTTGTGTCGCTGTCTAATTTTAACCATTGAGCCAAATTAAACTTAGTATAGAAAATGAAAATGAGTGAAAAATTATACATTTGACAGCATAGTGTTTATTATTTAACTGGCCCTAGTAGACCGTGAAAAAATGTACAATGAATGTGCCCGGAATTCATTTCTCACTTAGCCTTTTAAAATAGGGACTCTTTCCCTGCTGTTTAGTGATTTATATTTACCTTTATTAATGTAAAGTGGTTTAGACGTTACTTGGTAAAGGTTTACGAAGTTGTCAAATAAGGGTACACATCGAGTTTGATAGTGGATGGGGTGAATTGAATGGGTTCCACTGAGATTGTGACAAGCAGATGAACAAATATTAATCGTGAATGATTAACGTCTCTTCCCTTTACCCCGAGGGGGGCGCGGGGTGAAGGGAAGAGACGGCTGAAATTCAGACTATGATGTAAGATATCGTTTTGCCGTTCATGATGCACTGCTACGTTAGTCTGCCTTATAAACATTTAACTGCTCAGGGGAAGAGACGGCTGGAATTGCCGGTTTTCACATGACGTCACTAAAATTCAAACTACAAAACTATCGATCTTCCTGAGATTTTACTTTAATGATGTATAAGAGCAGCTGAAAACTAATATTCATAGAAAGTTTTGCTCCGAATGGGTTCTTGGTTTTGTGATAGACTGCGCCTGGATTTCTAAGCTTTTGCGTGACGCGGCATTTACATGACGGCGAAGAGAGCTGTCATGTTGGTTAAAAAAGTGACTTATTGCGGGGAATTTGGCTATCTGAATAATTCTTGTATTAGAAAAAGTATTATTTTAATGTTTTAGAGTTCCTCGAGGGATAAATGCACGCTTTTGTAGCAAAACTCAGTCACAGATGTTTCTGTTGGTTTCCGGCCGCCATGTTGGTGCCCATCCGGATGGGCACCAACATCGCGTCTCCATACAAATCTCTGTAAATTTAGGTAAAAAGTTTTTCCCCATATCTTGCATAAGAAAAATTGTTGTGACCTGAATCTTGGCGAGAGTCTTGGCATATTTACCTTCTTTCTTTTCTCAGATTCTGGACTTTATCTGTTGAACAGATTTGATTTTTATTTTAATCTATTTTTTATGGTGTGACACTGAAAACCACCAATTCAGACTACTTACATCACGGTCTACATATAAAGTGCCCACCCATGCGCCAACGACATAAATTTGAACTGGAACGAAGAATTTCAAAACGACTATAAGAACTCAGTGTTTTTACGAATTACACCCACAGCCTTAGAGGAGTACAGCCCTGTTCTCATAGAATTTCAGAAATAAAAACACCAAGGTAGCAGCAAGTTCCGCGCCACTAACACCAAGTAGAAAAAGAGTCGCCCCTGAACACAGCCCGAAAAGTTTAGTTATTTAGAACGACCGGCTGAAGCGTCGCAATTGATGTGCATTCGCTAGAAAAAATACAAAAAGCTGCCTCTAAGATGGTGCGTTTTCATCCGAAAGTGAAAGCAGCTGAAGGACCGCCTTTCAGACCTGTCCCTGCTGATTTTGCGAGACTTGGCGCAGATAAATTCTAACAAGGCACCTCAAATAACGCGCATGGATCAAACTGAACTTGTTTTTATATCGTTTGTTTGTTTGTTTGCTTTTGCTGGCGGTATGTTTACTAACGCCCTTTAGTGGACAGAAATTAGCAGCAGTGGATTGCTTAGGTCGTTAGGTTTCTAATTCAGAGCGAAAATAGATCACGGTTTGCCTGTACACATATGGTGGTACATGTTTCAATGACGAAAAAGCCGGCACTGCCGCGTTCATTGTTTGGCTTCTTGTTATGGCGTTTTTCAAAGCCAATATGACAGCTTAAAAAATACAGTTTCTTTATCTGTTCATTTTAATCTTTTTCTACCGATATTCTGTTCGTGCGCGTAAAGTGAATCTGCCATAAGGATCAAAGATTATATTCAAGTCTTCTCTTTGCGCAAACTTCCGTTCTCGCGTGCGTGTCGCTAACCCGCGTGGATGAGAAAGTATACCTTCATTCTGAGGTCAAGTGGACAGAAGTGTAACGATAGCACAATAGTAGTTTATTGACCACTTGATATTAACTTTAATATATTGACAGCATAGTAGTCTTTTAACGATATGTCACCGCGTTTTCTGCGTTTATCAGATAAGTTGTCTTCGATCGAAATATTGTTCTGTTTTCATCCAGTTCAAAAAATTAGAATTCATCATTGTCCGATATAACAATCCATTTGTCTACCTTGGGCCAAAATTCTTTGCCCCTGTAGACTTTACATTAGTTGCGATAAACTGATATAAGTATTTCTCGGTTACAGTTCACTAAATTTTCGTGTAAATGTTGCGTACAAAAGAGTTTCTTTACTTTCAGCTTAAAACTGGAGTAACTGAGGCCAAATCTTATTGGACATCATTAACGGACATCAAAGGTATTCATCTATAAAGCCTCGCCTATTTTCAAATATTTGAAATACGTAAACATTTACCGATTGCCACTAAGTTGGGTCTAGAAAGACTGACGGATCGGATGTGTTGCATCAGTCTACAGTCTTAACAAGGTAAACACCGTTTACGGTCACGTAAAGCATGTTTAAGGGCCGTGTAATTCCGATCATTTGAATGGTGTATGGTTACTCCTCCCTTCTCAGAACTTTGTCCTGAGAACGTGATCATTAATTATCATGCTCGACTGGCCTAGCAAATACTACACATTGAATTTTTCGCACGTTTTGTCATAAGTCAAAAGGTTTATCTTTTGATATCCACCCACCCACGCTACCCTTCAAAAGACTCAATGTTGGGCGAGATAACTCAACTATTGCGACATGAACCGTGTTCCATGTAATTAGCATATTTTACACCCATGTTTAAGTGTTCCGTTTAAACTTAAGTATCCGGTCCGAGATTGCATACATGATGATCTCGCCGCGAAATAATAGTAAATAGTAGGCAAGATAAGAAAACGCCGGTTAAAAGAAAATACTGAACAAACAAGCAAACAAACTACCACTGTTATGTGTAATTTCTTGGAAAGTTTTGGTTAAAAAATGTCCAACACTAGCCAAGAAAGAGACAAAACTATATTCATTTGCATTCAGCATCCGGCCGCCCGCTCCACTCTTATAGGTTCAATGCGTGTTATTTTACTTTACTAAATCTCACCATTAGAGTATTCATAATTTGCTAAAGGTAGTTCCACGTTAGGCTAGATTTTATTTTCCATATAGAAGCATCTTTAGTTACCGACAGAGACTCAAAGTAGTATATGTGAACCGTACCCACACGGTCCGCTGTATTGGGCTCTATTGCAACCCTTTCCGAAAAACCAACGGGGCAAAGGAATCTAAGAACTCCTTTTTTTCCTGTGACCCTGTTTGCTCAAGATTCACTAAGCCTTCTGGGTAAATTGTTGTGAATAACTATTTGGGAATGTAAATTTAGCAGGAGTCTTAAGTACGCCCAACAAATTAGGGAAAATAAAGGAGCCAACGCTTGTGTGGGCTACCTGAGAAAGTTCACGACGCGATCTCAAGGTGTAATATATTCGAAGAGTCTTTAAAAGTCAATTTAACGCTTCCCTTTCCAGCGAATTCACCCTTAGCTTCGGGCCATGATAATTCTCGGCTCCCCTTAAGGCGGCTCGTCTTGTCGGCTGCTCTCAAGCTATTGCTTGATTTATTGCTCCCGTCGGCCAGGAAAATATCCTAGTAGGAGAAATTTTACATCGCGTCGAAATACAGGAATGTCTTATGCATACTTAACGCCAATTGCAACTAAAAACGGTGTTAGTCCAGCAGCTAAAACATATGTCATTAAGGTTATAGGAGTTGTAAGTATTTCTGACGGCAACTGGTGAATGTTCGGTCCGTATTTCAATTTATTGAGCACATCTTCACACCACCGATGTGAACATCAACGGGTTTCGAAAATTTGAAAATTACCCGCTTTGTTTCGAATTACGGTGTGGAAACGCCAATTCTTCTCGTTCAAAACGTCATTTCGGACTAAAACGAGAACATTCAGAGATATATGACTGGAAACGGTCTATGCAACAATAGCCGAGATTTATTCAGGTAAACAGCAGTTTAATTACAGTAAAAGGAAGGATTTTTCGAACCGTCACGGGGCAGTCAGAATCGGAAATTAGTTTGAAACAATGGGAGGTTTGAGAAATCGAGGGTGCGTTCTCACTACTTGTAACCAAAAGAACAAACCGTTACTTCGAATAATCTGGCGATTCCAAAAATTAAGGTTTCGAAAAACCGTGATCTCGCAACATTGTCTGCACCTGGGTTACACTCGTCCCGACAATCAGAATTACACGAGAATGTCTCGATCCCACGATTGGTGACCAGCCAATCACGATTAGCTGATTTATAGAGCGAGTAGCAACTTCGAATGTGTGAGAAAAATTCTTAAGTTTAAAAATGTCAATGTAAAACAGTAAAACTTAGGCAAAACGATATTTTGATTCCCATTATAGGTGGAAATACATGTTTGTAGGGGCGTATAAGATCTGTACATATAGAAAAGGCGTTTGACTATGTTCTGAATGATACGAAACAAGTTGCTAGTAGAAACTCTGACCCCTTGTTTTTTGACGGTATTTTAAGTGGATAATTAAATGGCCATGGTATAGGCTACTCGTAAATTAAGAAATCATTTCCCGCGCGTTTTGTTCAAATTCTAATAATCTCCGAGCCTTTACGTTCAATATAATGAATAACAAATTACGACCAGTATTACTATAATGGGAAACAAATTGCGCCCACAATCTCTGCGACTGGTTTATTGTATGGAGACGACGTTACCATAGCAATTCTGATCTGTAATTCTTTGTTGGATTTCAGCAGATCGACGCGTGTAAGATTCTCGATCGCTTGACTTAAATCTTGATCAAAGTGTGATCGCGTATGATTATTTGAATTACAAAGATCGATTTGCCGGTGAATTTAGTTTGCAATATCATGAGTGCCAAGTTATTTCTGAATTTTGGATCACTAACACGAGCCGACGATTATCTTCGCCCGAAGGGTGACCTCACTGGAAAGGGAAGCGTTCCGGACGAGGCATGAAGTGGCAAGGAGAGAAAAGAGCGAGATAAGTCCACAACCATTACCGTAACCAACTTTTGTCTTACGGATTTCATCTCAACAAATGCATAATACAATCCATGTGGCTAAGTTTCTTCACGTACAGTATAGTGATTTTAAACAAGCTAAGATCGATTTGCGCTGTAACTTTGCGTTGAATGTCGCTGGAAATACGATCAAATAAGTCTCCTATAACTTCTCTGAGCGTATTAAAAAAAGGTGAGGCCCATTAAAGGACGCTCATAACTCTTCGGATGAAATGTTGTTTAAGACATATTTCAGCGTAATATAAATTATAATGTTTCGCGTGCTATCATGCATACAGAGTTCTACTTGCATTGTACACTCACTAGTCCATTTGAAGTTATAAAGTGTTCTGTGAAAATGTTTTTGTTTTTTTTGTTAACGGAGACAGGTAGATCATCTGTAAATGGGTCTGAGATGTGAGGAAATTATTGTAATTTTACAAACAGAAAAAAAAAAAACTTTGTTTATCTACGGTTTCCATCACCACAGCTCAGTGATTTTAGCAGTCGTACAATATACTTGTGCGATAATTGCATGGTTACGGTATAATTTAACCGATCGAAAGGATTCGTTACAAAACACTCCACACTGATACATTAAAAAGAGACCTGATAAAGTAATTAGAACCCAATGGATTTATCAGTACGATACGCGGGAAAGTTACAATTACAAAAGAGTGATTTCTGAATATCAATTCACCATTAAACTAGTTTTAGCCCACTACTAAACTGGCTTTAGTCACTACTGACAAAACTCACAGTAAACATCGATGTCTCCAGTGGAATATGCCACAAAATCGCTCTATAGGTCTCTTAATTATAGCTTTTCCAAACAGTCGGTCTCTGTAGATATATAACAACAATCCCCTCTACTAACTAGCTGAGTCCTTATATACAGTTATTAGGTATCGAACAACGTTCTGGAAGCTTACAAAACAACACTAGTGGACCATTACGATGAACAGTAGAATTAGTAACTTAGTAACTTGCTTGGAAACATACATGTACTTAAAAGCAAACCTCTCATTTCCTAGTAACGACCTTTCTGGAAAAAATAAAGGAAAAAGGTATAACCTTTAGGAGAAGGATAATGGGCCGCGATGGATCACTTTTTCGTTAAATCGCTGTATCTTTGTACTCAACATTTATTCACCTAAGTGGAGGTGAATAATCTTGGATATTTACAACCCGGAAGGAAATGGTATTGATGATAGACACAAAACAGTTTCACCATTTCCTTTGGAATCTTCAATACTCTTATAAGCAACCGTTGGAAGTTCACTTTTGTAAGTTGAAAATCACATAAGTAATTCTTTTTTACTTATCTTTTAAAAAAATGGAGGATTGTTCTGATCCTGACTACCCTATATTCATCATATAATGCAAACCTCTAAGCCGATAAATAAGATTCTGGGAATCGGGTATATTTCAGGGCCATAAATATTCAGATATTCTAACGTAGCATCATAGACAATTATAGTTGAACTATCACACACATGATTATACATCTGATTAATCGGCGCGAAGTCGTTTGCATTCGCCAATAGACTACTTTCGATATACTGAAATTCACGTTTGATAGTGAGGCCTAGAGGACACAGACAAAAGAAATGAATAAACATGGTCATTCAATTTCCTTTGTTTGTGTCCTCTAGCCCTCGCTGCCAAGCTGAATTTTAATATATCGAAAACGTATTTATATTCCCTCTATGAGATGCACCTGCAGGAAATCATGGTAGTTTTGTTAATCATCTTGGACTAGATAATAATATTATCTGTTGTGATGAATACAACTACCGTGATTCCGTGCAGAGTCGTCTCATAAAACGAATTGACCATTGTCGACGATAGTTTGCAACAAGCGAACGCTGCCTAGCATGCTCCCTCGGCGTAAATTATAAACAGTAAAATAACGTTGCGTTAACAAGTGTTAATTAATTAATCTTCTTATAGCGAAACGGCAGTTTTGTTTTGCTCCGCTTAGTTTGAACTCAAACCCATGAGAGTGGCCAAACGGAAAGACTATCACCGAATATCATGAAGAAATTGGACAAGATCAACCTGTATGGCACTGAGATAGTCAGTGATAGAGCATGGAACCGTAAAATCCCACATTAAATCCTGGGCTCATATAACTTATAAACGGGGGGACTTATAACCGGGGTGCATATGTAAGCGTAACAAAAAAAACGTTTCGGAACGACGAGATAAAACATATCTGAGAAACGAATTAAGGATAACATATTATTACATTCAGAGAGCTATCACCTTATTACCCTAGAACTTTCGATTAAAAATTTTGATGTTTTTAAAGAAACGCAAAAGGAACGCACTTACACATTAGATGGGCTTATATCGGGGCGGGGGCTTATATCCGGAATAATATCTTTGTTAGCAAATAGAAGGGCTTATATCCGGTGGGGCTTATAACCGGGGAGCTTTAACGTGGGATTTTACGGTATTTGGTGGTCAAACGTGAGCTCGACTTTTAACTATCACTGACCATCATTAAGTATTATTGATTGTTAGGTGTCGTTGGACCAGGGCTTAATCTGCTAGGCTAAATGCACGCTTTACTATGCGTAGAAAACTTTTTAACACGTATAGACTATAGGCGTGTTCAACAAGAAGTAGTGGTGAATGGTAAATGCGAGACTAGCTTTTTTCTTTGCAAGACCAAGACTTCAAAGAACGAGACTTCCAAGTGTTTTAAATGCGAGCTCGAGAAGTGCAGGTTCCAAGATGTCATTTAAGCTTACATAAAAAAAAAATAAACAAATCGGTACTTCGCGACTTTCTTAGCCTTGAAAAAAAATCGAAACTGTGTGACAGCTTTGTGAAAAAATCGAGACTGCAAAACGCACATAACCGAGATTGCGACACCCATGAAATTCGGCGAAAGGACCATTCACCACCCCCACAAGAAGAACATACATGCTTTGATCAGTCAATTATTGGTCTAAAACCGATTAGCAATGAAAGATTATACTAAACATGTCTGAATTTAAACAAGAAACACAATACATACATACATACACACATACATACATACATACATACATACATACATACATACATACATAGATACATACATACATAGATACATACATACATACATACATACATACATACATACATACATACATACATACATACATACATACATACATACATACATACATACATACATACATACATACATCACTTTATTTGCCCTCGGATTTCAGAGTAGCTTATGCAGCTAATATCTCCGGGCATTTAACCATCAGATGAGAGATAGACCACCACACCGGGAACTACGTCCCCTACTCTTTTCGATTAGTGTGTGGGTTCTTTTACGTCCCACAGAATTAATTTTTGAAGAGTTGTGAGACGGGACCTAAGGTTTATCGTCCTTATCCGAGAAGACTAGAAAGTCTAACCATTTGCAGATGTCATTGCAAAGGCAGCACTTTCTCCTTTCTCCAACAACTGACATTCTTTCCATTTATCCTTAGAGTCATCAGAATGACTCCAAGAAATTCTCACAACTAGGCAATGCTTTTGGAACACTTGCCGGCAGTTTTGCTTTTAAAGTTCGCGAAGCAAAATTTGGCCACTTTAAGAAAACCACAACGGTAGCGGCTTGGGAACGTCGCTAAACGTACAAAAGCCGGAGTTAATGAGCAATACAATGGCTGTGCACGTATGTTACATTTCTTTGCCATACTGCAAGAGGACAACGTGAAATGATCAAATTCTGCGTTGTGTGGAGAAAGTGAACTACGACGGATAATTTTTAAAATTCATATGTCAAATCTTACGGTATATTCCAAGTTCAGTTTCGAGACAAGAGAAACAAATGAAATGAATTAAGAGTATCGTGTAAAATATAAATTCATTTTTTTAATCAACGTTGTCCTTGGCGTTGGCGTCGTCGTTACAGTCCCCTGCAGCTGTGTCAAAGGGGCGATAGTTATTCCTAAGAATTCTTTTAGTAGTATACTCCTCCAAAAGGAATTCCACACTATTTTACTAATACGTCTTATTAACTTACTAGTCCTTTTGTCTGTGGTGGTTGTTCCAGTTACTGATACGTCAACTGAAAAATTGGCACTTCACACCTGAAGAAATTCTACGTCTGCCTGTGTGAATTTTCAAAAGATTGGCTTCACGACAGTCTTCTTTATATATGAAAACTGAGCTGAAGCAGGCACTTCGTGACTTGGTCTCCACTGTGTAACAAAGTATACCCGGTTACAATCTACAAATAAACGGATACACATGTTTCAGTCAAGCACGCGCTACTGAAGGGGTGTTTTCAGAACATGGTATAGATAAGAGAAAACTTGTTTGGAGACAATGCCAAGGACCGAAATCCTTCTCACTTACCCATCTTAAGTTACAAACCATTCATCAAGGACTGCTCAAGTGAAATAACCGGCGAACGGGCTATAAATGTTGATGTTGTGGGTCAATATAACCCTTGGTACAATTTGGTATTTTCCTTTCAGCAGAACTAAGGAAAATATCAAATTTGTACCGAGGGTAAAAAAGGTAGACGAAACTAGTAATGAAAACTATAACACAAATGCCTTTAATTTATTTCCTTTTCCAATGTAAGCATAATATATACTTACGAGAAAAATGCATGGTGCTTTCTCCATTTAGTCCACTTTCTTAAAAACTGTTTTAATCAGGTTAATGGCTATGTCGAAATGCATGATTCCTAGTACCGTTATTTATACCAATGTGTTTTTGAGAAGTTGCACTATGTAACCGATCAAAAATGGCAATAATTTGTTTTCGAAATGAGCGCCTTAAAGCCAAGGGACTGAAAAAATGTCATGCAAGCTTTACAGTCAACGTAACGTTTCCGATTTATTCAGTATCTTTGGTGGATCAACAACCGAGGAGTTTCGGTTTCCTTGAACATTCCACAACAATAAGACATCCATCAACCTCTTACCTTAGAACTTAAAATCGATATTTGGAACATTCATTCATTGGATTATTCATTTAATTGTCTATTTTCCTCGTTCCTTTGAATTTGTATGTGATATTTGGTCTTTATATAGATCCTACATTATGTGAAAATATGGCTGATTCAAAAAGCAAAGAATTTTACTTGCTCTCGATGAAGGTCAATGGGGTTAGCCGTTAGCCAGAAAAAGAGTAAAAAGCTATGCCATTTACTAGGTTCACAAGCGACACGCGTCCTGTATACTGCTAGGAAAACGTCACTGTTTGTGTTCGAATCCTGTCGGAGGCTCAGATTTTATTTGACCTACCCTCGTGACAAATGAACATTCCATCTTTACCATTTTATTATCGAGCTGCAAATTTACCATCTTTCATTATTCATCAATATTTACCTCCTATATTGAGTAAATGGCCTTGTTTTGACCACAAACAATTTAATATTTTGCGTTGTTATGTCAATTTCCCGATTCCTTAATCGCTCGTTAATGAAATCGGACGTCTTCATCTAGGCTAGATATGATTATGACAAAACAAGCAAACAAGCAAACTCTGAGAAATTACAGTCAGTATCAGACCAACATTCAAAATGAAGTTGGCCTGATGTTGTATTTTTGTGCTTGTTTGTTTGCAAACGGGAGGCGCGGTGGACCTCATGGTTAGTGCGCTCGTCTCCGGATCGAGCGGTCCGGATTCGAGCCCTGGCCGGGGACATTGTGTTGTGTTCTTGGGCAAGACACTTTACTCTCACAGTGCCTCTCTCCACCCAGGTGTATAAATGGGTACCGGTGAACTTAATGCTGGGGGTAACCCTGCGATGGACTAGCATCCTATCCAGGGGGGAGTAGAAATACTCCTACTCGCTTCATGCTACAGAAACCGGGATAAGCTCCGGCCTGATGGGCCACTTGGCTCGTATGCAGACTTTACCTTTGTTTGCCACCACGGATAGAGAGGACTATGTTTTGCGTTTAATTGACATGAGATAATAGTTTAAAAGGATCCTTTTTGTATAACTGCGGTCTTCATACGTGAGAAAACGTAAATGAGAAGTTAAAACGCAGGCAGGAAATACTAAGAACTCTACTCAAAGCAAACAGACTTCCCGTGTAGAGAAATCATAAGATAATCAATTCTGGCTATGAGGTGTTTCCGGTTGGCGGTTCCGACTAAAGACATGGATATGAACTACGATAGTTCAACTGATACCGAAATTGTTTAGCGACGACCGTTTACTGTAGGAATAAAAATAGATCATGAAAGTGAAGAATGATTATTTCATATAAACTTCACATCAAAAATAGATCATGTTACTAATGAATCTAGTGCTCCCGGCTAGGCAGGCTGATTTTACAAAGAGGACTTCATATAATACACTCATACACTGGAATGCGACTAATTAATTTCGTTCTGCATCTGATATCGATAATCTTTTTGTGTTATTGCCAAACAGCAGTACGGATTTTACAGCCCCCCATCTAAATCATGGCTCGCTTTCTTGTTAGCCTAAATGACATACCCGTTAGACTACATGTACATTCTAGCACTCTTTTAGTCTTAACAGCACTCTGGTTAGCATGATTTACCAGGTTAGCTTGTGGTTATGTAATTTATTTTTTATTTATTACTAGTTTTTAAACTGCAGTTAGCGGCCCTGGTTTGCGTGGCTCACATGGCTCGTTGGCTCGAAAATTAGCAAGACTGTCTCGCTGAAATAAACTGGGTTCTGATCAACTTTTCAAGGCAAATATCAAAACAAAAAATTGAAGCTAACTGTTGGGTCTAGTTTTCAACTCCAAACGGCGGAAATCTGAACATTGCCCTTGGTGTCGAAGGCACATGACGTCAAGCTTAAGGAATTGCAGTCGCATTTCCGAATGATTTTAGGGTGCAGGAAGTTTTTACGCGATGATGTGAAAATAAAACTGTTAAACTCATAAAATTAAATTGATATTGGATGACTGATAAGACTGATATGTAAGAAATGTAAATTGCGAACATTTCGTTGAACCATTGAAGAATGCGTTAGTCAGGCCTGATATTTTGCACATACTTGTGGAGCCTCATCGAATCCAATTATATTTGCCTCATTAGCATCATGAGTGATTCCATTTCTGCTCGAGCTAACCATCTGGAGCATTCTACCTTCTCTAACGAAAGCCGTATGCTAATTAAGAAAAATGTAGACGTAACTGGTACAAACCCGACAGTAAACATTTTATAGCAGTTTACAGTTTATTTATTTCAATTTTCAAATTGCCGGTCTCTTTTCTTTTTTTATGTTTTAAAATGGATTAAAACGCTATATACTTATTAATTCTGGTTGAAGTATAACTCCCCCGTGTTCGATAAAAGAGGTCGATCAATGTTTTATTGCTGTGGAATGTTCAAGGAAACCGAAATCTCCCGGTTGTTGAGCCACCAGTTCGTGTTCCGCTATTTTTGTTGGCAAATCGCCAAAATCGCTTGTATTTCATAAGAACTGAGTTTTAATCGCAGGACCGAAGGTCTGACGTCCTGATGATAGATCTGATGGATGCGATTGAAGTTTGTCGCCTCCACGAAGTGTTCTTATGAGGGAGAGTACTAAACAAATAGTGTTTCATAGGTAAAATATCATTATAAGATCGGTTATATTCCTCTGCAGCATGTATTGATTGTGCCTCCTGACAACACACGTCTCGCGGTCAGTATTGAGGAGTTTAGCATGTAGTAACGTTTCTGTCTACGTTTAACTCTGACAAAAGGCGCGAGGTCATGCCTCTTTAATTTAGGCCAATCTATCATCACGTACAAACCATACTTAGAAACGAATTGAAAGTTAACAAAACTGTTGAATAATGCCATTAAAAACGGCGTCAAAACCCAATTTATAACACTCACAAATCCTATTCATGTACACTGATAAGATTATCAAGTGGCATGTTATCTTGTTATTTTGAGTTATTTTGGCCTGGTACAACGCTACCTTTAAATTGAAGGCAACCCGAAGATAAAGTCTACTAAAATAGAAAAAGAGCAAAGAGATAGTAATTAACCTTAAAAGGACAAGGATGGATAACATGCATGAACACGGATTACAAACGACAAACTTGAAAATTAAAATTTAAACTACACTTTCAACGCGTTTGACCCTTATTCACTGAACGCATCTTTAATTAAGGTAAAATAAAAAGAAACTTAAATTCTTACGAGAAAAATGTGCGGTGCTTAATCCACTCAGTCCACTCTCAAATAGTTTAAGGCCTGGGTCTGAAAAAAGAAGGAAAGAATATTTTTTCACAAATTTCCTTAGAATTCGCCTTTACAGACAGAAGAACAAACACATTTATAAAGATCTTATAACTGCATTGTAATAATAATGGTAATAATAATGGTAATAATAATGGTAATACAAAAAATCGTTGCAACAGCGCTTTTAGCTTCTCTGATAACCTTCATCTGGTTAAGCTGAAATACAGTCTAAATACCTTTTTTTCACAACCAGAAACTAATCACGTGTTGAATAGGCTTGCTATTTTCATTTCATAAAATAAAATGTAGGGGTAACCACCCTTTTTAAAGTTATTGATCTTTTTTGTAAACGTTTACGGTGCCAGTTACATTTTTTCCTGTCACCTCCCCAGTAAGTAAAACATTTGCGTATCTCGCACTTGTTTTGCGCGCGCACTATGCCATCTGCAGGTACATGTTTACTGTTGGATTTCAGGACACCGCGGAAATACGTTTCTTGACGTCACAGTAACTGGTCAGTGGTCATCACCATCGGGCTGTGTTGTCCTTCGATCGATCAGTTCTCTGGGATCGGTGTTTTGCTTCGTTTTAAGGTTGAAAATATCCTTGATACTTCTCGTTATTGGTGAGCTTGACGCCCTTTAATACTCAAGCAATGTTCGTAAAGAATAGTGGTACAGGGGAGTCATTTTGTGTGGAGTAATGTGTCGTTTGCTGACTCGAGCCAGCTCGAGCGGACGAAGCGTGGATAGCGTTGCTTCAGCCGCCCTCGCCTCAGAATTGTCAAAATCAACGATGGGTATCCAACAAAGCAGAAGATTGGTCCTGTATGCAGGTTTTGCAAGGATTTTGAAGACTGGTTGGATTTAAAGTGTAATTTGCGCGAAATGGTTAAGGTATTACATGTAAGTCGGGACCGTTTTATTCACACTCACTTTGCCTAGACGTGTGGTGCTTGTTCATTGAGATTATATTTCGCAACGCGTCCAAGAAACTTTGATAAGAATTTGTCTTTAAAGACTGGCGTTTTGGCGTTTCTATCACCTTTCTAACTTTCTGCGCCTTTTGAAACGGGTGAAATAAATTTTTTGTACCTGTCGTTTGCTGTCAGAATAAAACATTTGTTACATTTGTTACATTTGTTCATTTCATTCACAAGATATTTCTGTATCATTAAAGATTGTTTAAGCTTACATTCATATAATGGTGGCGTTTGCGAAGGAAGTAGAAATCGAAAATATTGTGATTTGTTGGCCGCAGTGAACGCTAGAAATACTGAAAACATTCAAGACCGCTCAATATGTTCGGTTCATTGACAATTTTTCCTTGCTTTAGGTCTTTTTTGTTTACATCGATTAAATGTTGATAGTACATGGAAATTTTCAAGACCGTTTCCTTGCACATGTATGCACATGTAACTAAATATTTTAAAATGCCCAAACACCTGTATTTTTTTTTACAAGAAACCGCTTCCACTTATGGAATGTGGTCAAGTTTCACTTCTTTTGATGCCGAAAAGACATTCAACATTTCAGAGAGGCAGTAATCAACTCCTCAATGAAACCCACTAGTTTATTTTGTTTACTCAGTCATTTGAAGCTTTTCGATTTATATTTCCCTATCTTACATGTGCATTTTATCAACTTATATAAATAATTGACTGTTGTTGTTTTTCCTTTCATTTAATTTAATTCAGATGAGCGTTGCTCAATCACTACAAAATAATTTTTACATTGCAATCATACATGTACATATCATATGCTTTGAATCAATATGAAATTAATTATGATCCTCTTAGTAATAATATTGTATCATCCTCCCTTCTGTAAGATTCTTACTTAACTTGTAACCACTTTATTACAAGACATTATAGCACCTGATGGCAATAAATTATATATGTGTAATTATATGTATTTATTTTTTTTCCTGTGATAAATTGGCTAACAGGTGGGTTTGTTTATGCCACTGTGTCTCTGAATTGGCTTACTGTCGTCTACAAACCATTGGTAATATATCTTCGCTGCATCTAACTCAGATACTAGACACAAAAGCATGTATTAAAGAACAGATGCATTTCTTACAAATTAATATTTATTACATTTAGTTCATCACTTAAGTTCTACAACATTGCTTTTCTCCAGTGAGAAATTTTGTACAAAGTCTGAAGTTGTAAGTTGCAAAAACAAGGTCCATCAGTAGTTGCGAATCACTTAAAATCAGGCTTTGGTACAGTAAACTGAATGGCAGAAAGCGAGGAAATTAGAAATTGTCTCAAATACACAAGTGATAAAAGAGGTAAAGTTGACTGAAATCTACAGACTCCTTTTTTTTAGGTTTAGGGTTAAGGTTAGGCCTAAGGGACAAGGTGGGAGGTGCAGTTAGTGCGCTCAGCAATGGATCGAGCGGTCCGTGTTCGAGCCCTGGTCAAGGACATTGTGTTGTGTTTTTGGGCAAGACACTTTTACTCTCACAGTGCCTCTCTCCACAAAGGTGTACATATGGGTAGTGGTGAATTTAATCCTGGGGGTAACTCTGTGATCAACTAGCATCCTATCCAGGGGGTAGTAGAAATACTCCTAGTCGGTTCATGCTACAGAAACCAAGATAAGCCTGGCCTGATGGGCCACTTGGCTCTATGCAGACTTTACCTTTTACTTAGGGACAAGGTACTGCATCAAGTGGGGGAAGGGACAGTGGAGTCAGAACCTCCCACTTCCCATACCCTGTTCTCCCACTTCCCATACCTCTATCTCTTGACTCCCACCCTTGTTCGTCCTGCTCCTGTCCCCTGTAAATTAAGAGACTCAAAACACATCCTAGTCATTTAGGTGCACAGTCCTTAGGCATTTCCTTTTCTTTTTTTCCTTCGTTTTCAGCCTTGCTACTCTTACCCACGTCTTTCAAGTGAATGACCTATGACGTAACCACTGTCAAAGGGTTTCATCTTGAGCCTCATTTTGAGCCCAAGGGTGAATTTTTCTTTGCCTGTCGGCCTAGAAGTCTCTAAAGACACTAAATGAAAGTCAAGTAACATTTTCAGTTCTTGTTTTTGAAAATATTTGAAGCCTTAATGAATGACAAAAATTAGCATTTTGCATTTCTCTCTGGATTCCTGCCCCCTATTCTCCCGGGCTGCTGCCCCCTATTCTCCCGGGCTCCTGCCCCTTATTCTCCCTGGCTCCTGCCCCCTGCCTCTCCCCACCATCAACAGATGGCTGAATGGTCAGGAGAGGAGTTGCCATATGGAGAGCATTGGTCAGTGTTCTCTCAGTTGGTGTTTTTACGGCATTGATGTTGTGGAAATCATCCATGGACAGTATCTAAAAGGACTTTTGCTGAGCCAGAATACAAAAAAAATGTACAATAGAAGAAGTTTTCTATTGGGAAATCCAGATAATAGTAATATGTAAACAAATATTAATGTTAGAAAGTTATACAGAGTCGCAGGCTCTAAGGTAATGTGGTCAGAAATTGTCTGGGTGGCCTTATAATCAGAAGATTGTTGTGTGAATACAGGGGGGATAGCCTATTTATAACTAAAAATGAAATTCATTTATTGAGTTTTAACTGGAAGTTGTCATTGCCCAGATTTTATGGTATTTTTATTGTCTTACAATAACATATGCATGTATTTCTAATTATCCTTTAAACAGCTTTGAATTCCATGTCTTCTGCCATCTTTAGATAATCAGATGTCATGTACTTCTTGTGATTTTTTCTAATAGCTAAATAGCTTTTTTTCTAAACTCTAATAGCTATGCAACTAGTTTAAAATAATTTTCACACTTTAGAGGCGCTATAAGCAAAATACAGAACTGCAACAATTCGAAATTATGACAAGAAACAAAGAAACAATAATAAACATGAAAATTTAAAATTTTATTTTCGCCAGCCTCAAGCTTCCTGAAGTACAGTATGATTAAAATTGGATATTTTATGATAAAACATACCTTGGTGAATTCTTCCTCGAGTTGAGGCCAGATTTTGAACCCTTTTGGGGATTCAGTCCTACACTTGTTACACCAACGTGTCCAAGATTTATACGAAGTACTGCTTCGATTTCGGCCAACTTGGTCTATAATTCGGTGATACCGAGTGAGGACAGGATGACCGTGTTTACTTACGTGAGTGCCCCCAATCGAACACGAGCATGTCTTCCCGACGAATTTGATCGAAATGCCGTTTACATACCGATTCATACGGTTAAAGCCCATCAATTCAACAAACTTGAGAAGTTGATGTCCTCAGAACACCGCTACAGCAACATAAAAGCTGCCTAGTTTTGGCCTTAGCGCACATCGTAACGTAAATTGCCACTGGCTCGCCACTTGCGAGCATGTACTCTTCACGAAACAACAACAATTTCACACCGTGTGCAAGTTCAGTTTGTCTTTGGCACAATATATAATATTAACTGAGAACTATCCAACAAATGAGCGGAGTTTAAAAACTAAGTTTACAGTGTGCGCTCTAAGTTTTGTATCTTTTTGACTGTCGACAAGACTCGCTGCGTAAACAATGTAAAAGTTGCAGAGATTTTGTAGTTTTGTTAAGGTGTACCGCTGATCAGCAAAATACTGTATCGCGCCCCCAAAAAAGTATTTCCGCGGTGTCGGATTTCAGTATAATTTTCGGCAGATAACAGCTAGTTTTTCAGCTTGAAGACGTTAACAGTTAGTGGTTAGCGATATGCTACTATTCTGGTGTTCCTGGTTTAAGTACAGGTACACTAAACTTGAGTTTGGTCACAGTAGGAAAATTCATTTTAATCATTTTAATAAGCGTAGTTGATTGCGTCAATGTCAACCCAGCGCGCGCGTGGCACTTAAACCACGCCTTGCGTGATGCGCAGAACGTGTGCGCACTAACAAAAGAAGGCACCGTCCTTAAGTTCACAAGCGACATGATTCTGAAGAACAACTGTCAGTATCTTTTGTCACTACATTCGATTTTCGCCCATAGTAAACTTCAAAAAAAGGGGCTTGACCAGCCAAGTTCTTCTTTCTTTTCTTCGTTTAGGATTCTGCAGTACCTTGGCAGGTTTTTGGTCCAGTTGTGATTCCTTTCCCCTTCATAGCCATCAAGTCATATATCATTTTGTCACGCAATCATCAGTGCGAATGTTCAACCTTGCCTTGCGATTGACGGTGGTAAGGCCTACTTTAAACTCTTCAAATTTTATACTACTTGCAAATATTTTCTACAAACCCATGAAATTCCAGGCCTTGGTTACTCTGAACACGATCCGGTGGCCCATCTCGTTCATATTCATCAGTGTATATTTTTGAGTTCCCTTGCTATATCTCGACTTGACTTTGTGGGCAGTGGAACGAGCCAGAGATAACGACTGAATACATCCATGACAGAGACAATGTACCTGTAACTCTTCCTTCCAAGCTCAACTGGCTCCTGGTTCACGTCAACCAAATCGATCTGGTGCTGCGACTGTACCTGGTGCGCTCTGAAAGGCTTTGGTACAGCTTTGTTTGTAAATGCTGCATTGCGAACACGGTATCTAATGCTTCTTGAGGTGACTTGTCGTATCTTTCGCTCAGTAAGCACTTCGTAATTTAGCTTTTTGTAACCGGCTGATTTGGTTTCTTTAAATGTTTTTGCAACAACTCGTGAAGCCTCCGACTTTTTGACTTCCTTCCTTCCTTAGCGCGCGACTTTCCTCGTTTCCTAGAGTAATCAGTTCCTTCCTTCTCCAAAGCTGGACCACGGCACTTTACTGTGATCTCCTCCGCTCAGCTACTGGCACGTGGAATTTTCCCTTGACAAGAAGTAACAAAGTCTCATACTTATCGTCGTGGACTGTGTAAATAAACATATCTCGCTTCTTCTTTTCTTTGTCTCCACTTTGAACAAGCGGGAGAATACAGTAGAAATGGGTCCGCAAAGCGTACTTGTGTGGGCTTAGATTTACTTTTATTCCATACAGTTGGAGTGCTAGTTTTAAATGTCAGTATTCGGGGGTTAAAGTACTACAACTGAATAGGCCATCACTAGAAAGATAAAGGTATAACTTTAAACAAATAAGGTAATATAGATTATTAGGTATCAACATAGGTGAGTTGTTACTAATTTTATTGAAGACAGTTTACAGATATCAAATTAACTTGCACATGTACTGTCAAGAGGGTTTGATGGAATATCTAAGCCAGTTACACTGAAGTTCTGAATACGTTTTTTCGTGACTGTAAAGAAATGTTGTCATGTGGTATAAGAATATTCAATTTGCATTCAGGATGTACGTTCTTTTGTTGATTGCCAGCATTAAGATGATGCAAAATGTGGTAAAATGTTACTGTAAAGGCAGTAAGAATAATATATATATAAAAAAACATATTGTTCACATAGTTTGCATACATTGTACTTCTTATGATATGTGCAGATTCTTGTGATGTTAAAAGTATATGTTGATGATTGACTAGTAGTTTGCATAATAGTTTCTGGATAGAAGAGTGCATCCTGGTTGTTTCTGGATTCAATATTAATCTTCAAGTGGCTGTTAGCCAGGAGTTGTGTGATGGAGCTTCCAACGACCCACATGAAAAGTATACAGTCCAGGTTTATCAGCTGAAACTTGAGAAAAAGTCAAATGTTACATGACAAACATCAACATTATGTCTAAAGGAGTGTTCCACATTGCCCAGTGTGCTTCACTCTGGTTTACTAGGTTCTTATGCTCACATGACTTGGTACAAATGTCTCTCATTGTAGGTGCTATAATTTTTTTTGGTCAAACCCAATACTACTTTGATCAGTTGGATCTGTTTTAAAATACAGAAAGATGATAACATATCTTTTATCGTGCTATTCACAGTGTGAAGTTAATTACATAAATGTTATTTGAAGAACACAATTATCAACTGTTGTCAGCTTTTTTAGGATAATTTCTTGTACACACATTCATTCACTGTAATCACATTCCTGGTCGTGTTGAACTTGTTGCATATCAGCATGACAACCACAAATCAAGACATGTGCAGTACACCTTTCATTTTGAAGGACCAGTCCATGTTTGTGAGCAAGACAATTACAAATATAATAGGTTTTCAAGCTCTTCAATGCTGACCAAAGTATATCTCTAAAATGAAAAGGGTATCCCATGCAAATCCTCGAAGTTAAATTAAAAATATGTCAAAGCTTTGCTCTGACGTCTTTAAAACTGTAACAAACAACAATTATAGCATCAATGATGTAACATATCAAGCATGAAAGTCCGTGTTTAACCACATTTCTAAATATGGAGAGGAGTGTTAAAAATATCACACAAAGCAGAGAATTTTTGACAAAATTTAAAGTGTTGGAAATGTGATGGAATGTGGTCTTCTGTGTTTGATACTCTATATACACAAGTACACCTATGTTCTCAATTGAAACTAAAACTAAAGAGAAAAAAGGCAAATTAAAATTACAACATCTATGCCAATTAAGATCAGATATCCAAACAACATCACAGCTATGATTTACATCGTTTAAACTTGCTGAATTATTGACGAGCTTGAGAAAATGCTTCTGCAAGTGAATTTTTAAGAGACGTATATTGGGCATTGTTTGTTGTCAAGAGTAAAATAATGAACAATGTATTGTATTGCATTACGTTACATTGAATGTACATTCTGGCAAAAACCAAAACTATTCCTGGAATACTAGTTAACCACATGTAACCAAGTAAATACACATTTTTTTTTCTGTACAGAATTAATATCTTGTAGAACTGTATAGGCTAGATCCAATAAGCATATTCTGAGTACATTGTCCTCTATATGATTGTAAATTTTAACGATAATCAAGTGAACATAATTTGCAACACACTGCTTAACAACGTTTTCACCAAAGAGTGCTTCTGTCAGTACTTCGACTTGTGGCCAGCAGACAAAGTGGTTGTTGGATCAGTGTTGTCAAATACTGCAGGGTCTGGAGTGTTCTCCACATCATTTATGTCCCCTTACAGGCAATGGGCTGTAGACAAATTGTAGCCCATCATTTCTGTACATGTCCAGAATTTGTGTTAATGTTGTTAAGTAAAACACATTTAGCTAAGACATGGTGAGAATCCATCCCCGTTGAACATGTGATAAGGCATCCTTCGCTTCCTTGACCGGTATTGTTCAATTGATGTCCCCATACTCGCAGTTAATATTGTCATGTAGTTAACAAACATCTCCAGTACACGAAAGTTTCTCAGTTTGACTGCATTCACAGCTGCTTAATATGACTGAACAGCACAAGTACATGTATACGATTGATGTTATAACAGTAGAGTCCAATTACTGACACGTTTGGGTAAAGAAGGTGAGTGCTTGCGAAAGCGAATACTTCTCCCGTGCAATCCACACTGAACACGAACCGAGCCTGGATAAGTCAATGACTTACGTGAGCAAAACAAATCTTGCATCGCCGAAGAAATTTGCTCACGAATCGAAGATCTAAGTGAAATAACAAAGAGTATACAGTTCTCGAGGGCAGTGCGGGAAGAAAGATAATATATAACAAAAAATATGGCAAAGCAATTATTTTAAAGATGTAAAATAAATTACACTGTACCTTGAAAACTACAACCAACTCGCGACGGTAAGCTGTGCAAAAATATTACTTGTACTCAAAACAGCAATGGCCGCTGTATCGAACGCTTACTTCATATAAGCTTACTCAATTCCTCCCAGAAGACCTCGCGATACGCGGCACGTAGCCAAATAAATTGCGTGGACGGTAGCAAGGTGGAGGCTAAAGCCCCCACAGTAAAGCCCCCACAAAAAGAGCATCAACAACCGATGAATACTGGAAAACATTTTGAATCCGGATCATCGGCCTCATCGGTCGAATTAAAAAGTAACGCCTGACAGAAATACCCCCAAAATTCATGAATGTCTTCCCATAATGCTGATCACAACTGAACCTAATATATCAAAATGTTTCGTGACGTCATCATTCGGCGACGAGACTCTCGTGAAATCAGCATCATGGCGTCTTCTTCGTGTCTGGGAATGGTTAGCTCTTTTATAGGACGCAATTCCTGTATTTGGCGGCATGTGTGTCAGTGAAAGGTCAATATACAAATGCCGGTTGAGTAATTTGCCTTGATTATACGACCAATGCGTTTCGTTAGAACACTTTTATAGTTTTCGTCCTCTTGCTTTAGGATTATCGACTTCGCTTGTCACCAAGAGCATGTAAGTTTGCTGGACAAAATAGCTGTAGGAAGGGTTTTGCTGGTTCCTCGTGTCGGCGTACACGTACGTAGAAGTTGTGTGGCATCGTAAGTAGTCCGGTTTTATTTCTTTACTCACGAGTTGCGACCCAAAGGTAAAAAGGACTTATTATTGCGAGCTGGACACGAACCAGACAACATTTCCGATTGTAACGCATTGCAACGCATTTAAAGTGGTACTATGATCAAATTTTTACCCCCTAATTTTTTAGGTGTATCACATAGAGTTCCATGAAAGAATAAAAACGCAGTTTACCATTTCCAAATATCTGCATTAGTTCCGGAGATATTTAAGTTTGAAAAATGCGTAAAATATGCAAGTGAGATGACTGATGACGTCATACACTCAACCCAATATTATATTAAGTATATAAATAGAGCTATCTCGGTCAATTTACAGCAGAATCCATTGAAACTTGGTAGGCTAATAGTTCTACAGGAAACACACCTACGGCTATAAAAAATTCTGTTCCCATGGCAACTCACTCTTCTCCAGTCCCCACCCACTTGATTTCAATATGTTAGTGATTTTCAGCTTGAAAACCATTAAACGAGGCCAGGAGTTCGAGCTAACATATTTATATGCCTGCTGGGTCGTGCATATGAGACATCATTAGCAAATATCAAAATGGACCGCCAAAGGTGACCAGAAAAGCTTTTGATATTGGGGAGGTCTGGAACCCAGTATGTTGCCATGGTAACAAAACTATTAGGTTCGTATTGTGGAGCACATTTAGTAGAGTCTTACCGCAAAGAATCAAACACATCTGATACAAATTGGCTGAGATATCTTTTTTCATTATATTTGATCAAAATTCGGTTGAGTGTATGACGTCATCATTTAGCTAATTTGCATAATTTAAAAACTTGAATATCTCAGGAACGATTAAGAGACATTTGAAAATAGTTAACGGCATTTTTCTTCTCATAAAGACTACTTGTTTATGTTTTAAAATGGCCTAGATAGGAGAGATGCGATTTTCGTCATAGAACCACTTTAAATTTGAGATATTTTCCGGCGATAGTCAGTCGTTCTTCAATAGTTATCGACGGAAAGAAAAAGATTCCAGAGATAAAACAGGCTCTCCATCGTGGTCAAGTTGCGTTGAATCTTTGTAATTTTCACAGAATGTGGTATCCTCTCATATAAATATTACACCATGGTCATGTAGAAAGTGCAGTGAAAACCAACTTAGCAAAAGGTTCTTATATAATTGTTGTTTACTGGCAAATAAAGTTATTTAGGTTCTTTGACCAGGTTCCTATTTTCTTAAAAAAAATATATTTTGTTTGTTGCTGGATGGAAATTGTCTTGCTGTTGATATAAAATCATATGTGCATATAATGCCTACATGAGTTGCAATCTGAACGAGTACAAACCCTATCTTAGTTCTTATATTTCTCTCAATGCAGAAGAAACATAAATAAAACAAAGCTAAAATCTCTGAGAACACATCAGTTATAATTCCTAAAGTCTAAATTACTTGGTCCCAAAGGTACATACAGGACCATAGAGGTTTCAAAAGGGTTTTTAATGAAAATCTTGGCCTGACAGGTTCTTTAAAAAAAATGGTTTCTTACATGCAATTTTTAAATGCAATGTGCAGTCATAGAGGTTAAATGTTCATTAAAATAATAAACTTTTCCATTTTCTTGTGCAGTCTGTACAGTCAGTCCCTGAATGTTTCACCATTGAAATAAACTTGAGTTGTACTTCCAAGGTTCTTCTTGTTTCTGGTAATTTGAAAGTGATTTTGTTTTAACCTGGGGAGCCCTTTGGAAGGTAAAATGGGAAACAGCTCCTTTTGTTTAAATAAATACCTCTGTGGGAAACTATCGTGTTCATTGCGTGGCAAGTTACAATAAAAGCAAGAATTCAGTGTGTACATCACCACGGAAACTTTCCACTTCCATCCCCTCGGCGGAGAGGGATACTCCCTTATATCGACTATAAAGGTATATGCCGCCCAAAAGGGTATGTTTTGTAGCCGTTTGGTCAGAAATAGTGTTTCGGATTTTGACAGTTTTACTCTCAAATAGGGTAACGCCTTTGTCATCTATTCTTTAATTGGGTATTGGGTTGCAGATTTTGGTCTTAAATAGGGTAAGGGTTTTGGGTAGCGGGCCGCACACCTCCCCCAATCAATTTCTCTGGGAGTGACTTCCCCGGGGGTTCCCTCCTTGTAATCCTGTACTTCTTCCCCAAAATACTTTGTCTATTTTAATTTTGTACTGAGACATTTTTCATTCAACCTGCTTGTTTCTTGGTGGCATTTGGTATTCCATATGGAAATTAGGAAGGAGAACTTTAGATAATCAGCTTGAACCCTGTGCCATTACTGCGCTTGTCAACGAAAGCCTTAATGTCAACCGACATTAAGGCTTCTATGAGCATCTACTCAAATAATAGAGTCACATGCGCCATACTATTATAGTCAGTCTTCATATTGGTTATTATGTGTGGAACAGTTAACTCAACCGTATGGGAAAATGAAGTCGATCTGCTTCCTATGAAGCCCAAACTGACAGATAATCGAGTAAAGAAAAAGAAATGTTCTTGCGGGTGAGCGTGGGTGTAACAAACCCCCCAGCATTGGTTTGTCACTCTACTGACAAACCAATGCACTTATTTGACTAATGTTTCCCTTTTTCTTTAAACGTTAACCGATCGGGAAGTACGCTCAAAAGCAGAAGTTTAAGCACACTTGGCTAATGGTGTAGAAACAATCAAGTTTGTTTTATTCTGTACACGCAGGTATTCTTATTGTTGCCACTATCGAGAAAAGGAAAGTTTGTTACCAATATTTTAGGCTTGGATATGCCTGTTCTGAATCTGTCAAAAACGTTTGGCCTCAACATACTCATAAAACGTTTCTGTTAAAAAGACTTGGGCATCGTACAAATTACGCAACAAGTTTTACTTTGCACAATTAACATAAAAATCTGATCACTGCGCATTTCTGATTTTCGAATTGTTACGTTCATACAAATTCTCGATGGAACAGACCTCCATGATATCACCATTTATAGCATGCCACAGAGAATACGACCAGTCAGAATACAGGAAAGCCGCTGTAAATTCAAGGATATCACATCCAAACTTAATTGAGATACTGTCCGTTTTCTACCCTGAGATTTCCTTTTCGCTCTCATTTATAACAAAATGGCTGAAATGCACGCTAATAAGATAGTAACACTCGGCACCTTCTGCCGGGCATGGCAGAGCTTATTATGAATTGGGAGGGGAGGGGGTGCTTACAACCGAGCGCCAGAGGCTCTAACTTGTAGGGGGTCTGGAGATATTTGTAAAATTATTATTTTAAGTATTTTTTGCTTCAAATTGGGCGTAGGGGACTAAAGCCCTTCCCCCCTCCCCCCCCCCCCCCCTCAACAGCCACCAATGCTGATTTCTTTTCGTCCATTTTATTCAAAACACGAAATATCCATATCTTATTTTGACGTTATTTCTATACGTTTCTTTTCCAAAAGAAACAACGCCTGTCATTAGTACTATCTGGACTTAACAGATACAATGTTTTATCGCAGCCTCCAATAACACCAAGACACATCTTGCCACTGACACCACTGCGTTTATGTACATATTTGAATGCTCTCTTTCGGTCGACATAGCCGATATAGGTTTCTTCAAACAGGAAATCATTACCATTTGAATTTTTACATCCATCGTATTGCTGTGAACATAATTAAAATACAGTAAAAGTTAATTTACAGCATCCCTTAAAATTTACCTCAAGGATTACTGAATACAATTTATCCTCGTTCAACAGTGCAGTTTTATTGAAGTATGGACTTCCATACCAGAACTTCGGCCATATCTCACGACCAGTACAGTATTGTGCAAAAGTAATGCAAACCAAATTCGACAAAATTCGGGAATTTCGGGGATTTTAGACGCAAATTGACGAAATTTCGTTTCGAACGAAACTTCGAAGAACTTTCGTCGAACATTCAGAAACCTATTTTTCCTACTGATGCAAGAGTTTTCATGCACGGCTTCCCGTTTCTATCAAGTCTTTTATTGTCGAGTGTAGATAACTATGACAAGCCCCGAATACGTTTAAATTTAAGTTGCTTTTACCCACCTCGAATCGCATAAGATTCGTACCGTTGATGACCTTCAATGCATACGTAGTACCGCGTTTATCGATGAATTGAATGCACTTCTTGTTTGTGATAGCGGCGTCCACAACCGTAAAACCTTCAATATATAAAATACTCTTATAAGCAACCATTGGAAGTTCCGTTTTGTAAGTTAAAAATCACATAAATAATTCTATTTTACTTATCTGTTAAAAAATGGAGGATTGTCCGATTAAACACTTCTGATCCTGACTACCCTATGTTCGTCATATAATGCATACCTCTAAGCCAATAAATAAGATTCCGGGGCGTGTATTATTTCAGGGCCAGAAATATTCAGATATTCTAACGTAGCATGATAGACAATTGTAGTTTAACTATCATACACATGATTATACACTTGATCAAACGGCGCGAAGTCGTTTGCAATCGCCAATAGGCCACTTTCGATATAATAAAATTCAGCTTGATAGTGAGGCCTAAAGGACACAGACAAAAGAAATGAATAAACATGTTCATTCAATTTCCTTTGTTTGTGTCCTTCAACCCTCGCTGCCAAGCTGAATTTTGATATATCGAAAACGGTCTATTCCCTCTATGAGATGCACTTGCAGGAAATCATGGAAGTTTTGTTAGTCATCTTGGACTAGATAATAATATTATTTGTTGTGATGAATGCAACTACCGTGATTCCGTGCAGGGTTGTCTCAGAAGTAATTGGCCTTTGTCGACGATAGTTTGTAACAAGTGAACGCTACCTACCATGCTCCCTCGGCGTAAATTATAAACAGCAAAATTACGTTGCGTTAACAAGTGTTAATATTTCTTTTTATTGGAAGACGGCAGTTTTGTTTTGTTGCGCTTAGTTTGAACTCATGCCCATGCAAGAGGCCAAACGGAAAGACTATCAACGAATATCATGAAGAAATTGGACAAGATCGACCTGTATGATACTGAGATAGTCAGCAGTGACGGATCCAGACTTTGAGCTAAGGGGGGTAGGGGGGCGGTTTTGTTTTACTTGCCCTACCGGCTTTTCTTCCTTCAGTCATTTCTTCTTTTTTTACCCAAAATAAGGGGGGCCCGGGCACCCCGGGCCCCTCCCCTAAATCCGCCACTGGTCAGTGATAGAGCATGGTACCGTAAAATCCCACCTCAAAGCCCTGGCCTTACATAACTTCATAAGAGGTTCTGGGTGGGGTTATTAATTGGGGGGTTATATCCGGGGGGCATATAAGGGGAATAAAAAATGTTTCCGAACGACGAGATAAAAGGTATCTAAGAAACGAATTAAAGCTAACATACTATTTCATTTAGAGCTATTACCCTATTAGCCTATAACTTTTGGTTAAAAATTTTGATGTTTTTAAAGAAACGTAAAAGGTACTCACTTACACATTAGACGGGCTTATATCCGGGGAGGGGGCTTATATCCGGAATAATATCTTTGTTAGCAGATAGAAGGGCTTATATCCGGGGAGGGGGCTTATATCCGGAATAATATCTTTGTTAGCAGATAGAAGGGCTTATATCCGGTGGGGCTTACAACCGGGGAGCTTTAACGTGGGATTTTACGGTATTTAGTGGTCAAACGTGAGCTCGAGTTTTAAATATCACTGACTATCATCAACTATTATTGATTGTTATGTGTCGTTGGACCAGGGCTTAATCTACTAGGCTAAATGCACGCTTTACTATGCCTAGACAACTTTTTAACACGGAAATTAATGCGTATAGACTATAGGCAAGAAGTAGCGGTAGATGGTAAATGAGAGACTAGCATTTTTCTTTGCAAGACCGAGACTTTAAAGAACGAGACTTCCAAGTGCTCGAGACGTGCAGGTTCCAAGATGAACAAATTGGTACTTCGCGACTTGGCCCTGGAAAAAAGTCGAAACTTTGTGACAGCTTTGTGAAAAAATCGAGACTTCGAGACGCTCATAACCGAGATTGCGCGATTCATGAAATTGGGCGAAAATTTTGCGAGACCCATGGTTTAAGAGGGACCATTCGCCACTCCCACAAGAAGAACATACATGATTTGATAATTCAATTATTGGTCTAAAACCGATTAGTAATGAAAATTATACTAACCATGCCTGAATTTAAACAAGAAAATGACAACTGACATTCTTTACATTTATCCCTAGAGTTATCAAAATAACTCCAAGAAATTCTCACAACTAGACAATGCTTTGGGAATACTTGCCGGCAGTTTTGTTTCTAAAGTTCGCGAAGCAAAATTTGGCCACTTATTAGGGGATTTAAGAAAACCACAACGGCAACGGCTGGGGAACGTCGCAAAACGTACAAAAGGTTTAATGAGCAATACAATGGCTGTACACGTGCGTTATAACTCTGGGTACATTTCTTTGCCATCCTCTGCAAAACAACAACGTAAAATGAACAAATTCTGCGTTGTATGGAAACGGTGAACTACAGTCAAACCTGTATATAACGGCCCTGTATATAGCGGTCACTCTGTGTATAACGATCACTGAACAACTTCCCAAAAATCGTCCCTTGTATTTATTGTTAAGTTGACCTACATATAGTGGTCACCTGTATATAACGGACGCACCCTTTAGACTTGCTGAATCCACAATTTCATTATCTTTTACCTGTATATAACGGGCACGAAATTAGGTTTACAAACGATTAACAAATAATGACAAGCTTTATTCATCAGCTCGTTAAATAGCAGCCACCAAGGCAGGGGTCTCACAAAAATACAAATATTAGTACCAAACACAACTACTAATACATGTCATGGCCCACGTCCGACACGTACTTGCGGCAGGTAACATTAAAGTGCCGACGCTTTCAACAATAGTTACTGTAACTGTAACAACACAACATTGGACTAAGGCAGCGCTTGGCATCGTCTCGGCTGAAAAACTATGGACATGAAGGGTTCAAGTTGCTGTCACACTGAGTAAAGTCAAGTACATGAAATCAAGCTTCGAGCTCCGAAATATGAGAAAACTATAACGATTTCTTTTCTTCTTGAAATCCATATTGTTACTCTAAAAGCTTTTCCTACGAGGAAACTTAGATCAAAGTATACTGCATCTCCCTTAAAGTACACCACGGACATTTTATGGACATTTTTGTCGTATTTATTGCGTTTCTGTTTACAATTGCTGTCAATAAATGTAAATTGAGTGACTTTCCACTTAAAAACGTTTTTCATTAGCTTCCAGTAGACTTCTACTGCACCTCCCTAAAAGTACACCACGGATATTTTATGGGCCTTTTTTATCGTGTTTATTGCGTTGCTGTTACTCGTTATTGTCAATAAAACGTAAACTGAGTGATTATTTGCACATAAAAATGCTATTTATTGACCTCCAGGGGACTTTAAAGGAAATCTGTGTACAGCGGTCACCCTGTATATAACAGTCACCTGGCCATTTCCCAAGGGTGACCGTTATATACAGGTTTGACTGTTCGACGGATAATTGTTAAAATTGATATGCCGAATATTAATGTTACGCTGTGTTCCATATTCAGTTTTGAGACATAGAGAAACAAACTAAATGAATTAAGAGTATCGTGAAAGTCGTGGGTAAAATATAAATTCATTTTTTAATCGACGTCGTCCTCGGCGTTGGCGTCGTCCTTACAGTCCCCTGCAGCTCTGTCAAAAGGGCGATGGTTATTCCTAAGAATTCTTTTAGTAGTATACTCCTCCAAAATGAATTCAACACTATTTTATTAATACTTCTTATTAACTTACTAGTGTTTTTGTCTGTGGTGGCTGTTCCAGTTACTGATACGTTCACAGCTGAAGAGATGTTACCTCTGTCTGTGTCCGTGTGAATCTTTAAAAGATTTCCTCCACCACATTCTCTTTCATATATGAAAACTGAGATGAAGTAAACATTTTGTGACTTGGTCTCCACTGGCCCCAGCAAGAAAGTATACCCGGTTACAATCTACAAATAAACGGATGCACATGTTTCAGTCAAGCATGTGTTACATAAGAGGTGTTTTTAGAACATGGTATAGATAAGAGGACACTTGTTTCGAGACACTGCCAAGGATTGAATTCCTTTTCACTTACCCATCTTAAGCTACAAACCATTGATTAAGGACTGTTCAAGTGAAATAACTGGCTAACAGGCTATAAATGTTAATGTTGTGGGTCAATATAACCCTTGGTACAATTTGGTATTTTCGTTTCAGCAGAACTAAGGAAAATATCAAATTTGTACCGAAGGTAAAAAAAAGTAGAAGAAAACTAGAAATGAAAATTATAACACAAATTGTTTTAAGTTATTTCCTATTCCAAGATAAAAAATATGTACTTACGAGAAAAATGTACGGTGCTTTATCCATTTAGCCCACTCTCTTAAAACTGTTTTAATCAGGTTAATGGCTATGTCGAAATGCATGGTTCTTAGTACCGTTATTTATACCGATGTGTTTTTTAGAAGTTGCACTATGTAACCGATCAAAAATGTTTTCGAAACCAGCGCATTAAGCCAAGGTGCTGAAAAAGTGTTATACAAGTTTCACAGTCAACGTAGCGTTTCCGATTTATTCAGTATCTTTGGCGGCTCAACAACCGGGAGGTTTCGGTTTCCTTGAACATTCCACAACAATAAGGCATTGATCAACCTCTCACCTTAGAACTTCAAATCGCTGTTTGGAACATTCATTCATTGGATTATTCATTTATTCGTTTATTCTCTCTCGTTTCTTTGAATTTTTATGTGAAATTTGGTCTTTATATAGATCCTACATTGTGTGAAAATATGGCTGATTCAAATAGCAAAGAATTTTACTTGCTCTCGGTGAGGGACTCAATGAGTTAGCCGTTAGCCAGAAAAAGAGTTTAAAGCTATGCCATTTACTAGGATCACAAGCGACACGCGTCCTGTATACTGCTAGAAAACGTCACTGTTTGTGTTCAAATCCTGTCGGAGGCTCTGATTTTATTTGACCTACCCTCGTGACAAATGAACATTTGATCTTTACCATTTTATTATCGAGCTGCAAATTTACCATCTTTCATTATTCATCGATATTTACTTCCTATCTTGAGTTAATACCCTTGTTGTGACCACAAGAAGTTTAATATGTTGCGTTCTTATGTCAATTCCCCGATTCCTTAATCGCTCGTTAATGAAGTCGGACGTCTTCATCTAGACTAGATATGATTACGACAAAAGAAGCAAACAAGCAGACTCTGAGAAATTACAGTCAGTATCAGACCAATATTCAAAATGAAGTTGGCCTGATGTTGTATTTTTGTGCTTGTTTGTTTGCAAACGCGGATAGAGAGGACTATGTTTTGCCGTTTAATTGACATGAGGCAATAGTTTAAAAGGATCGTTTTTGTATAACTGCGGTCTTCATACGTGAGAAAACTTCAATGAGAAGTTAAAACCCAGGCAGGAAATACTGAGGAACATTACTCAAAGCAAACAGACTTCCGGTGCAGACAAAACGTAAGATAATCAATTCTGGCTATGAGGTGTTTGCGGTTGACGGCTCTGACTAAAGACATGGATATGAATTACGACAGTTCAACTGATACCGAAATTGTTTAGCGACGACCGTTTACTGTAGGACTAAAAATAGATCATGTTGCTAATGCATCCAGTGTTCTCGGCTTGGCAAGCTGATTTTACAAAGAGGGCTGCACATATATAATAAATTCACATACTGGAATGCGACTAATTAATTTTGTTCTGCATCTGATATCGATAATCTTTTTGTGTTATTGCCGATCAGCAGTAGGGATTTTATAGCCCCACATCTAAAGCATGGCTCGCTTTCTTCTTAGCCTAAATGACATACCGGTTAACCTACATGTACATTCTAGCACTCTTTTAGTCTTAACAGCACTCTGGTTAGCATAATTTATCTGGTTAGCTTGTGGTTTATAATTTGTTTTTTTTACTATTACTATTTTTTTTTTTAACTGCAGTTAGTGGGCCTGGTTTGTATGGCTCACGTGGCTCGCTGGCTCCAAGATTAGCAAAACTGTCTTGATGAAATGGCCTGTGTTCTGATCAACTTTTCAAGGCAAAATACCCTTTATAGTTTTACGCCTAGCACCCTTAATTTTCACGGGCCAAACTAGCCATTTATATATGGTATACCCATAACATAGCTCTTTCTTTAGAATCTTTTATTTGTCAAGAGATTTGTATACTAGAAGAGTTATGAGCCTCAAAAATCAGTTGAAATTTTACATGTAAATTAAATTGCGATAGTTGTATTTTTCAAACGGTCAAGAAGTAGACAAAACGTGTTTACTTCAAGATAACTTTTAGCTCCGAAGAATGATCAAAGTGTAGATTACAAACTGTGTGAATACGAAATCCAGCCAAGATCCCCTCTTTCTGTACTGGCCTGTTGAAAATGTGCAATTTTGAATAAATTCCATCGGCCATTTTGGTTCATTGAGAGGTATTTCGAACTTTCCTAGATTTCACAAAAATGTGAACTCGCTGGAACTTTGGAGGTATATTTCTGACAATCTAGTAAATTAAGAAACAAAACTTTAATATCTACTGGAAGAGCCTTAGAAAGCATTGCTATATATATTTAGTTTTTATGTGCTTGACAAGGACATTTGTAGTGCAGAGAAAATACTGTCGTAAAATTAGGAAGGCTAAAGCACATCCTTTTTTTAAAACGAAACAGCTATTGCACATGGGGATGACTGAAATACAATGCTGGCAAAATCAAACGATAGTTTCGTCGACTTCATACATAAAAAGAATCCCTAATCAAAGTATCAAAAGTTGCAACTAATGACTTAGTCATTGACGCTTATTTTACTTACTAGAAAGATATGTGTTAAATCCTTGTTGCCCTCTTTGCAATCAGCTTGTTCTTTTAGATTGAAGTTACGATGGTCTTAACGCTTAGAGCGTCTATTTATACGGTTAGGTTTTAATGTATGTACGATTTATCTTAACCGCTCTTGCACATGTAATTGATTAAAAATGAAAAGAATTTCATCCTGCATGTAGCTGAAATAAAATAGGTTACTAACGAAAAAAGTATCAGTCCTTGTTACAACCAAAGCGACGCGACGAACAACTGACCCACCAGCCCCCGCATACATAGGTACGTAGGCGAAAATAATCAAGGGTCTTAAGTACTTTTTATCTCACAGATCGTTCGACGAAGAGGGTGTATTTTTAAAATGAAGGTCAATAGAGAGGTTGCGAATAAAGCTAGCTAAACATCCAATACTGGGACTCGATCGTGGTCATAATGTAAACAAAGTGGCAAAACAAACATATCTGGTCCATTTGGGTCACAATAATTTTACGGATTTCTCTGTTGATATCAAATTTCAAACGCCGTAGACAACAAATCACGTAGGATGGTATATCAATTTGTTCCTTTTTCATTGCTACACCCCCGTAAAACCACACCTTAGACATGGCGTGAACATTCTTGCCGAGAACATTGACTGAATGATTGAATAGCCATGCAAAGTTTCCTACAGAATCAATCAATACAGAATAAATTGTTTTGAGTTTCTTTAAGTCAATCTCGTTTCTTACTTAGTTTGTGTATTGGATAACGTTGAAATTAGTTTTTCCAGCCCACTAACCCACTTCTTCCAAGGCCGTGAATCGAAAGTCATGAAACTTTACATAACTCACGCGAACCAGCGAAGTGACTCAGGCACAGACTATTTTCTTCCGAGGGATGTTTGTCTGTCGATTAGTCACGGATAAGTAAGATTGTATAATCAGTTTTCTATGCAAGCGGTGTTAAATAAAGGAGTCCTTGGCTTGCCAAATAACAACACTGTTGTCTCGGGCGGGGAGACGAGTGAGTGATAATATTTGTGAACCATGGAATAGGGCACGCGCATTGTTTATGCGCTACGGGTTGTCCATATTTGCCACACTCTTGTCTCCAAACCATACAATTTTCAGTATATTAAAGACAAAATTGAAAAATATTTCTCTCTTTTAAGAGCAGCACGGGCACTATATCATATTGTCATTTGAGCACTAAGCATGAGAGCCAGTCAGGTCTCGGGGAAAATCTATATAACACGCTGAGTGTACTAAGAAACGCGGCAAATGTAGCTTTTTATTTAGAGAGGTGTCACTATTTTAGAAGAATGCTGAAACCCTCCGGCTCTAAGAAGGCTTCTTTCTTTACTTTGCACGCTTGGCAACATCTAATTGTAAATATTCAAACAGGGCACGAAACAATTTCTTTGCTCAGTAAACTGGAATTGAACTGGTTACTTTATCTGTTTATTATCTCTCGTAAAGCTTCTATATCCCGAGGCCGTTGTCCTCTTTTACTTTAAGCTGCATTTACGTGGATTTCAACGTAACCAACTCTACCGCTTATCTTTTGTATTGCGTCGACGGCAGGACCGTGATTCCGTAGAGGAAATATCGTATCATCTCCACATTTCAGACGTTTCATTGATTTTCCTCTAATGGTTTAAGTGACTTTCAAAGACAATACGAATATTTTAAACCTTGAGATTGTCGTGAACGTTCTCAGGTGATCAGGTACGTAGTCCACGAAATGTTGGCTCCTGTATTTTCCCTTATTTGCTAGGCGTTCTCAAGACATGCTGCTCAAATTTAGATTTGAAACAGTTCCTCACCGCAATTCACCAAGATCAATGGAACGCCTAGGTGAATCTTGCGCAAACAGGGTTACTGGAAAAATTGGAGGTTCTTTGCCCTGTTGGTTTTTTGGAAAGGGTTGAGCCGAATACGGCGGACCCAGTGGGTACGCTCGGCATATATTCTAGTTTTAGTTTCTGTTGGTAACCGAAGATACCAATGGAAATAAAAATGTAACTTATAGGGAACTACTGTGAATTTCAAGAATGAGGATTTAATAAAGTAAAACAAACATGCTGAACCTATGAGTGGAGTGGGCGGCCGGATGCTGAATGCAAATGAATATAGTTTTGTCCCTTTCTTGGCTGGTGTTGGACATTTTTTTAACCAAAAGTTTCCAAGAAATTACACATAACAGAGTTAGTTTGTTTGCTTGTTTGTTCAGTATTTTCTTTTTTCCGGTCTTTTCTTACATTGCCTACTATTTACTGTTATTTTAAGGCGAGATCATATATGCATAGGCGCACGAGCGGGGGGGGGGGGGGGGCAAGGGGGACTGCGGGCATAACGCTAATGATTCGGGCAACGACAATTGAGAGAAAACATTAAAAAATAATGCTGTTTGCGTGATTTCCAAAACTCGTTAATAAAGTTTCTAGTTAGTTACCTTTTTTAGAATTTTTCTATTAACAAGTTGTAGATTTTACTCGGATTGAGACTGTTGACAGAGTATGATTGATTAATTGTGTAAGCTTTGAATATAACTATTTTTAGTAGTTTCATTAGATGTGGGAATTGTGAACATTTTTTGTTTTTTATGTTATTTGGGTTCGTTTGGATCCCGATTTCAACACTTTTGCATTCGGGCATTGCGTAAATTTTTCGGGCAAGTAGGTCACAGCTCCCAAAGGTATCCGCACGCTTATGCATGTATGTAATCTCGGACCGGATGGTGGATAATATAATAATTACATGGAACCCTGTGCATTTCGCCCGACATGAAGTCTCTAGAAGGGTAGAGTAGGTGGACGGATATGAAAAGATCAACCTTTTGACTTATGACAAAACGTACAAAAATTTCAACGTGCAGTATTTGCTAGGCCAGTCGAGCATCAGTCAGCTGGATGATCACGTTATCAGGACAACGTTCTGGGAAGGGAGGAGTGACCACACACCGTTCAAATGATTGGAATCACGCAGCCCTTAAACATCCTTTAAGTGACCGTAAATAGTGTTTACCTTGTTAAGATTTCAGAAATGTGACACATCCGTCAGTCTTTCTGGACCGTACCTAGTGGCAATCGGTAAAATTGTGTTTACGCATTTCAAATATATGAAAATAGGCGAAACTTCGATTCATACCTTCAGTGATGTGTGTTAATGACGTCCAATAAGATTTTGGCCTCAATTACTCCAGTTTTAAGCTGAAAGTAAAGAAACTCTTTTGTACACAGCAGTTACACGATAATTTAATAATTGTTATCAATGTAGTTTGCCGGCTCGTAACCGATTTGTCCCCCGGTACTGCTCGTGTTATGAAAAAAAGTTTTCTTACAAATGTCTTACATATTTTCATTTCAAACTCCTAAAAACTCTGATGTCACGTTCTGTTGCATTTGATTGATGCCAAAATACACAGTAATTATCAGTCCTGGCTAGAAATCGATTTGCCGACAAATCATCAGTTGCTGTAAGAAAAATAAAAATAAAATAGAGATCTGCTTGATAAGCAAAGACAGAAGAGGCTTTACTTTTAAACTGAACGCGTTATAACTGCGTATAAACTCCGTTATAGACTAAAGTAAATGCACAGAAACATTGCAACTTTATTGCTTCAATAAAATGAACTTAATTTTACGTTCAAAGTTGAACTCGATAACAGTTTTGTAGTTAAGAAACTAACGCTCGTGGGACTGCACGACCCAGTTTTATTAGAAATTGAATGTTGCATGTGAGGCGGCGTGAACATGGCGTCCAACGTGCTGGAAAATTAAGGTAATTACCAATTTAAGATTTAACAAACCTCACACTGACGTAATGTTATCTAAATAATATAATCGTTCTAATTCTACAAAAAGTAATGGGGTATTAAATCAAAATCCGCAGTCGTTACTGAGACAACACAGAAGACAAAGAGATTTCAAGACCCACTTTGTCTTTATTGTAGCAGATCGTAGCATAATGCATGTTTTATCACCGTGACCTTTGCGTGATTTCAGAACGTGGAGCCCCCAGTTGCATGTCTATGTTAATTTAAGCTAATTTAGCGTCGTTTGTTAAACCATCACGATGTCAACAACAATTAAACCCAATCATTCAATTCGAAGTAAACCGTTCATACGACGGACCACCTGGTGAAGCACAATGTTGTGTCGCTGTCTAATTTTAACCGTCGAGCCAAATTAAACTTAGTATAGAAAACGAAAATGAGTGAAAAATTATACATTTGACAGGATAGTGTTTATTATTAAACTGGCCCTAGTAGACTGTGAAAAAAATTTACAATAAATGTGCCCGGAATTCATTTCTCACTTAGCCTTTTAAAATACGGACTCTTTCCCTGCTGTTTAGTGATTTATATTTACCTTTATTAATGTAAAGTGGTTTAGACGTTACTTGGTAAAGGTTTATGAAGTTGTCAGATAAGGGTACACATCGAGTTTGATAGTGGATGGGGTGAATTGAATGGGTTCCACTGAGATTGTGACAAGCAGATGAACAAATATTCGTCCTGAATGATTAACGTCTCTTCCCTTTACCCCGAGGGGGGCGCGGGGTGAAGGGAAGAGACGGCTGAAATTCAGACTATGATGTAAGATACCTTTTTGCCGTTCATGATGCACTGCTACGTTAGTCTGCCTTATAAACATTTAACTGCTCAGGGGAAGAGACGGCTGGAATTGCCGGTTTTCACATGACGTCACTAAAATTCAAACTACAAAACTATCGATCTTCCTGAGATTTTACTTTAATGATGTATAAGAGCAGCTGAAAACTAATATTCATAGAAAGTTTTGCTCCGAATGGGTTCTTGGTTTTGTGATAGACTGCGCCTGGATTTCTAAGCTTTTGCGTGACGCGGCATTTACATGACGGCGAAGAGAGCTGTCATGTTGGTTAAGAAAGTGACTTATTGGGGGGAATTTGGCTATCTGAATAATTCTTGTATTAGAAAAAGTATTATTTTAATGTTTTAGAGTTCCTCGAGGGATAAATGCACGCTTTTGTAGCAAAACTCAGTGACAGATGTTTCTGTTGGTTTCCGGCCGCCATGTTGGTGCCCATCCGGATGGGCACCAACATGGCGTCTCCATACAAATCTCTGTAAATTTAGCTAAAAAGTTTTTCCCCATATCTTGCATAAGAAAAATTGTTGTGACCGGAATCTTGGCGAGAGTCTTGGCATATTTACCTTCTTTCTTTTCTCAGATTCTGGACTTTATCTGTTGAACAGTTTTGATTTTTATTTTAATCTATTTTTTATGGCGTGACACTGAAAACCACCAATTCAGACTACTTACATCACGGTCTACATATAAAGTGCCCACCCATGCGCCAACGACATAAATTTGAACTGGAACGAAGAATTTCAAAACGACTATAAGAACTTAGTGTTTTTACGAATTACACCCACAGCCTTAGAGGAGTACAGCCCTGTTCTTATAGAATTTCAAAAATAAAAACACCAAGGTAGCAGCAAGTTCCGCGCCACTAACACCAAGTAGAAAAAGAGTCGCCCCTGAACACAGCCCGAAAAGTTTAGTTATTTAGAACGATCGGCTGAAGCGTCGCAATTGATGTGCATTCGCTAGAAAAAATACAAAAAGCTGCCTCTAAGATGGTGCGTTTTCATCCGAAAGTGAAAGCAGCTGAAGGACCGCCTTTCAGACCTGTCCCTGCTGATTTTGCGAGACTTGGCGCAGATAAATTCTAACAAGGCACCTCAAATAACGCGCATGGATCAAACTGAACTTGTTTTTATATCGTTTGTTTGTTTGTTTGCTTTTGCTGGCGGTATGTTTACTAACGGCATTTAGTGGACAGAAATTAGCAGCAGTGGATTGCTTAGGTCGTTAGGTTTCTAATTCAGAGCGAAAATAGATCACGGTTTGCCTGTACCCATATGGTGGTACATGTTTCAATGACGAAAAAGCCGGCACTGCCGCGTTCATTGTTTGGCTTCTTGTTATGGCGTTTTTCAAAGCCAATATGACAGCTTAAAAAATACAGTTTCTTTATCTGTTCATTTTAATCTTTTTCTACCGATATTCTGTTCGTGCGCGTGAAGTGAATCTGCCATAAGGATCAAAGATTATATTCAAGTCCTCTCTATGCGCAAACTTCCGTTCTCGCGTGCGTGTCGCTAACCCGCGTGGATGAGAAAGAATACCTTCAATCTGAGGTCAAGTGGACAGAAGTGTAACGATAGCACGATAGTGGTTTATTGACCACTTGATATTAACTTTAATATATACACAGCGTAGCAGTCTTTTAACGATATGTCACCGCGTTTTCTGCGTTTATCATATAAGTTGTCTTCGATCGAAATATTTTTCTGTTTTCATCCAGTTCAAAAAATTAGAATTCATCATCGTCTGACATAACAATCCATTTGTCTACCTTGGGCCAAAATCCTTTGGTCCTGTAGACTTTACGTTATTTGCGATAAACTGATATAAGTATTTCTCGGTTACAGTTCACTAAATTTTCGTGTAAATGTTGCGTAGAAAAGAGTTTCTTTACTTTCAGCTTAAAACTGGAGTAACTGAGGCCAAATCTTATTGGACATCATTAACGGACATCAAAGGTATGCATCTATAAAACTTCGGCTATTTTCACATATTTGAAATACTTAAACATTTACCGATTGCCACTAAGTTGGGTCTAGAAAGACTGACGGATGTGTTACATCAGTCTACAATCTTAACAAGGTGAACACCGTCTACGGTCACGTAAAGCATGTTTAAGGGCCGTGTAATTCCGATCATTTGAATGGTGTATGGTTACTCCTCCCTTCTCAGAACTTTGTCCTGAGAACGTGATCATTAATTATCATGCTCGACTGGCCTAGCAAATACTGCACATTGAATTTTTCGCACGTTTTGTCATAAGTCAAAAGGTTTATCTTTTGATATCCACCCACCCACGCTACCCTTCAAAAGACTCAATGTTGGGCGAGATAACTCAACTATTGCGACATACACCGTGTTCCATGTAATTAGCATATTTTACACCCATGTTTAAGTGCTCCGTTTAAACTTAAGCATCCGGTCCGAGATTACATACATGATGATCTCGCCGCGAAATAATAGTAAATAGTAGGCAAGATAAGAAAAGGCCGGTTAAAAGAAAATACTGAACAAACAAGCAAACAAACTACCACTGTTATGTCTAATTTATTGGAAAGTTTTGGTTAAAAAATGTCCAACACTAGCCAAGAAAGGGACAAAACTATATTCATTTGCATTCAGCGTCCGGCCGCCCACTCCACTCTTAGGTTCAATGCGTGTTTTTTTTACTTTATTAAATCTCAACAGTAGAGTATTCATAATTTGCTAAGGGTAGTTCCACGTTAGGTTAGATTTTGTTTTCCATAAGCATCTTTAGTTACCGACAGAGACTGACAGTAGTATATGCGAACCGTACTCACACGGTCCGCTGTATTCCGCTCTATTGGAACCCTTTCCGAAAAACCAACGGGGCAAAGGAATTCTAAGAACCCTTTTTTTTCCTGTGACCCTGTTTGCTCAAGATTCACCTAAGCCTTCCTCTGATCTGGGTAAATTGCTGTGAATAACTGTTTGGGAATCTAAATTTAGCAGGAGTCTTAAGTACGCCCAACAAATTAGGGAAAATAAAGGAGCCAACGCTTGTGTGGGCTACCCGGAGAAAGTTCACGACGCGATCTCAAGGTTTAATATATTCGAAGAGTCTTTAAAAGTCAATTAAACGTTTCCCTTTCCAGCGAGGTCACCCGTAGCTTCGGGCGACGATAATTCTCGGCTCCTCTTAAGGCGGCTCGTCTTGTCGGCTGCTCTCAAGCTATTGCTAGATTTATTGCTCCCCTCAGCCAGGAAAATATCCTAGTAGGAGAAATTTTACATCGCGTCGAAACACAGGAATGTCTTATGCATACTTAACGCCAATTGCAACTAAAAACGGTGTTAGTCCAGCAGCTAAAACATATGTCATTAAGGTTACAGGAGTTATAAGTATTTCTGATGGCAACTGGTGAATATTCAGTCCGTATTTCAATTTATAATAAAGCTTCCATATAACGCGCGCTCTGATTGGCTGAAACAACGTGCTTTATCAGAGAACAGAGCACGGGTTGATGACGGTAAGCTGGCTTTCAAATTTTTGCTTCGGAATTTTGACAAATTTGACCCAAATTAAACATCCCTGTGACTCAGACAAACGCAATAGAAACGAGCTATTTGTCTGTAGTAAATGTGGCTCACAGAGACCATTGTTAGCAACAGTAGCGTTAAAACTGTACTAAAATAACAAGTTTTGCTAGATTCTCGCGAACAAAACACGTCGCGAAATAAACAAATTCTCAACCTAAACAGTGCTTCGATAAAAGACATTATGTTTGTTACGAAGGCAGAAATTATACTTAAAAAGTAAAACAACGACAGAAAACAACAATTGAACTGTCTCTGTTTATGATGAGAAGCTTTATTTTTGTAAAAATGCTCACTTGCTCAAACAACACTTACATGCAGTGTAGTAACGCTCGTTCTCCAGTCATCTCAGAGAAGTGAACCAACGAGTGGTCAGTGCAAAGCTTGCTCTGATATTCTCTTCTCTGCTCGGAGTAGAACCAGTGGGAGCCGTTTAGTCTTTCTAACTTTTATGCTAGTTCGGGCAATCTTGCTGCATGTGGCTACACGCCGTAAATAACTGAAGCTCCTTTCAAGTTCAACTCGGCATTTCGCATTTTCATCCGCAAGCTTTGAACTCCGCGTTTTGTAATTTTCACTGGAAAAGTGCACGTTTTCATGGGCCGCAATACGGCCGGATTCCTCTGGACTATAAACCTTTACCTACCTTTAGATCCGTATTTAAAAATTAACTTAAAAGCGAACTTTGAAGGCATCGTTCTTCTCTCGAAAGTCGCTCAAACTACTTGAAACTGAAAGCTTAGATGAATTCCAGTTTGTGATCGACAGCGGTCGCTTCGTTAGCCAATCAAATTATTTGAACAATTCTAACAAGGATTGTGATTGGCTTATTTTAGCGTGCTTTATCAGAGAACAGTGCACGGCTGACGCCACTTTTGCTCGTTTGGAAAATAAAGTTTGGTTTGAAAATTCAGCCGAATGCGTGAGGAAATTATCGGATTCTTTACCATAAAACAAATAAAGAAGCCTCGACTGTGCTCTGTTCTGTTGTAAAGCACTTAGGAAGCGGTAGAGCACACAAGAAGTAGGGAAAAACACTCGACTACGTCTCGTGTTTTCCCCTACACTTCTTTCGTGCTCTACCGCTTCCTGCGTGCTTTACAACAGAACAGAGCACAGTCGAGGCTTCTTTATTTGTTAATTATTGAGCACATCTTCACACCGCCGATGTGAACATCAATGAGTTTCGAAAATTTGAAAATTACCCGACTTGTCTCGAATTACGGTGTGGAAACTCCAATTATTCTCGTTCAAAACGTCACTTGGGGTTAAAACGAGAATATTCAGAGATAGCATATGACTGGAAACGGTCTATGCAACAATAGCCGAGATTTATTCAGGTAAACAGCAGTTTAATTACAGTAAAAGGAAGGATTTTTCGAACCGCCACGGGGTAGTCAGAAACGGAAATTAGTTTGAAACAACGTGAGGTTTGAGAAATCGAGGGTTCGTTCTCATCACTTGTAACCAAAAGAACAAACCGTTACTTCGAATAATCTGGCGATTCCAAAAATTGAGGTTTCGAAAAATCGTGATCTCGCAACATTGTCTGCACTTGGGTTGCATTCGTCCCGACAATCGGAATTACACGAGAATGTATCGATCGCACGATTGGTTACCAGCCGATCACGATTAGCTGATTTATGGAGCGAGTAGCAACTTCGAATGTGTGAGAAAAATTCTTAAATTTAAAAATGTCAATGTAAAACAGTAAAACTTAGGCAAAACGATATTTTGATTCCCATTATAGGTGGAAATACATGTTTGTAGGGGCGTATAAGATCCGTACATGGAGAAGAGGGGTTTGACTATGTTCTGAATGATACGAAACAAGTTGCGAGTAGAAACTGTGACCCCTTGTTTTTTGACGGTATTTAAATGGATAATTAAATGGCCATGGCATGGTATACTCGTAAAATTAAGAAATCATTTCCCGCCCGTTTTGTTCAAATTCTAATAATTTCCGAGTCTTTACGTTCAATATAATGAATAACAAATTACGACCAGTATTACTATAATGGGAAACAAATTGCGCCCACAATCTCTGCGACTGTTTTATTGTATGGAGACGACGTTACCATAGCAATTCTGATCTGTAATTCTGTGTTGGATTTGAGCATATCGACGCGTGTAAGATTATTGATCGCTTGACTTAAATCTTGATCAAAGTGTGATCGCGTATGATTATTTGAATTCCAAAGATCGCATTGCCGGTGAATTTAGTTTGCAATATCATGGGTGCCAAGTTATTTCTGAAGTTTTGATCACTAACACGAGCCGACGATTATCTTCGCCCGAAGGGTGACCTCGCTGGAAAGGGAAGCGAGGCATGAAGTGGCAAGGAGAGAAAAGAGCGAGATAAGTCCACAACCATTACCGTAACCAACTTTCGTCTTAAGGATTTCATCTCAACAAATGCATAACACAATCCATGTGGCTAAGTTTCTTCACGTACAGTATAGTGATTTCAAACAAGCTAAGATCGATTTGCGCTGTAACTTTACGTTGAATGTCGCTGGAAGTACGATCAACTAAGTCTCCTATAACTTCTCTGAGCGTATTACAAAAAGGTGAGGCCCATTAAAGGGACGCTCGTAACTCTTCGGATGAAATGTTGTTTAAGACATATTTCAGTGTAATATAAATTATAATGTTTCGCGTGCTATCATGCATACAGAGTTCTACTTGCATTGTACACTCACTAGTCCATTTGAAGTTACAAAGTGTTCTCTGAAAATGTTTTTTTTTTTTTTTTTTTTTTTTTTAACGGAGACAGGTAGATCATTTGTAAATGGGTCTGGGAAGTGAGGAAATTATTGTAATTTTACAAACAGAAAAAAAAAAAATGTTTATCTACGGTTTCCATCACCACAGCTCAGTGATTTTAGCAGTCGTACAATATACTTGTGCGATAATTGCATGGTTACGGTATAATTTAACCGATCGAAAGGATTCGCTACAAAACACTCTACACTGATACATTAAAAAGAGACCTGATAAAGTAATTAGAACCCAATGGATTTATCAGTACGATACGCGGGAAAGTTACAATAACAAAAGAGTGTTTTCTGACTATCAATTCACCATTAAACTAGTTTTAGCCCACTACTAAACTGGCTTTAGTCACTACTGACAAAACTCACAGTAAACATCGATGTCTCCAGTGGAATATGCCACAAAATCGCTCTATAGGTCTCTTAATTATAGCTTTTCCAAACAGTCGGTCTCTGTAGATATATAACAACAATCCCCTCTACTAGCTAGCTGAGTCCTTATATACAGTTATTAGGTATCGAACAACGTTCTGGAAGCTTACAAAACAACACTAGTGGACCATTACGATGAACAGTAGAATTAGTAACTTAGTAACTTGCTTGGAAACCTACATGTACTTAAAAGCAAACCTCTCATTTCCTAGTAACGACCTTTCTGGAAAAAATAAAGGAAAAAGGTATAACCTTTAGGAGATGGATAATGGGCCGCGATGGATCACTTTTTCGTTAAATCGCGGTATCTTTGTACTCAACATTTATTCACCTAAGTGGAGGTAAATAACCTTGGATATTTACAACCCGGAAGGAAATGGTATTGATGATAGACACAAAACAGTTTCACCATTTCCTTTGGAATCTTCAATACTTTTATAAGCAACCGTTGGAAGTTCACTTTTGTAAGTTGACAATCACATAAGTAATTCTGTTTTACTTATCTTTTAAAAAAATGGAGGATTGTTCTGATCCTGACTACCCTATATTCATCATATAATGCAAACCTCTAAGCCGATAAATAAGATTCTGGGAATCGGGTATATTTCAGGGCCATAAATATTCAGATATTCTAACGTAGCATGATAGACAATTATAGTTGAACTATCACACACATGATTATACATCTGAGGCGCGAAGTTCGTTTGCATTTGCCAATAGGCCACTTTCGATATACTGAAATTCACGTTTGATAGTGAGGTCTAGAGGACACAGACAAAAGAAATGAATAAACATGGTCTTTCAATTTCCTTTGTTTGTGTCCTCTAGCCCTCGCTGCCAAGCTGAATTTTAATATATCGAAAACGTATTTATATTCCCTCTATGAGATGCACCTGCAGGAAATCATGGTAGTTTTGTTAATCATCTTGGACTAGATAATAATATTATCTGTTGTGATGAATACAACTACCGTGATTCCGTGCAGGGTCGTCTCATAAAACGAATTGACCATTGTCGACGATAGTTTGCAACAAGCGAACGCTGCGTACCATGCTCCCTCGGCGTAAATTATAAACAGTAAAATAACGTTGCGTTAACAAGTGTTAAGTATTCTTCTTATAGGAAAACGGCAGTTTTGTTTTGCTCCGCTTAGTTTGAACTCAAGCCCATGAGAGTGGCCAAACGGAAAGACGATAACGGAATATCATGACGAAATTGGACAAGATCGACCTGTATGGTACTGAGATAGTCAGTGATAGAGCATGGTACCGTAAAATCCCACATTAAAGCCCTGGTCTCATGTAACTTGTAAACGGGGGGACTTATAACCGGGGGGGCATATAAGCGTAATAAAAACATGTTTCGAAACGACGAGATAAAACATATCTGAGAAACGAATTAAGGATAACATACTATTACATTCAAAGGTATTACTTTATTACCCCAGAACTTTCGATTAAAAATTTTGATTTTTTTAAAGAAACGCAAAAGGAACGCACTTACACATTAGATGGGCTTATATCAGGGGCGGGGGCTTATATCCGGAATAATATCTTTGTTAGCAAAGGGAAGGGCTTATATCCGGTGGGGCTTATAACCTGGGAGCTTTAACATGGGATTTTACGGTATGTAGTGGTCAAACGTGAGCTCGACTTTTAACTATCACTGACCATCATCAACTATTATTGATTGTTAGCTGTCGTTGGACCAGGGCTTAATCTACTAGGTTAAATGCACGCTTTACTATGCCTAGACAACTTTTTAACACGTATAGACTATAAGCGTGTTCAACAAGAAGTAGTGGTGAACGGTAAATGCGAGACTAGCATTTTTCAGTTGCAAGACCGAGACTTCAAAGAACGAGACTTCCAAGTGTTGTAAATGCGAGCTCGAGACGTGCAGGTTCTAAGATGTCATTTAAGCTTACATAAAAAAACAAATAAACAAATCGGTACTTCGCGGCTTTCTTAGCCTTGAAAAAAAAAATCGAAACTGTGTGACAGCTTTGTGAAAAAAACGAGACTGCGAGACGCACATAACCGAGATTGCGGCACCCATAAAATTCGGCGAAAGGACCATTCGCCACCCCAACAAGAAGAACATCCATGATTTGATCAGTCAATTATTGGTCTAAAACCGATTAGCACTGTAAAATTATACTAAACATGTCTGAATTTAAACAAGAAACACAGCTGACATTCTTTCCATTTATCCTTAGAGTCATCAGAATGATTCCAAGAAATTCTCACAACGAGACAATGCTTTGGGAACACTTGGCGGCAATTTTGCTTTAAAGTTTGCGAAGCAAAATTTGGCCACTTATTAGGGGTTTTAAGAGAACCACAACGGCAACGGCTAGAGAACGTCGCTAAACGTACAAAAGGTTTACAATGGTTTAGAATACAATTGCTGTGCACGTATGCCCGGTTACAATCTACAAATAAACGGATGCACATGTTTCAGTCAAGCACACGCTACTGAAGGGGTGTTTTCAGAACATGGTATAGATAAGAGGACACTTGTTTCGAGATACTGCCAAGGACTGAAATCCTTCTCACTTACCCATCTTTAGCTACAAACCATTAATCAAGGACTGCTCAAGTGAAATAAGTGGCTAACAGGCTATAAATGTTAATGTTGTGGGTCAATATAACCCTTGGTACAAGTTGGTATTTTCGTTTCAGCAGAACTAAGGAAAATATCAAATTTGTACCGAAGGTAAAAAAGGTAGAAGAAAACTAGAAATGAAAATTATAACACAAATGGTTTTAAATTATTTCCTATTCCAAGGGAGGCGCGGTGGCCTCATGGTTAGTGCGCTCGTCTCCGGATCGAGCGGTCCGGGTTCAAACCCTGGCCGGGGACATTGTGTTGTGTTCTTGGGCAAGACACTTTACTCTCACAGTGCCTCTCTCCACCCAGGTGTATAAATGGGTACCGGCGAACTTAATGCTGGGGGTAACACTGCGATGAACTAGCATCCCATCCAGGGGGGAGTAGAAATACTCCTAGTCGCTTCATGCTACAGAAACCGGGATAAGCTCCGGCCTGATGGGCCACTTGGCTCGCATGCAGACTTTACCTTTACCCAAGCAAAATATGTACTTACGAGAAAAATGTACGGTGCTTTATCCATTTAGCCCACTTTCTTAAAACTTTTTTAATCGGGTTAATGGCTATGTCGAAATGCATGGTTCCTAGTACCGTTATTTATACCAATGTGTTTTTGAGAAGTTGCACTATGTGCTGAAAAAGTGTTATACAAGTTTCACAGTCAACGTAACGTTTCCGATTTATTCAATATCTTTGGCGGCTCAACAACCGGGAGGTTTCGGTTTCCTTGAACATTCAACAATAAGACATTGATCAACCTCTTACTTTAGAACTTCAAATCGCTGTTTGGAACATTTATCATTGGATTATTCATTTATTCGTTTATTTTCTCTCGTTTCTTTGAATTTTTATGTGAAATTTGGTCTTTATATAGATCCTACATTGTGTGAAAATATGGCTGATTCAAATAGCAAAGAATTTTACTTGCTCTCGGAGAAGGTCTCAATGGGGTTAGCCGTTAGCCAGAAAAAGAGTAAAAAGCTATGCCATTTACTAGGTTCACAAGCGACACGCGTCCTGTATACTGCTAGGAAAACGTCACTGTTTGTGTTCAAATCCTGTCGGAGGCTCAGATTTTATTTGACCTACCCTCGTGACAAATGAACATTTCATCTTTACCATTTTATTATCGAGCTGCAAATTTACCATCTTTCATTATTCATCGATACTTGCCTCCTATCTTGAGTTAATAGCCTTGTTGTGACCACAACAAGTTTAATATGTTGCGTTCTTATGTCAATTTCCCGATTCCTTAATTGCTCGTTAATGAAGTCGGACGTCTTCATCTAGGCTAGATATGATTACGACAAAACAAGCAAACAAGCAAACTCTGAGAAATTACACTCAGTATCAGACCAATATTCAAAATGAAGTTGGCCTGATGTTATATTTTTGTGCGTGCTTGTTTGCAAACGCGGATAGAGAGGACAATGTTTTGCCGTTTAATTGACATGAGGCAATAGTTTAAAAGGATCCTTTTTGTATAACTGCGGTCTTCATACGTGAGAAAACTTCAATGAGAAGTTAAAACCCAGGCAGGAAATACTAAGGAACACTACTCAAAGCAAACAGACTTCCGGTGCAGACAAAACGTAAGATAATCAATTCTGGCTATGAGGTGTTTCTGGTTGGCGGCTCCGACTAAAGACATGGATATGAATTACGACAGTTCAACTGATACCGAAATTGTTTAGCGACCACCGTTTACTGTAGGACTAAAAATAGATCATGTTGCTAATGCATCTAGTGCTCTCGGCCTGGCAAGCTTATTTTACAAAGAGGACTGCATATATATAATAAATTCACACACTGAAATGCGACTAATTAATTTTGTTCTGCATCTGATATCGATAATCGTTTTGTGTTATTGCCGATCAGCAGTAGGGATTTTATAGCCTCACATCTAAAGCATGGCTCGCTTTCTTGTTATCCTAAATGACATACCGGTTAACCTACATGTACATTCTAGCACTCTTTTAGTCTTAACAGCACTTTGTTTAGCATAATTTACCTGGTTAGCTTGTGGTTTACAATTTGTTTTTTTTTTTGCTATTAGTTCACCAAAAGGGTTTTTTGACGCAATAAAAGGAAATCCGAATTTTCCTACCTGTCGTCGGATTCTCCATATTTACAGGCAATGGCTCTTAAATCGCAGTCGCATTTCCGAATGATTTTAGAGTGCAGGAAGTTTCCACTCGATGATGTGAAAATAAAACTATTAAACTCATAAAATCAAATTGATCTTGGATGACTGAAAAGACTGATATGTAAGGAATGTAAAATTTCTAACATTGCGATGAACCATGGAAACAATGCGTTAGTCATGCGTGATATTTTGCACATACTTGTGGGGAAGGTACTTTCAAGCCTCATCGAATCCAGTTATATTTGCCTTTTTAGCATCATGAACGTTTCTATTTTTGATCGAGCTAACCCCATCTGGAGCATTCTACCTTCTCTAACGAAAGTCGTATGCTAATTAAGCAAAATGTAAACAACGTCTAACTGATTTCACTTTTCGTCCTTGTGTCTTCACACTACTTTTTTATGAGTTACTTTTTTGTATTCTTATCAAGGCCTACGCATTCCTTTCAAAAGCTGTGAATAAGAACCAGGAGGTTTGTAGTTTATGAACTATGTAGGTGTCACCATCTACGGGTATATTACGAACTCACAAAGTGACCAGCTCCCAGTTGGCTTGATAGCTCAGTTGCGGTATCGCAGAAGTCGTGAGTTCGTACCATGTTCAAGCCTAAATTTTTTTTCAGGCTTAAATTTCAGAGCTGCTTAAGCTGTGTATATAACTGTGATGATCAATCATGTCTTCATATTTTTCTCCACAGTTTGAAGGATATTTAATATTCACATGTATGTAGGAATCGGCCATCGTTCAGTTACGATTACGTAACTGTAAAAGAGTTCCAGTCACAACTCACTGAACAGCAGTTTACTTCAACCATCTTAAAGATGATCCGGTATTACAGAGATAACAATAAATTATAAGCAGAACTTTAAACATAGCCATCTTCGTGAGTCTTCTTTTCCTTTGTAGCTTTAAACCAGCTGGTTGTTTCTACGTCTCGCTTACGGGACGTAACTGGTACAAACCCAACAGTTTACAGTTTAGAACAGCTTACAGTTTATTTATTTCCATTTCCGATTGCTCAGACTGCCGGTCTCTTTTCTTTCCTTTTTTTGAAAATGGATTACAACGCTATATACTTATTAATTGTGGTTGAAGTACAACTTCAAGTTCCAAATAGCGATTTAAGTTCTAAGGTAAGAGGTTGATTGATGTTTTATTGTTGTGGAATGTTCGAGGAAACCGAAATCTCCCGGTTGTTCAGCCACCAGTTCCTGTATCGCTACTTTTGTCGGCAAATCGCCAAAGTCGCTTGCTTTTCATAAGAATTGAATTTTAATCGCAGGACCGAAGGTCTGACATCCTGATGATAGCTCTGATGGATGCAACTGAAGTTTTTCGCATCCAGGAAGTGTTGCCATGAGAGAGTGCTACTAAACAAACAGTGTGCAGTCATACTTGAGATCATCAGATAAGATCTTGGGCTCGATTACCAGCCGCTGTTCGAGAAAGGAGCCCGCGCTCTCCCCCGAACTCGGAGAGGAACGTAGACCTGACTCGAGAAAGCGGCGGAAATCGAGCCTAATAAGATCTTGGATCGGTTATATTCCTCTACAGCATGTATTGATTGTACGTTCTGACAACATACGTCTGGCGGTCAGTATTGAGGAATTTAACGTAAAGCGATGTTTCCTTTCTACGTTTAACTCTGATAAAAGGCGCAAGGTCATGCTTCTTTTATTGGGGGTGGTTTCTAGTAATATGATTTAACAAAAACCTGCAGTTTCAGATGCGGGTCAATCATTTCCTTCCTCAGTCTAACGTTTGGGATGATCATCCCTCTTTTAGCACAAAAAATCTATTGGGTCAAAGTCATTTTTATTCAGCAAAATCCACTTTTGATAATTTATTTCTTCTAAAAACGAAATCAAGGAAGATCACTCTAAACGTAGCAAGGTAAATAAATTAAATTTACATCGAAAACGCTCATTTGTTAATCATCACAATTAAAATTCACCACCAATTCTCCGATTTACCGTTATAAGAACGTGACACGTCACAAGATCAAAATAATATGTTTAAGGTAAGGGCTTTATAATAATTAGGAAGAATTTCAGCTTGATGCAACAAATATATCAAGAGATATAACTCCCGGCATAGTCAATCGAAAGTTCGGAAATCGAACTCAATCGAACCCAATCGAACCCAATCCGTGTATAATTTAAAATGTTTTAAATTTTTAAAATAATTTTAAAATATTAAAAAAAATTAAAATTAGTTTTAAAATAACTAGACGCTTTGCTGCGTGTACCCAGGCAGTCGTTATACTGAGAAGCACTAGCTATATTACAGTTGAGCTAAATGTTCTGCATTTGAAGTTGTACGAAATTCAATCGAATTGATGTGCTTAGCTTAAGCTATTCTGCTTTTGATTGCATTTCTTGGTATCGATTAATAGCTTATTACTCGTTTGCAGGTCTTTAGGGTGTGAAATGAGTCAAGGTCTTTATATCAGCCTATAAACGTTTCAGTCTATTTTCCTTAGCCTTTGTCGTTGTCATTTGCGTTTCTCAAGCAAGCGAGACATTTTGAATTTGATAGTTGTGGCGGTGCGTGACATACACCTACAAACGCGTTTGTCGAAATCATATACGTATCTCGTGATTTTTAGCCCATTCAGAAGTTAAAGTGTTAGGAAAAGTGCTTATGTAAATGCTTGTTTGTTCAGTACAGATAATCAGTAGCCTAGATAGCCAAAGTAAGTTCCAGATGTTTACACTATTTTCCGGCCGCAATGTTGACGTACTGCGGAAGTACACCAACATGGCGGCTCCATACTGGTCTCTGTAAATTTGTGCAAAATATTTCGACGAATATTTGAGCTTGGGAAAACGCACAGACTTAAAAATTAGAGGAGTGTCATCTTTATTAAACTCCTATAACATCACAATTTCTTGATTTTATCCACTAAATGGTTTTCGGATAAATTTTTTAATGCGTCAGCCGGGATTGCGTGACAGTGCAAGGCAAGAATTGTTTTGCTGGGGTCAACATACATTAGTTTCTTTCAGCTTTAATGTACAATAATTCGCTACATGAGTTTCACTCTTGTAAAGACACATAACTCTGTTACAAGAAAATAACGAGAGAATATCGTTTAGTTCGAGATTTTATCTTTATTATACTTTACGAAGTTTCTGAGAGCGTTTTATTTAGGTGTACTCGAACAGATACATCCGTAAACAAATTCTGCTCTTGTTGCTCAGACGTTCTTGAGTTCGTGCTGGGATTCTGCTTGGTTCACGATCACGTCTAAAAATACGATGACGCTTCTGAAGATGCATTTTATCAAGTTGGAGAGTTGCTAGCCCCGGTTGATGGCTCCTTTAGTATAACATGATTCTTGATAAATTCACTCAAAATGATCGCTCGTAAATTGATCTGTCCTAAGGCTTGCAGACCGACCCGTTCCGAAAACGCTTAACGTCCTTTAGTGTTGGTCTACCTCCAACGATGTGTTCGTTTGTATGTGATTTCGTCGCCCTAAAAATCATGGAATCCGTGCTAACTTTTCACGAGGAAAAATTCTGCAAATTCCATGTGCTTTACGAATGCACAGGTGACGCATGCGCTTTAGAGACCAGACGGCAATTTATGACTGAGCGTGGAAAAAAAAAAAAAAAAAAAAGAAAAAAACGGAGCCGAAATTTAAACCCAGGCCTCACTGCTTGAGTAAAAATACTTGTGGGCAGCACGCAGCAGCAACTAATGATCTTGTACAACTGAGTTTATTAATCGACCGGTTTCGTCTGCTAGTGAGACTTCGTCAGGATTAAACTACAAGATACAAAGATGGAACTTGTTTCATACTAAATATTGGTAGTACCAAGTACGATCCTACTGCAGGGTGTAAACAACAAAACACCCACAAGAAATACGTGCAGGATATGACTAAAATCCTGCGCTGGAAAATGTGCAATGTAATGTAAGAGGGGCTCACGGATTTAACGTTAAATCCATCCTCGTATGGGGACTGATTTATTTACTCATGAGTCGAAATGAGGCATATGGATATGAGAAAGTAATTTACTACGCTTTGAAGCGTTTATTCTATCATATTTTTAAAGGACTCTCGACTGAACAAGACGATGAAAACAGCCAGGAATGTGTGTGCCACTCAGTGTACATGTCTCATCTCAAATATAAACATTGCCGACCTTGTCGAATTTTATGGCGGTCTATACTTGCTGTTTTACTGGAAATATTTTACAGAACAGCTCACAAGGATACTGGGAAGTTAAAATCGCCTCTAAAGCAGCAGAAGGAAGGCAAGTAACGGTGAGTCGTTGTTTCCTATTTTAAACCGTTGACTTCCAAAGAATAACCTTGTGATTTGCATAAAATTGAACTCGCTTACATGTCCTAACATTTTATGAACCGCGCGGCCATGGGCCGAGCGCGGTTCATGGTTTACCCGTGGTTTTTTAACCGCGCGGCCATGGGCCGAGCGCGGTTCATGGTTTACCTGTGGTTTTTTTTTTTTTTTTTTCGCAGTTTTGTCTGCGACCAGACCCACGCTTCCCCTCGGCCAAATTTTTAGTCACGCAACCTGTGATGTTTACTCGCCAAAAGCTGTTGAAACATTAATAAATCTCATCTCCGATACTGACTTTCGCGGGAAAAAATTAAAAACCCAGCGTTCGTCAAAAATTATATTTTTTGACCAGAAATTTAGCTCGGAACATATACATATTTATATTCCTTTGAATCGTCGATGAAATGACCTTTTCCGGATATTTTTTCCTTCGGGGTCAACAAAAACCTCCGATTACAAAATCACGCCGAACCCACACGTTGCAAAAAAATCTCTTCAAAACCCTGACTTCGAAGCGATATAACACTTCAGCGTTAATAGCTATCACACATCGGCAGGCGGTAAATCTATTCGTTAACAATCCAGCCTTATCGTGTTAAAATTTCAGCGAAATCGAACAAAACCAGAATTATTTAGAATTTTTTTGTGACCTCACTCCCCAGACTTGACCTAACAAAGGAAGCAACGGTCGCCCATAGCAACCGAAAAAAACACAAACATAACAAAGCCGAGAGTTTCGGCCAAAAATCTCCAGAATTATCGCCTGAGAGCTTAAGCTTGAATGGGAACATCTTTTTCGAACCTTTTTCAACTGATTTAGACGAAAGACTGGCCTCGGCGGGCTACAGCAAAGACCAAGAGAAAAACAGAACAAGACAGCAGAACAAGCCGATAATATTTCATCGCATGGCTTTCGGCACGAAAACGAAAATACAGCTTACTTCTGGATAAATTCAGCCTTAGAAGCCAGCAACCGGCCCCAAATTATTTTCTGTGTCCTTACAAATGTCCTGATTTCCATCTCCGAAAGATTTTGCCCCAATTTTGAGCAAATAAACACTTCGTCGACGGTGACCGCCATTACGGTGGCTTGCATACTAAATTAGCTAACTTGACAAAATTCTCCCGAGGGGGGATACGACAAATTTGGTGAGAATCAAAAGTAACGCCAATTTTCTGTCACGTTTTCAATCTGTGGTCACTGAAGTGACCAAAATCGATACATCGGTCGGGGTAGGGTTTTTTTTATATGACTTGTGTGGCTACTTTGCTAGCCCTTTACTCGTGGAAAACACCAATCAAATTCAATCATGACTTTTAAGAAAGAAAGCTGTTGTTAACAGTGTTATTATTGTGTCATTCATATCGTTAATGCCCATACATATCCCGAAGAAAGTTCTAGATTAAGACCATTACGTCATCGGAGATTTGTCAACGGCTACCACTGATGGTGCAATAATACAGTTTGTGTTGATCAAGTGATGTGATGTCTACAGTAAGAAAAGAATCATCAATGACTGCTTTGGAATGTGCACTGCGTTCCGACGGTAGTGCTAAGCGAACAGTTAAATTTTAAAAGCGCGGTTATAAGATCTAACAGATCTTCTTGTTTTTTGTCGGTGACCAGACACAGACCTCCGCTCGGCCAAACTTTGAGTCACGGAACGTGTGATGTTTTTCCGCCAGAAGCTGTTAAAACATAAATACACGGACAATTTTACGGATATTGTTTTCTTTTTTGTGGGTAAAATATATTTTCTTTTTTTTTTTATCAAAGCGTTGGATTTAAGGGGAATAATAAATACGCTGAAAAAAGGTATTATGTCAGCCATGGAATGCGCTGACGTTGCAGCTTTCACTTTCGCTACGTGACAAATAAGATCGTGTTTACTTTGCAAGTTTATTTCGGCAGAAGCGACGGTCATTAATTTATTTGTAATTTTGCCAGTATTTCTTGCGGTTTTAGGCAAATGAAGTAAATCCTTTGACTGTTTCATCGCAGCGAGTTCATAGATCGGAAGCAAAATTAAATATTTGCAAGCCAAGCAAAGAACGTGTCAGAACGTGCGAAGATTACGTCATTGATAGGGAAATAACCACCGTACTAAAGATAGCCGTAGATAACGCAATTCTTGAATTATGTGACTCGTGTGACTTCTTTGCTAACCCTTAACTCAAGGGAAAAAAGCAGTTAAATTTAATCGTGACTTTAAAGAAAGAAAGCGGTTTGTAATAGTGTTCGTATCTTCATGCCCATACATATCCCGAAGAAAGTTCCAGATTAAGACTATTACGTCATCGGAGATGTCACAACGGCTACGACTGATGGTGCGATAATAGAGTTTGTGTTGATCAAGTGCTGTGATGTCTACAGTAATCAATGAATCATCAAAGATTGCTTTGGAATATGCACTGCGGTGCGACTGTAGTACTAAGAAAACAGTTAAATTTTAAAAGCGCGGTTATAAGATCTAACAGATCTTCTTGTTTTTTTCGACTTCGGTGCGAGCAGACCCAAGCTTCCACTCGGCCAAATTTTGGGTCACGCAACCTGTGATGTTTACTCGCCAAAAGCTGTTGAAACAATAAATCTCATCTTTCGCGGGAATAAATTAAAAACCCAGCGCTCGTCAAAAATTATATTTTTTCACCAGAAATTTAGCTCGGAACATATACATATTTATATCTGTTTGAATCGTCGATGAAATGACCTTTTCCGGATATTTTTTCCTTCGGGGTCAACAAAAACCTCCGATTACAAAATCACGCCGAACCCACACGTTGCAAAAAAATCTCTTCAAAACCCTGACTTCGAAGCGATATAACACTTCAGCGTTAATAGCTACCACAAATTGGCAGGCGGTAAATCTATTCGTTAACAATCCAGCCTTATCGTGTTAAAATTTCAGCGAAATCGAACAAAACCAGAATTAATTAGAATTTTTTTGTGACCTCACTCCCCAGACTTGACCTAACAAAGGAAGCAACGGTCGCCCATAGCAACCGAAAAACACGAACAAAACAAAGCCGACGTTTCGGCCAAAAAACTCCAGAATTATCGCCTGAGAGCTTAAGCTTGAATGGGAACATCTTTTTCGAACTTTTTTCAACTGATTTAGACGAAAGACTGGCCTCGACGGGCTATAAAAAATACCAAGAGAAAAACAGAACAAGACAGCAGAACAAGCCGATAATATTTCATCGCATGGCTTTCGGCACGAAAACGAAAATACAGCTTACTTCTGGATAAATTCACCCTTAGAGGCTAACCGGTCCCAAATTACTTTCTGTATCGTTACAAATGTCTTGACTTCCATCTCCGAAAGATTTTGCCCCAATTTTGAGCAAATAAACATTTCGTCGACGGTGACCGCCATTACGGTGGCTTGCATACTAAATTAGCTAACTTGACAAAATTCTCCCGTGGTGGGGATATGACGAAAAGAGCTGAAAAATGGCCTGTAATTGGCTAATGATGAGATCATCCCACTGTCTAAATTTGGTGAGAATCGAAAGTAACGTCAATTTTCTGTCACGTTTTCAATCTGTGGTCACTGGAGTGGCCTAAATCGATACATCGGTCGGGATAAAGTTTTATTATTAAATTATATGACTTGTGTGACTACTTTGCTAGCCCTTTACTCGTGGAAAACACCAATTAAATTTAATCATGACTTTTAAGAAAGAAAGCTGTTGTTAATAGTGTTATTATCGTGTCATTTATATCGTTCATGCCCATACATATCCCGAAGAAAGTTCTACAAAGATTAAGACCATTACGTCATCGGAGATTTGTCAATGGCTACCACTGATGGTGCAATAATACAGTTTGTGTTGATCAAGTGATGTGATGTCTACAGTAAGAAAAGAATCATCAATGACTGCTTTGGAGTGTGCACTGCGTTCCGACGGTAGTGCTAAGCAAACAGTTAAATTTTAAAAGCGCGGTTATAAGATCTAACAGATCTTCTTGTTTTTTTTCGACTTCTGTGCGAGCAGACCCAAGCTTCCACTCGGCCAAATTTTGAGTCACGCAACCTTTGATGTTTACTCGCAAAAAGCTGTTGAAACATTAATAAATCTCATCTTTCGCGGGAAAAAATTAAAAACCCAGCGCTCGTCAAAAATTATATTTTTTCAGCAGAAATTTAGCTCGGAACATATACATATTTATATTCCTTTGAATCGTCGATGAAATGACCTTTTCCGGATATTTTTTTCCTTCGGGGTCAACCGAAACCTCCGATTACAAAATCACGCCGAACCTACACGTTGCAAAAAAATCTCTTCAAAACCCTGACTTCAAAGCGATATAACACTTCAGCGTTAATAGCTACCACACATCGGCAGACGGTAAATCTATTCCTTAACAATCCAGCTTTATCGTGTTAAAATTTCAGCGAAATCGAACAAAACCAGAATTAATTAGAATTTTTTTGTGACCTCACTCCCCAGACTTGACCTAACAAAGGAAGCAACGGTCGCCCATAGCAACCGAAAAACACCAACATAACAAAGCCGACGTTTCGGCCAAAAAACTCCAGAATTATCGCCTCCGAGCTTAAACTTGACTGGGAACATCTTTTTCGAACTTTTTTCAACTGATTTAGACGAAAGACTGGCCTCGGCGGGCTACAAAAAAGACCAAGAGAAAAACAGAACAAGACAGCAGAACAAGCCGATAATATTTCATCGCATGGCTTTGGGCACGAAAACGAAAATACAGCTTACTTCTGGATAAATTCAGCCTGAGAAGCCAGCAACTGGTCCCAAATTACTTTCTGTATCCTTACAAATGTCTTGACTTCTATCTCCGAAAGATTTGGCCGCAATTTTTGAGCAAATAAACATTTCGCCGCGGCGACCGCCATTACGGTGGCTTGCATACTAAATTAGCTAACTTAACAAAATTCTCCCGAGGGGGGGATACGACAAATTTGGTGAGAATCAAAAGTAACGCCAATTTTCTGTCACGTTTTCGATCTGTGGTCACTGAAGTGACCAAAATCGATACATCGGTCGGGATAGGGTTTTTTTTATATGACTTGTGTGACTACTTTGCTAGCCCTTTACTCGTGGAAAACACCAATCAAATTTAATCATGGCTTTTAAGAAAGAAAGCTGTTGTTAACAGTGTTATTATTGTGTCGTTCATATCGTTAATGCCCATACATATCCCGAAGAAAGTTCTAGATTAAGACCATTACGTCATGGGAGATTTGTCAACGGCTACCACTGATGGTGCAATAATACAGTTTGTGTTGATCAAGTGATGTGATGTCTGCAGTAAGAAAAGAATCATCAATGACTGCTTTGGAATGTGCACTGCGTTCCGACGGTAGTGCTAAGCGAACCGTTTCATTTTTAAAGCGCGGTTATAAGATCTAACAGATCTTCTTGTTTTACTGACGGGGAACATTTTAATTTCCAGAGCTGTAACTTTTCGGGTGAAAAAAACAATAACCAAGGTTTCTTAAAATGTAGATATTTTGACCAAATAACATATAGCAGAGGCCATTTATACTAGTCAAAGTTGGCCTTTTGTTCCTTGCCATTAGAGACACAAATGGCGGCTGTACAAATACCCTTCGTTAAAAAGCTACAAGCAAAACTTCAAGAAACTTGTTACACGATTTTAAAGTATATGAATGAAATAATACTTGAGCCAAGTTTTGTTTTCATAGGATTGTTTTTACGCCCCCGCTGTATTCGTAAAGAAGCGTGAAATTCTGAATATTTTAAGCCGCGAAAACCGCCATTATATGCAAATTTCGAACTTTCTTCAATTTGGCCGTAAAATAAATCGTTGGGACCTTAAACTATTTCTTCCTTGAATAAGTTCACCCAAAGGTATGTTTTGGCGAAATAAAAGAAGAATCGATTTTTCGTGACTGTCTTCCGATTCTCTACACTCTCAGAAAATCACTCTTAAAACCAATAGTCAGTTTCTTTTCAACTTAACAATAAATTCAGAGGTTTCTTTCTTTCACCCGTTTACGACGTTTTTATTGGAGCTGCATGTCCTACTACAAGTTCCTTTGTCAGATTTTCATTTTGGATTGAACCTTTTACCTTTACAAAGGTGCTCTTTCATAATTTTCTCGTTCGATATTTGTGTCGGGACTGAAGTTTGCAATTATTCCACATACGTTAAGTATTCAAAGGAACGTTTTAAGTTTTACGAGTTCTTTTTTTTAGTGCAAATCGCGGTTGTATAAGCAGAATTTTCAATTAGGCTTAGCAGTAAGTTAATTTGAAAAGGAGTTTCTCTTCTTTTCATGCGTGGTCATGAGTGCTTGTAATTTTTAGGTAACAGATGATAACATAAGGCAGGTTTGGCATTGAGACAACAACTGCATCGATCTAGACATTTCAGAAAAAAGAGTGGCCAACAGTGGCCGCAATCAGTCCCACAGTTGATAAAAAAAAAATGTCTTTATCTGGCGAAAAGCCTCTGGGAACTTCCTTCCATCGGTCAAGGACAATTGTCAGAAATTTTGAAGACAGGTAACATCAAAGAATTATATAGTATAAAAAAGTAGGCTCGATCGATATTCTGGAACAACCGAATTTACTGCGTAATTAACTCTAATTTGAAAGTGATGCAAAATATTTCTCTTTACAGTTGTCATGCTCTCACGGAAAAATTACTATAAAAACACTCAGTGCGTTCCGCCCAGGGGTGAATTGAATTTGTCATGACAAATTATTTAGAAATATCCGTTCTTCAAATAAAGAGCTGGTATTCGAGTGGATTAATCGACAAACGTTTTGTCTCGCGCAAAGTCTATGAACATAAAACAAAAGATGTGCAGAGTCGTTCCCTTTGTTAACTATGATAGTAAAAATACACATAACCTCTCAGTTCCAGTTTGTACTCATGCAATAAATGACTTTAAGAAAACTTTGCGATATATATCTTATATTGTTAACTTAATAACTCGCAATTATACTTGCCAGAAGAATCCCCCTGTACTCCATTTAGTCGTCTATCTTTTCACCTTGCTTCTCCAGATCAATCGCTGTGAGTTAACTTTCTCCCCTAGAGGCATTTTATTTATACTGCTCGCATGACAAAGGTCTCTTTTTATATGCATATTATATTTGTAACAGCCAAACAATTCACCTTTTTGCCCCTTCCGAAAGTTCCTGAACAGGAAAGCGAATTAGTACGTGATTCTGAGCTAATTCTATTGTGTCCAATTAGGGAGTTGGCTACACATGCAGGATGCAATACATGGAAAACTGTAGCAAGGAAGAAGTACTTGCACTGGATTGATCAATCAGAGAAGCCAGAAACGTAAGCGAAATACTGTATTTACTAAACGGACTATTCTTCGTCTTGTTTAGTGACGCCCTCAAACAAAACACTCCCCAATAAAGTGTACTCGTAACCACATCTTTTCTGTGAAACTTGTTCCCTTGTAAGAGCCAGGGATTTGAGCGACAATTAAAAAAAAAAAAAAAAAAAAAAACATCGTACTGAAAGGGTTATATTTTTATCACTTTATACCTAAATTTAAACTAGAGTACAGCCCTAAAGTAATGCACGCGCGAGAAGTGACGCAAGAGGTTCTTGCGCCGCAAGAACACGCAAGCCGTCGCAAGAACGAAACATGTCGTGTTTTCGCGGTTTACCCCCAACTTTCGAAACACAAGAAGTAGAAATTCTATCCACAAGAGGTCGCTAGAGTTTATGAATCTTACCGCAAGCTGCAAGAAGGGGCAAGAAATTGCTGCGGTCAAACTGTTTGTTCGTAGTGCCGTGTTCGTGGTCGAAATGCTCAGCGCTTGCTCTCAACGCTATCCATAAGATAACTCATTTGCTGTGGGAAGAGGTCTAGAGACAATGGTTGTTTACCATTTACTCGGAAAAAGCGGTCGCTCGATAGTTGTAGTAAACGGGATGCGTTAAATCCCGAATGGAAATTTCCACGGGGATGCGCTCGTTCCATTTCCACGACTTTTTCTCGGAAGATAGGATTAAAGACGATCCAAACCAAAAGGCCTGGAACTAGTAAATGCTAGCGAATGGAACGCACATTTTCCATTCGGAAATTCCGTTTTAGGAATTTTGGCCAACCTTTAAAGAAATCCTGTTTTCACAAAATTAATCTTCACTTACATTTCATCCGAAATTTCCTGATTTTAAACAATTATTAGATGAATTCTTTTGTGATATATCCGGAATAATCAAGGTCGAGGTAAGTGTCATCAGCTGACGCCGAAGACTGATGCTGATAACACTAACATAACACTACATTGTTTTAAAGAAAACAATGACAAACGTATTATCGCACCGAACACAGTTTATTTTCGGCAAGCCATGTTCTTACTTCGCTGTCCGTGAACTTGACATTGCTCTTGGAAATCAAACATTTCGCGGGCAACCTACGGATAGCAGATTAGTGAATAATCTGTAAGTTGCGCTGTTTCCCAGAATTAACTGTAGGCTTTTAGCCTATGAGAAGACAGATGGCGACTACAATGTATAATAATTTGGGTGAATGGTAAACAAACAATATCACCTTTAATTTTTGAAATTGGATTTATGTTTGCTGATACTGTAAAAATAATATTGAACCTACTCGCGTACGAACCATGAGCTAACCTCGAGCGTGTTCATGTCTTACGAAAATTAAACGGCATGCAATGCATGCAGAAGCGATGACGTGTACGTGCTATTTCTAAAATTGTTCCAAGAAAATTGGAACATAAACAGACAGGCTGATTGTTAAACTTAATTAAAAGTAAAAGTAAGATACAACCTGTGTGGGAAGTAGCTGTATTGTAAGTAGCTTTGTATAGTTGGGTTTTGAGAGTCCAAGCTTACTTGTTCTCTTTGTTCAATTGTTCCTCTTTGAACTTAATAATGCAATTCACCTTTTTCCCTTTTGTTTACTTTTCGAAATGGCCGGTAGTGAGACTTAAAAATTTTTATGAAATAAAAGAATGTAAAAGAATATTGTGATAGATGTCCCCAAGAGAAATCCAGTGGCGGATCCAGACTTTCACCAATACAGTTTATTTCACGTTTCACAGATAAGTTCAGATATTTCAGTGCTCATACACTGCTCTGACAGTGCTCATTCAATTGAATTCACCTTAAGACAGCAAAAAGTCCGGGCTAAACAGCGCTCACCAATACGTAAATTTATTGTTGATCCTTGACCTATCGCGTGTGCAACTTGCTTGTAGATCTAAAGTTGTATGTATAAATGATGTGTTCGTATTATCAGTTTGCCGGTGAGCGCAAATTTATCCGATATTGCATAAAGCACATCCCACAATAAAAATCTTCTTTTGAACGCTGAAATTAGATACTCCGCGGATCCTACAAACTGCAAAAGACAGCCGCAAAGGATAAGTTCCTAGTTCCCCGAAACCAAGGATGGCGAATAAACTCTTTCTGCTGATCCTAGAAGCTGCAAAGAAATGAATAAACTTGCATCTCTCCGGATAAAGTGAAAGTTGTTGTTTAAAGTACATCACAACATACGCAAACTTGAAAACAACAAACAGTATTTTCACAGTTTCTCTCTGAAATCAACACCTTATCTTGAAATAACAGACATTTGGCAACGCTAATTACCTCACGGGAAATTAATTTCTTGTTTTAACCTTATACCTGTTCTTAATGAACCTTCCTATTGATTTACCACTGACAAAACCATTATCTAGTGTTTAATCACAATCACTCTTCCGTTGAGAGAAAATTTAAAATACCACATTTGTAAAACTTTACAAAAAACTAAAAACTGCAAATAAACTGTAACTTGAATTCATTATCACTACTGTAAACCTTCTGTTTTGTTACAAAAATAACCTGTTTTCCATTGTGAATGGTTTTCAGCTGAAAATCCTGTCAGGGTTAAATCACGTCCTCTAGACTCTTCTGGTTGTTTTTTCACAAACCAGACCTAATTTGTGCTCTTATCATGCGCGACAGTTATAAGCTGTTCTCATTACAGCAAAAAGGATTAGTTCTTTAGCGAATTACTTTTTTTTTAAAGTTGAAAGATACATTACATTGCCTCCAGGTAAAATATAAACAATAGTATAAACCAGAACTTCCCTCTCACATGACTTGAGTATTCTTTGGCTTTCATGTAAATATTGTGTAACCCAACGGCTGCTCTGTTTTCCATTAAAGAGACCATTATCTAAGCTACATTAACCAATTCTGATCAAAGCAAAACCTTCAGCTAGCCCACCTTTTCGTTACACTATTCCCCATTGCTTCCTGCTATCTCAACTGGTTTCAAATATAAATGTTGTGTAACCCAACTGCCGCTCTGTTTCTACTGAAGACGCCATAATCCAAGCTACATTAACCAATTCTGCTCAAGAAGAAAACTTGAGCTAGCTCACCTTTTCGTTACGTAAACTATTCTCCATTGCTTTCTGCTATCTCAACTGCTTTCACCGCGAACTTCTTCAATGCTTTTCTTCAATTCTAGCTCAATTTCACAAATATTTCAGCCCACAAATATGTTTAGTTCAGCCCTAAGCAAAGCTCTCCAATACGTAAATTAAATGTACCACCCTTGACCAATCGCGTGTCCCAAACACACAATGCTCTTCTTCTAGTACAATTTCACCACTATTTCAGCCCAGATATATTTACTTCAGCCCTAAACAAAGCTCACCAATACGTAAATTTAATGTAGAACCTTGACCTATCGCGTTTCCCACACACATAAGTTCAGTTCAGATATTTCAGTGCTCATACAATGCTCACACAGTGCTTATTTGCTACCTCCCAGACTGTATTTCCCTCCCACAGAGCGGCGAGTCGTGCGCGACATAAGCGCAGTGCGACAAAAGCTCTACGCTGCCTATCCAAAAGAATGCGATGCGTGCCAACTTATAAGCTCTGACTACGTCATCGGTTAATAAGCCCTTTTGATCACGTTAACTTCATAGTCTGCTGGCAGATAACGCGACAATGACAAAACATCTGCAAATAATGAAGCTCGTGCACGAAGAAACAATCCACTGTGTAGAAAAATCGAACTACGGCGTAGTTAGCTGGGGTGCCACCGTTTTTTTTTTCTTCTTCTTCTTGTGTGATCTGTGAGAGACTGAAGAGTTAGATAGCTTGCTTCATTAAGTAAAATCATTGCAGCCCCCGAGCGAATACAACTTTCTTTCAAATCTCACACTGAGCCACAAAGACTGCGAGTGTAAAATGAGACGCCACGATGTTGTAAATTCCTTTTAGAACTTTTTCCAGAGTTATTACAACAGGCGAAAAGCTTTTGCAGAAAAAATATTTTGTGTTTCTAACTTGACAGTCGCCTATGGAAGCGAAAGGCTTTCGTAAATTCTTCCCTGTTTGCAATGCGGTGAAAGATCACCGTCGTCTCGTAACGTACGCTTCCTCGGCGTGAAAAAACTCGAAAAAATTCAACTGTCGATCGGGAAGACACCTTTATGCCCTTGCAATGTTTAAAGTTCGACTTTACTAATATTTCAACGAAAAAGAGTCAAACAAACAAATAAATGGCATTTTTAAAGTTTTTAATCATTGTTGTTATGTTTCCCTTGCAAACTACTTAAACAAACAAATTAAATGCAGTGATTTAAATACCATGTGCGCATTGCGGACATGTGTGGCTCACGGGTTACTCTAGTTACTTAATTGACTTCTGGCAATACTCGTCAATAGCAGTTTTTTTAAACAAAAAATAAGGAGGAAAACCAAATTAATCGTGCCTTATTTTCAGTTCGTTTGTATCTCAATCTGGAATGACTTTTGGTGCATACGACATGAGGTACAAGAAGAGCTGCACTACATGAACTGCATTGCTCCGATGGATTTACCCATTCTCGATTGAGCCACTCTACCTTGCCAAACACGTTTTGCTTGTCGCCTGAAGACGAAAGCTGTCTGCTTCACGCGACTCAGCGCCGCTAGGTCAAGTGTCCGGGTATTTGACAAATCACAATAGGCGTTGAATAAGGTCGAAGCGACTATGCTCGCAGTGTAGCTGCGAAAGATCTTCAGAGAAATCAAGGATTTTTTTTTATGAATTACATACACACATCATGGAAGCCATCGTATGCGATTCTATTATGCGAAACACCAAGGTCGCGTAACATCAAAACGGTGTTCTTATTGGTTTCAAAGCTAAAATAAGTACATGGATGTTCTTCAACGAGAAAAGGGGTAAAAGAAAAAAAAAGGACCACTGGCTTAAAAAAAAAAAAAAAAAAACGAAAAAAAGCCGACGGATCCTGAAATCGAACTTTGGGATCCACTGGATTGGAACTCGAGTGCTAACCATATGTAACACTTAAGAAACCTTGCTCCAAGGGGAAAAATCATTACAAAGCTTCAGTCTTATCTGAAATTGGCTAGCAAATATGCGAAGTAGCTAACAAATTTCCCGTGACGAACCCTAAGAGCGTTTGCCTAGGAAGGTCAGTTCGTATATTTACAATCGCTCTTAGGAAGTATAAATACTGTCAAGTTCTAAATTAAAGTAGCTTACCTTAATTCCCACTTTTCAGTGTGCGTCTGAAACAAGAGCCGAAAACCGGATAGCAAAGGCATGCAACGGCGCATAAGTCAGCTTGAAAATTGAAGTTTGTGTTTTTAACTTGCGTGTTGCCATTTTTGGCTAGCAAAGGATTAAGGGTTTTAGAGAAAAAGGTGAATGAAACACAGGTATCAAAAACTGTGTTCGGTCACCTTATAGGATTGCATAGTTATGTCGAAGCATCTCTGGAAGTGCACTTTCTTCGCTCCACTTCAGTAAGTCGAAAAAGGTCAACCGTCGGTCAGGATGACACGTTTATGTTCTTGCCAATTTAACATTTTAAAAAGGGCGACTTCACAAATATTTCAACGCAAATAAGTCAAAACAAACAGATAAATGGTATTTTAAAAGTTTTTAATCATTGTTGTTATTTTTACTTTGCAAACTACTAAGTAGTTTGCAAAGTAAAAATACATCAATGATTAAAAAAAACAAGTTAAATAGAATGATTAAAATACCATGTCGGCTAAGCCCTTCAGTATGAGGGTTTTTTTTTTTTGTTATTTTACTCAACGTTGTAGTGCCACGATATGTTATTCTAGCATCAACACCCCGTCGTCTCTACCTTCCACGCGACGGCGTTTTAGCAGAAATTGTTAGAAAGCCTTTACGTAGAATTGAGAACATAGTCTGCCATTTAGAACCTATATTGTCAAACGACGACGAAAACTACTTGAAAAGGAAAGTTTTGTGAGGCCTCCATATTCTCTAACTCAGACTTATTTCACTCACGACTGACGTACGGTGATAGCTGCTCTGGGAAGCCAGTTAAATTGTCAACTTGGCTGAAACACGAAAAGGGTCACTAGGTTTGCTTGATAGCAAGAATTGTTAAAGTGGGTTCTGACTGGATAAGCGAAACTTAAAACAACCGTGAACTGCAAGGCACTGGAATACGATTAGCAACGGTGATTCGCGGACATCCTTTCTCCAGTAGTCGACTTTTTGTCGGCGCGGAACAAGAATGCCGAAGTCGCAAAAAGTCGACCGTTTTCCACCTGACTGCAGTGACGGAAAACCCGGCTATGCTCGGGTGAATTCTACAAGCATCACGCAATAGACCTTTTTCGACAGGGCGGTTTGTTGTCCCATTTCAGACCATGTGATGATACTCTTGAGAATTCTTCCTTTAAAATTTTTAAATAGTTGCGTGTATATGAATAAATAATTTTTAGATGGATAAAAGAGCAATTCTCTAGAGAATATCACGTGGTCTGTAATGGGACAACAAACCGCCCAAGCGAAAAAGGTCTATGGACTGGAGAGGACACTCAACGAAGCAATTTGAATAGTAAATATCAAAGCGTAACTCTTGTGGTAAAATATCCTGATTCTTCTATTTGTTTTTATTGTGTTCAATAAGCTTGTAAAGTGCGATTTGATGTTGCCATACCGAGCCCGAGGAAAACGCTCTTAGGATCCTGATGACCTTTGTTTCCTTCACCGTGCACTGTGAGGACAAATAAAACATGTTTTAGCGCCCAAGTTGTTGTCGCCATGTTATAAAAGAATTGGTTCACGCTTTTAGCTGTGCGTATATCGAGATATTGATGCACTTGGGAAGTTTGAAAAGTACTCACGAAGCTAGAATTGCTCTCGGCTATCGCCTCGAGCAACTCCGACGTACGCTTCTTTCGTGCTCTCCAAACTTTCCGCGTTCATCAATAACTCGATATACCGCACGCTAAGCATGAAACAATTATTTAACATGCCGGAATAGTGACAAATGCTTAAGCTATGTATATTGAACAGAGGTCTTAAAGCGTAAACTACTTCCCTTTTCAGCACTGAAACAAGAGTGGAAATAGCCGCAAGTCTGACCTGACAGAAGACGACGAGATTTCAAATTATAATGATAGCTATCTTTGCACGACTTAGGCTCTCCTTAAGCGGATATATGCTCTTAGAACAAATTGCGAGGAAAAAGTCGCGATAGGAGAGCAACTAACCGTAAAGAGCTCCTTTACTGTACACATGCAGGCAAACTGTGGCTACATGATAATAACCTGCGCTGAGTAAAGATCATCTATAGACTTATTTAACTTTTTTTTTTTTTTTTTCATGTCTTTTTTTTAGTGTCCCCGCGTGTCTCGTGATGTTAGGGAGTGTACCGTGTTCCTGATTTTATCTACGCCCAACTCAAGTGCCATGGATTTTGATTTAGTGCGGAGCACGTGCTGCAGTTTTCACTGATCAAGATTTCTTAAAATGTACTCAGGTTTATCTTGTGTGGAAGACCAAAATTTAAAAAGTGATGATTTGTGAATGTTTTGATCTTGATGGGCAAGATCACTGACTCTCATAATGCATGACTGCAAGCAGAAAAATTATAAAAATAGTCATCATTTTGAGTTATTCATGCATAATAAGTTCCGTGAGAAATGTTAGATGACAACATAACCTGAACCATATCAAGCTGGATCTCTTTTAAAACTAGATCTAGCCGGTTTATTTAACTCCTTTTTTAAATCGCTTTATTCTATAGTCTCCTGTCGTCTCTCAACGCTTCCTCGGCCAGGAGCGTTTCGTGTGACTTCAACGGAAGACTACCATAAAACAAGCCCCCAAGAACAAGTCTGACCTCTCACTCATATTTTATCAATTATCACGTTTCCTGACACTCTTTTCTGAACAGACGGTCAATAAGCGACCGTAGAATATATTCAATCCTATTTAAGAAATAGAAAACATGTACCATGTTTCTATCGAGTTATAGAAACACAAGTGGAAGTTTACAATGTTCTTGCCAAATCCTAGGGAAAATCTGCATTGACGATAGTTTAGCCAGTTATTTCTCTAGTAGTTCAAATATATTTACCAGTCTTAGCAATCGCCAATTCTTTTAGAAAACTGTGTCTGACTGCAAAAGAAAATCATGCTGCGTGACCTGAACTAGACGAGCATGAAACCAAAATAAATAGCAAAACAGAATGTCGCATCTTCCGTTATAAATGAGAGTCCTTTTTAAAAATACTCCTCCCTTGATTCAACAAAAATATGTAGTTTGAATATTTCTTCATAAACTGCGTTAAGGGTCGCAAATTCTTGGAAGTTATCCCCAAAATACACAACTTGAAAGTTTATGCAAATTATGTGCAATGCAATTTGAGCGTAGTCACAGGACTTGTTTTCGCGAAGGAATATATCATGATTCGTTTTGGCTCTCTCGAAAGGGATTATTCGCTATCCAAAGGAGATATGACTGTTGGAAAGGGTTTAAGATCGCAACACGGCAAAGATCTTCAGCTACACAATTTACTCGGATCGCCACGACCAGCAAACAAACTTCGTACAACATCTGCTAGCATGTAAAAAGTAATCACCGTAAGTTGTAAAAAGACCTCGAAAATTCTATGCAAACAACTCCTCCATCAATGCGAAGGCAGGTGTGCTTCATTCTTGAACCAAAATGGTTTAAACTCACAACTTGCGATAGGATGAGGAGGATACTCAACGAAGCAACTTGAATAGTAAATATCCAAGCGGAACTCTTGTGCTAATATATCCTGATTATTTAATTTGCTTTTATTGTGTCCAATACGCGTTTTCGTAAAGTACGATTTGATACTGTGGTACGAAGCCCGAGTAAATGCTCTTAGAGCGTCTAGTTATTATTTGTAATACCGTTAGTTTATTAGTTGTCTCTAGTCATTGTTATCAATTTTAGTCTCTTTAGTTCTCTTGTTGCCTTCAGTTGTATTTTAGTTGTACCTTGTTGTACATTAATAATTCGTGTAAACATGACCCGCCTAGATTAGCTCAGCTATCCGCGGGCATGTTATAATTGTAATTTTAACTTGAAAACAAAAATAAAAATGTGTGTATGTATGTGTGTATGTATGTATGTACTGAACAGCACTTTACTTTACCTATTTTAAAGATGATCCGGTATTACAGAGATGACGATAAATTATAAGCAGAACTTTAAAATAGCCATCTTCGTGAGTCTTCTTTTCCTTTGTAGCTTTAAACCAGCTGGTTGTTTCTATGTCTCGCTTACGGGACGTAACTGGTACAAACCCAACAGTTTACAGTTTAGCCGAACAGTGTATTGTTTATTTATTTCCATTTCCGATTACTCAGATTGCCGGTCTCTTTTCTTTTCTAAGTTTTAAAATGAATTACAACGCTATATACTTATTAATTCTGGTTGAAGTACAACTCCATGTTCCATATAACGATTTAAGTTCTAAGGGAAGAGGTTGATCGATGTTTTATTGTTGTGGAATGTTCAAGGAAACCGAAATCTCCCGGTTGTTGAGCCACCAGTTCCTGTTCCGCTACTTTTGTCGGCAAATCGCCAAAGTCGCTTGTTTTTCTTAAGAACTGCATTTTAATCGCAGGACCAAAGGTCTGACATCCTGATGATAGCTCTGATGGATGCAATTGAAGTTTGTCGCCTCCACTAAGTGTTCCTATGACAGAGTGCTACTAAACAAACAGTGTTTCATACTTAAGATCATTATAAGATCGGTTATATTTCTCAGCAGGAGGTATTGATTGTGCCTTCTGGCGCTCAGTATTGAGGAATTTAGCATGAAATGCTTTCTTTCTACGTTTAGCTCTGATAAAAGGCGCAAGGTCATGCTTCTTTAATTTAGGTCAATCTATCATCACGTACAAACTATACTTAGAAACGAATTGAAAGTTAACAAAACTGTTGAATAATGCCATTCAAAACGGCGTCAAAACCCGATTTAGAACGCTCACAAATCCAATATCATGACTTTAGAAATTAAAAGTTCGATTTAGTTCGATTGTCCAATTATTTTTGTGTGATTTCGATTTGGTTCGATTGCCGAACTCAATCGAACTCAATCCATGGATTGAGTTCGATTTAGGTCGTTTGAGTTCGATCGAAATACAGTTCGATTGGATTCGATTGACTATGCCGGGTATATTCACTTGTATTCTTCACAATATGACCAGCACAGTTGGCTTGATAGCTCAGTTGGTAGAGCACTCCACCGGTATCGCAGAGGTGATGGGTTGGGATCCCGTTCAGGCCTGAAATAATGCGTTAATCGTGGGTGACATTTTGTACGTGCGTAGAATGGAGAATGTATAATTTCAAGCCTCAACAAACCCAATTATATTTGCTACATTAGCATCATGAGTGTTTCAGTTTTTGATCGAGCTAAAAGAATACCAGATTTGCAGTCAATTAATCCACCGGCGTCCCAAGCTCACGTCTCGAGAAAAGCTAAAAATAAATGAATTCTCAGACACGTACTACGAGTTTATTCATGATAGCGTTAAGTGCACGTTGTGTGAGTCCAGGGCGGTATGATGCTTAGTGAGCCTGAACTGACGCAGCGTTACGTCACGCGAGGAGCCGTTGAAAATTTGAACAATTTATAAGGGAATGTATAGGGAACGAAATACGGTCAATTATGAACATTTTACACGTAAGATTAATAAAACTTACTCATTTCTTGAGTGTCCGTTGTAATTTTTTGTGATCTCTGCTTTCTTTGCCATCACTGTATTCCGTTCATAAGACGATAACAGTGATGGCAAAGATAGCCCGAACGCTTTCCCGAGACGTGAACTTGGGACGGTTGTGATTAATCTGGAGCATTCTACCTTCGCTAACGAAAGTCGTATGCTGATTAAGAAAAATGTAAACAACGTCTAGCTGACTCAAACTTTCGTTCTTTTGTTTTCAGATACATTCACTTTTTCATGAGTTACCTTTTTGAGGGGGACATGGGGATTTGCGGTGTTGCGGTGTTGATGTTTTTTTAATGCGGTGATGCGGTGAATAAAAAATCTCAACTTGCGGTGTTGCGGTGATCTCAAACCCCACGGTGTGCGTTGTTTGTGTTTTTCACGCTGCGGTGTTCGGTGAAATGAAATAGTTTGCGGTGCTGTGGTGTTTTGATTTACCTTTCTCAAACCTAAATTTGACCAAACTTCGTTAATCCATGCTAATTTATGACAAACACGTACCATTGAGGTTAATAATTTGTAACAAAATACAGACCATCACTTTCTAGTCAATCTTCAATATGCTTCGGCTGTCACTTTTATTTCTCAAATAAATCTTTAAATAAATTAAATAAGCACTTAAGTCGGACTTGATTGCTGTTCGACGAAAAGACTGCTTAAATGAGCAAACAAACATCTCGCAAACATGATATGACTCGGCTAAGAGTGGCCGGTATTTTTTTTTCCTTGAAGTGACAGAGTCTGATCTTGACTAAAGTATTAAGTCATGAGGGGGACATGGGGATTTAAGTTGTTGCGGTGTTGATGTTTTGTATTTTTTATTGCGGTGATACGGTGAATAAAATCTCAACTGTTATGAGAAAATTCGCCGTTCCACAGACAATTCTTTATTATTTGGAAAGTTATAGGAAAAACCGACAGTAGCCTATTTTCAGTTAACAGCTAGAGTTCTTATATAAGTTTTGTTCTTCATTGTACTTTGCCGATTCTTTGTATACCTGAGCGTGTGCAGCGCTTTTCCACTAACTTTCGTTTACAAAACAAGTAGTTCGTTATCGGGTCATTTGAGTTTCTTTTATTATTACAATCTACTTTCCGTTCCCCCAGAAACTAGCCAGCTGAACTACTTTTCACTAATGAAGTTTTATTAGTTTTCTCGGACGTTAGCCAGCTGAACTACTTTTCACTAATGGAGTTTTAATGCTGTCTATTCATAGGATAATTTTTCCTTGCTGTCGGTAAGACCAATTCAGAATTTCAAATTTAAGTATCTCACTTTTAATTTCCTAAGTTTGTTCTATCTTAATCTCAGCCTATGTAATTTTAATCCTAGAACTCTATTTTTAATTTTGGAAACCTCGTGGTGTTGATTAGAATTCGCTACCTTAATTAAGTACTTTCCGCTCGTATTGTATACTTGAAGTTACGTTAGCATATTGTAAACACTTGACGTGTAAAGGATGATATATAAGCAAGTACGTTTGTAAAGCTTTGTCGATTACATCGATTACATCGGCTACATCGTTACGATTTTACAGCGGCTACTCCGCCGAGTATGTCAATTTCACCCTCGACGTTAGAGTGCAGAATAAACTACTGTTGGACCAAGTTATGTCTCTTCCTTGACGTCCGTAGTGAAGACCATTGAAGTAGATCCTCGTGTACCAGGAAATCGTGACGAATTTCCGTTCCCGCAGCCAAGCAGTGCTCTCCAAGAGTTAGATTCCCCCAGTTGTCAGTTCAAGTGTCCGTTCAGTCCGAAATTTACAGTGTTGCAGGAAAAACTTATCGTCACAGTAGTTTACCGAGAAAAACCTATCGTCACACAACTTGCGATGTTGCGGTGATCTCAAACCTTACGGTGTGCAATGTTTGTGTTTTTCAAGCTGCGGTGTTCGGTGAAATGAAATTGTTTGCGGTGCTGTGGTGTTTTGATTTACCTTTCTCAAACCTAAATTTGACCAAACTTCGTTAATCCATGCTAATTTATGACAAACACGTACCATTGAGGTTAATAATTTGTAACAAAATACAGACCATCACTTTCTAGTCAATCTTCAATATGCTTCGGCTGCCAATCCGGAGCTGTTTTCATTTATACGTAACTTGACAAGTAACTCGACTTCTGCCACCCAGAGCTCACTGTTCGGTAGACACGTGGAGGAGCGAGGACAGAAACAATCCTGGAAATTCTGGAAACGCCAAGGCCGAATACAATGTATTATTGACTGCGCAGCTTTTTCCTACGAAAAAAGGAAAAGGCGGCGAAAACTACCGGCCACAAAATATATTCAGATGTCGTGTCGGCAGGGAAGAAAGAAGGCTTTCTAAGCTAAGGAAGCTTTGTAACTTACACACGTTTACTATTTTTTCTCCTTTTGCTATTCGGCTTCGTCTAGAGGTCATTCTGATACCGGTCTATACCCGCTCCGCTTGACCTTCTAGCTATTTTTTTCAAACGATTATCGATATCGAACGCAAACGCAGCTAGCTCCGGAAAGTAACACTTTCAGTCCAGATAGGGGTTCAGTCCGTGAGTTTATACACCAAGAAAAGTGAGCGAAGTAAAAGAAGAGAGGGATCTGGGGTAAAGGCCATCTCTCGAGGCTCCTCTCTTTTTTCTTCGTCCGCTTCCTAACTTCGCGCAAGGTTTCTTCACAAGAGCAAGAAAACTGATTTACAGGCATCAGCAGTATCGACATATGCACAATGAAAAGGGTTGTGATGTGCTTATTTTGTGGAAAATTGTTGAGGTATAAAGTATTATTGTAAGTGTACACTCGAGTCATGGCGCTAAAAATACGTGTTGCGGTGACGGTGTTTCGTTGACTTTTCTTGCGGTGATGTGGTGTTCGTTAATTTTTTTTTTTGCGGTGTTGCGGTGTTCAGACCTCCTCCCCCCCCCCCCCCATGTCCCCCTCCTTTTTGCATTCTTCTCAAGGAATGCACTTTCCTATCAAAAGATGTGAAATTAAGAAATAGGCGGTGTGTAGTTTATGAACTATGTAGGAGTGAAGTAACGTTCAGTTACGATCACGTAACTGTCAAACGTTACAACTCCGGCACTGAACAACGCTTTACTTCAACTATCCTAGAGATGATCTGGTATGAAAGAGAGGATAATAAATTACTAGCATAAGCATAGCATAGTATTCTTACATTCTTATATTTCTAATATACAGTACAATTTAATCAATGCTATAAATAGATATTTAATTAATTTTATATCTACAAGGCCCCTATGGATACCAGCCTTGAAGCTGAATGGGTACCCTGTAGAAATAAAGATTTACATTAATTTTCTTTACTAGCAGAACTTTAAAGATGACGTCTAGCAAACTATACCCAACAAGCCTAACCAAGATTTTAGAAATTACGTACGCAATGTTTCAGGGACTTTCCAAGAGACGATTGTACAAAGAATATATCAGAAGAAAAGTCAACAACGCGCCAGGGGTTAATTTGCGCCGAAAGTTTTACATTTGCGAGTACTCCTTCCTTCTCCCCCAAAGAAATAACGTGACTTGAGCCCGTGATCCAATCCAACCAGTAACTGGTCAGCGGTCAACTTTAGAAAACACACAATCTCGACGAGCTCTAAACCTGAGCCCGTGATGTAGTCACATGATACAGGTCAGCGGATAGCTTGTTGTGACAGCTGTCAATTAACAATAGCGGGGACGCCCAAAATCAAAGATGTAGCTATCGTAATGGTGCTACTCTCTTAGTTTTCAAGGCATAGGCGTAAGGACGGACAGACGTACGTACGTACGTACGTACGGACAGTCACGTGACCAAAGGTTACCAAATTTTCTAAGGTATGGGGCTCTGCTCGCGCGCCTTCGGCGCGCAGGAGCTCTGCTATAAACATTGAGGTGCCGATACTGCGCAGTACGGATTGGAAATCATCTGTAAACATAGCCACCTTTTTTAGTGTTCTTTTCCTTCGTAGCTTCAAACTAACAAATTGTCTTTATGTCTCGCTTACAGGACTTAACGACGTTAAACATTGCTTAGATTTCCCGTCTCTTTCCTTTTCTATGTTTTTTCCTTTGCTACTGTAACGCTATATACTTGTTGATTCTGAAAGAAGTACAAGTCCATGTTCCGACGTCGTTACGTACCAACACAACGGTCAAACGTCGGGCATGCGCGAATGGATACATTTTTGGCAGCCGCGCGCCAATTTCCCGCGCAAACATTTAAGTGAAAACATGGGAAACAACCGGTGTCACGCAAAATTTACGAAAAAAAAATTAAAAAGTTCATAGAAATCTGTAAAAGGAAAAGAAAGTAGGTAAAAGGAATACTTAAGACTTTTCAGCCACAAAGTTAATTAAGTTACCGGTATTCTGTTAATTTACCATTTTGTTTTAAGCGTTACCAAAAACGTTTATAAGTCTTGAAAACCCGTGTCATGCTACGAGCCGACGGCGTAGTATATTTTTGTTTGTTTTTATTAATCATACGATACGTGACGCCGGAAACGGACGACAAGCGGTGTGTAAAAGAAGAAAAAACTGGAGAAGAAAAAGACAATTGAAGTGATTCGGCTTCGCTCAGGCGAGCTGGAAAAATTTTGTGAAGGTCTAGGAGGATTCCGTCTGGATCCTGGATTTGTCTGAAGCACAGGAACGAGATGAATCGAACTACAAACGATGTTCCTGTCCATCGTCATGGGGCATAGCTGGCCAAAATACCAATCCCAAACCGCCTGTACCGGGTCTTTGACCAGGTGGGAAAGTCTTTTCCAAACTACAAACCCGGGGACAAACTGGTACACTAAATGCAAAGTCGAGGCGGGCAAACAATTCAAGAAGCGCGGAAAATACATACCGCGGAAAGGAAAGACCTGCAACAAGCAGAAGGTGGAACAATTTTTAACTCTTATTTCTGTTAGCTCTCGTTGTAAAAGCTAAAACACAAACAAATATATAAATAACGAGGACAATGTCATTTATGGGATGTCGATGACCCACGAAAAGAACAAGGTTATGAAAACGTTTTGGCCGCCTTTAGTTGCTCCATAGCTCGCACATGCGCAGACGTTTGACCGCTGTGTTTTACGCACCTATATAGCATTTTTAAGTTTTAAGGTAAGAGGTTGATCAATGTTTTATTGTTGTCCGCTGTACGTGGAAACCGAAACGTCCCGGTTGTTGAGCCACCTGTTCCTGCTCCACTACTTTTGTCGGCAAATCCCCAAAGTCGCTTAGTTTGTGACTAGAGCTAACCTTTAATCGCAGGATCGAAGCGTGACCCGTCATCCTAATGACAGGTCCAGATGGACGATTGAAGTTCCTCGCCTCCACGATGTGGTGCGAAGAGGTTCCTACGAGAGAGTGAAACTAAGCAAGCAGGCGTAGTCCTTGATCGATAAAAATCGATATCGGAAATCCATCGATTCAATCGATATCAATCGCCAATTGCTATCGCTCGATATTTCCAATCAATAACAATCGAACTCACCGAAAATGTTTCTACTCGGTTGCTATCGATTGACAAAAATAGGTCCGCAATGCATATTTGTGAGCTTATGCTTAGTTTGGTTGCATTCGGTTGGAGTGTTGTTTTTAAATGTCAGTATCTGGGAGTTAAATTGCGACGAGCGAGAAGGCAATCACTTGAACCTGATATAGGTGTGGAAATGAGTGAATTAAGTAACATAGATTTTTTTTTATTTCTGACAACAATTTAGTCAAGTCGTTGCAAATTGTAAGTGGGAAATTTGTTGCAGAATACTGTTTACTTAGTAACTTTATCCTCTAATAATAATTCTTTATTTGGCTCTTAGGCCTTATGAGACATAACACAACAACAATCTCTCTTCATTTAGGTTTATTTTATGCAGTATGTTGTGCCTTGTCCCATGTGAGTTTAAAGTGCACCTAACCCATTTTTTGTTTTTCATTAAAACGAATCCACTTGTTATTCGAAGCATTTGGGCGAAAAAAGTTTTGAATTTGGTTGAATCCTCGATTTTATATGCCCTTTCAAAGTCGCGCTTGAATTCTTACGCGACCGCGTTTAGGGAGCCTGGGCGGCAGTTGCTGATGACGTCTACCCAGGAACCAAACACAATATCGCCTCAGTCAGCTCTCTGTATTTGTTCAACAAAATGGAAAAATTGCTGGTTGGCTTTAAGCGTAAAATTTTGAAAATAGCGTTTGGACGTCTGCGGAAGTAATTCCAGTGAGAGTTCTTCAATGGTTCTCACAGACTCACTCCGCTTGTTTCGGTTCGACAAAATCAACCCTTCGTTCACGTCTTTACGTCGTGTACCATGGACCGTTAGTCGCGAGTAAATTGTACAGTATATCTTTCTTTAAATCAGGGATATTATTGTAACAGCCGATAGCACTTATGGAAGGCGTCTCTGAGCACTTTTCAAATATCTGTTGCACCATCCTGAAGGAAATAAGAGGACGTGAGATATTCAACCTTCCTGGGTAGACGTCGCAATAGCCACTGGACCCATTCTCCTCAAACTCGGTCGCGAAACAAAATGGCGGCGTTTTGGTTCAATTTTCGAGATTTCGTCGGGGCACAGAAAATCGAGGATTAAACCGAATCCAAAAATTTTTCGTAAAAGTATTTGAAATAACAAGTAGATTTGTTTTAGCGAAAAAAAAAAAAATTGGAGCTAGGTGCACTTTAACTCTCTGAGCTCGGCACCGTTTACACATGTGAAGTGAACTTGTACTGTGTAGTGCTAAGATGGTTTACTGCAGTAATGACTGAGCCTGTCACATAATAACGTCAACAACTGGTTAACTTTTACATAAAAGCCTCAAACCTTGAGTTGCAAAAGATTGCATTCTCGAAATCAGCGCCTGTGACGTCATCTAGCTGCAGATTATACAATAATCATGTCAAGGACACTTAAGGTCACGGGTAATCATGTCAAGTTCGCGCGCTTTGTGTTCACTTGCTTGGCGTCAGTGCAGAAGCAAACACGTGACTTCCATTTTTTTCGTTCATTGTATAATAAAACAATTATTACATTCGGTTTTTGTGATATCCAGAATAATCAAGGTCTCGGTAAGGGTTATCAGTCTTAGCCTTCGGCTTCGGCTGATAACCCCTACCTCGACCTTGATTATTTTGGATATCACAAAAACCTCATCCAATAATTGTTTATAATTAATTTAAGATTAAAGATATAATTAATGAGTTAATATTATTATCGTTTCTGTATTTTAAGACTACTAAAATAATCTCAGGGGAGAATAATGACAGAAGACTGATTTAATTACTTAAGAGATTTCAGTTCATGAATAATCTTGTGTGTCTGAAGAAAGGCATTTTCTTTGTCCAGCATACTTAGTAAAAGTTCATTTTTAATTCTAGCTTTGACGTCAGTTTTTTATGCGTTTGTCCTCTTATTGATGATAAATTGCGTCATAACAACAGATGACAGAACAGATGAACCATTTGGTTTTAATTGGCCAAAAGAACCTATCAACCCCTGGGGAGGGCAGCCATATATGGGCTATATAGGTATGTGCCGCTGTGAAGGGTATGGTTTTCAAGCAGTTTACTCTAGGATAGGGTATATAAATCAGAGTGTTTGGGTCTAGAATAGGGTATAATTTTTGACAAAACTGACTAGTTGGTTGAAGATTTTATCTAGACTAAGGAAACCAGGAATTGCCACTCAAAAATATAAAAAAAATCAAATCGGCAAGTTTAAATTTACGCAAATCAGCCTCAACAGTGTCGATAGATGGGGAGATTTAGGGAGTTTACTCTAGTATAGGATAGCAAAATTCAGCTGAACTAGCTCTGGTATAGGCTAAGAGTTCCAGGGTCCCACCGGCACATCCCCACCCAGAAATTCCCAAAGTAACCCCCCCGGGCTATCAACGCTCTTGGTGTCTTCTTTTCTTACATCCAAGCAAGTGCTATTAGGCTAAACTTCGGTGAAAAAAATACTTAAACTCGAGAAAACGCTGAACACTTGGCAACGAAGAAGTCTAACTCTTTATGGAAAGAAAAACATGGTCATTACACTTGGGACATCTAAATTAATTTACTCAGCTGCTCCCTGTTCCAGATGACTACGTACAAGAAGTAAATACGCTAGTTTTCAATTTTATTTGGGTAGGGAAGCCCCCTAAAATAAAATTAAAAAAACACTATAATTGGAGAAAAGAAAGCTAGATGGCAGATTGAAAATGTGTGATGTTAAGATCATAGAAAAAGCGTTCAAAATAGCCTGGGTCAAAAGAATTCAAGACGAGTCACAAGCCTCCTGGAAAATAATCCCCAACCAGCTCTTGCACAAACATGGTAGTCTTGCTTTCCTAACAAAATGCAACTTTGCAACAAGTATACCAGACCTTGATGAAAAGCTTCCCACATTTTATAAAAAAAAAAAAAATGTTAGATTGTTCCTGCGAGTTCAAAATCTCAGCGGGCATCGATTCCAAAACAAATCCTAAAAACGAAAGGTGTGGAATAACAGGAAAATTCTTGCAAGAAAAAAACTGTTTTTTGAACAAAATTGGTATGACGCCGGCAATACCGAGATAAGCGGCATACTAAACCAAAATCACAACTTTTTCAAATGGCATAAGTTTGCACTAAAGTCCAATTTGAATGTTCCTTTTGCCCTCGTCGCGAACGAGGGCAATTTGAAAAATGCGCTTTGTTGCATGTCGACTTTGTTTCGCGTTGGAATGAAATAAACGCGTTTAGATCAAACTCAGAAGCGATACGTTTCTGAAATTCCTTTTCAAAATTCGTTTGAAGCCGGAAACCAACTTACTGCAGGCGCGTTCAGCCAATCAGCATCAAGTAATCATGATTGATTATCAAAATTGCCCAGAGTAAGCTCAGTAGTGTTTAACCTGAGTATTGCTTGATATTTTTTGTAATTAGCTTTGTGAGTAATGTTAGTGTGTGTTCGCGAAGCCTTGCAGCCGACTGGTTCAAGGCTGCCGGAGCTTATCCCGGTTTCTGTAGCATGAAGCGGCTAGGAGTATTTCTACTCCCCCTGGACGGGATGCTAGTTGATGCCTCCAGGAATCAGGCTTCTTCGCCAAAGTCGTTCTTCAGCTCCAACTGATGGTAGAGGACTTCTACAATCATGACCTCACCGATTCTATATCGTTGACGATAAGACAGAGATGTCTCAAGACAAATGTCGTTTTATGCAAAACGCCGAAGAAACAGTGGAGTTAAAAAATGGACACTATCAAATCTCAGTTACCATTCAAAAATCGTCAGGCCTCAGTACCAAACAACATGTCTCAGGATATGCAGCGCGCAAACTGGTTGAAAAGAAACTGGAGAGAGAGCCGAGATTGTTGAAAGATTACAAAGCCTTCATGGAAGACTTACGCACGTAGGTCCGCGTCAAATGCCGTACTTCACATGAGCTGAACCCAATTCAACCAATTAGGCTCATGTGAAGCTCGGCGCTCGACCCTGATTTTATTTGGAGCAGCTGAGGCGTTCTTTACGCCTGGCCAGCCGAGAATAACGCTTGAAGACCTACTTTGGGTCAAACCCCGATCTTCACATGAGTCGAACCAAACGCATAATCAAAGGTCTAAATGCGCCATTTTGACCTTACCTTGAAAAACCACTGAACAAGACCGCTTTTGTTATTTATTTGGTGTAGCAGATCGGTTCGACTGAATCAAATTCGACGTTTGACTCAAACAGGCGTTCTTTTAATTATTTGAGTCGACCCAAACTGTCATTGGGTTCGGCTCATGTGAAGTACGGCGTTTGACCCGGGCCTAAGAGTTGTTTGTTGCGAGGCTACAAACTTCGCGTAGTGCAGTTTCACATAGTCCGTGCTCTGTGGAGAAATGCAATGACTTGCTTATATGGAAACACTACATCAGAATATTTTCAGTTAGATCCACCTGCTATTGAAAGCTACTTTGCATGAACATTTGTACAGAGTTTTAAGGCATTTAAGGCATTTTTTGTACAACCATTTGACAGTCAGTGAAGTGGATGTTTGAAATCCGTCAAACTAAATTTCATGTAATATACCACACAAGAGAGACAGTGTTTCATCGGGATATCCAAACACCGAGAAGAGAGTTGAAAATACGACGGGCAGCGGAGTATTATTGACGAAATTCGAGGTGTTTGGATAGCCGATAAAACACAGTCTTGAGTGTTTGATATATCTTCTCAATCGAAACAAAAACTAAGGAGTGAAGGGAGAAGTCAAATCGTCAAAATCTATGCTAATTAAGACCTGGTATCCAAACCTCCTTCACGGTTGTGATTTTCTTTGTTTTTACTTGATGAACTATTAATGAGTTTGAGAAGTAATTAATCACGAAATCCTAATAGCCAGTTTTACCACAAAAAAAAAAATGTAAATAAAGTAGAGGTTAAGTGTGCAAGTGGTTATTAGTGACTGGAGCCTATTGTATATTCAGTTGTGTAGGTGAAGCCCCTTATTTGAAATGATCACCAGCACATTATTTAATGCAAACAAAAGTTGTTTTAATAAAGTTCTCAACCAAGGGTGAAAATGCGTATCTGTCAAAAGATTTAACCCTCCTCTGCCCCTTCTTGTTCACCTCCTTAACATTAGCGCTACTCTTAATTTTTGATTAAGGTATATATCTAGTTCACATTTATGCAATTAGCGTTGTAGTTGTCCCCACCTTTGATGAATGGTGGCTATTGCTGTCATTACTCCATGAAGTGACAGGATAAGTGTTAACGCTACGTAAGAATAAAACCCACAATCGTGGCAAATTAACCCCAGCAGGGTTGTTGTCTCCATTCATCAAACTGATGCATTCCTCCTCATTACCATCTGCAGCTGTGCCCTTTCCCCAAGATGTCATTACTCTGTTGCTAGTAGTCAATGCTTTAGGTCGTTCTCTCTGAAATTCCTTTGTCATTGGGGGCACATGGAGCGATGGCGTTGGAGGCAATAACTTCTTGAATTTCTTCCAGAATCAGGTCCTCTTCGCTTAAGTCATCAGGACTAATTCCACTCGCTTTCTCCTCCTTCTGCATTTTAGCATTGAAATCACTGAGAAGCTTATTGAACCGCTCTCTCACTGGTCTTTGATCCCTTGGCATTACAGCAAAGTCAGCATGGGTGTTTATTGCAGCTGCAATCTCTGACCACTTTTGGCCTGCTTCCTTGCTTCCAATCCTTTTTATACAAGACCCCTTTTGCCTTACTTCACTCAACAGAATTTTGTCTCTTTTCTCATCCCATCTAAATGCTCCACTAAAACAAAGAACGAACATAACCAAGGTGTCATTGTAGTTTCGGTTTTGAATTAAAAGCGTTAGTTTCAATGACGTAGTTTTTTCTATAAGGTTTACAATATGTACCTTCACAGAGTGTCAACAAGAAATTAATTGTGAATAACTTCACCAAACCGTTAGGCCTGGGTCAAACGCCGTACTTCACATGAGCCGAGCCTAATGACAGTTTGGGTCGACTCAAATAACTAAAAGAACGCCTGTTTGAGTTAAACGTCGAACTTAATTCAGTCGAACAAAACTGCTACACCAAACAAATAACAAAAGCGGTCTTGTTGGTCAGTTGTTTTTCAAGGTAAAGTCAAAATGGTGCCTTTAGACCTTCGATTATGCGTTTGGTTCGGCTCATGTGAAGACCGGCGTTTGACCCAAAGTCGGTCTTCAGGCGTTATTCACGGCTGGCCAGGCGTGAAGAACGCCTCAGCCGCTCCAAATAAAATCAGTCGAACTTAATGGGGTCAAACGCAGAACTTCACATGAGCCCAATTGGTTGAATTGGGTTCGGCTAATGCGTTTGACCCGGACCTTATTTTATGCTCTCGCGATGTTTGTAAACACGTTTCTCTATTTTAAGAGTTTCACTGAGATCTCTGATAAAACCCAGAGCCACATAACAACCAAAACAGGTTTAATTTAACCTGGTCAGGGAACAGAAGGGTCAAACACAGAACACTTTTATTTCTCAAATAAATCTTTAAATAAATTAAATAAGCACTTAAGTTGGACTTGATTGCTGTTCGACGAAAACACTGCTTAAATAAGTAAACAAACACCTCGCAAACATGATATGACTCGGCTAAGAGTGGCCGGTATTTTTTTTTTCCTTGAAGTGACAGAGTCTGATCTTGACTTAAGTATTAAGTCATGAGGGGGAATGGGGATTTAAGGTGTTGCGGTGTTGATGTTTTTTTTTTTTATTGCGGTGATACGGTGAATAAAATCTCAACTTGCGGTGTTGCGGTGATCTCAAACCCTACGGTGTGCAATGTTTGTGTTTTTCACGCTGCGGTGTTCGGTGAAATGAAATTGTTTGCGGTGCTGGGGTTTTTTGATTTACCTCTCTCAAACCTAAATTTGACCTAAATTTAGCATGTAAACTTCGTTTTCGATGCTAATTTATGCAAACACGTATCATTGAGGTTAATGCATCAGTCAATTCCAGCAGTGTCCATCCCCCCCCCCCCCCCGGGGGGCTAACCCCCGAGCATTAGCATTTTTTTTAAAAAAAATGGGAAAATTTTCCGGGGTGGGGACACATAAGCTGTCTAAATGCCCCGGGGTGGGGACGAATAATGAGGGCAAATGCCCTGCCCCGGGATCGTCGCCTTCCAACACCTCTGCAGTTTTTTTTTGTTAATCAGTGAATAAAACGTTCAACTGTTCAGTATGTTAATGCAGTGGTAAGACTTCTAGGACAACAGTACGTGTTAGTTGATTCTGATTATATTTATTTCTTTATATTTTGATTTTAACATTAAATATTTTGTTGCATAAAAACCATTTGTTTTGAATATTTCGACTAGAATAACGACAATCCCGTTAACAATGTTTACAATAAAACAAGTATCATTGTTTTAGAAATCTCACAACTTTAATATTTTATTTCAATACTTGATTATAAACAGTTCGTTGAATCAATAACCAAAAAATTTAAACCTAGATTATTTTGTTCAACAGTGTCAAAAGCACGTAACAAAGCTGGACCCTTTCATCCACAAAAATGGCATAAACATACCTTTAAAAACATCGACAAGTTTCTCTAGACCCTGACGGACAAGCCATTGCTCCACAAACGCCTCGGCTTTTCCGCTGAACTCATCCATGGCACTTTCGAAAACACGTGTGTCAAATGTCCGGCGATCGCCCCGGGGTACGCAAATGCCCACCCCCCGGGCCGCGATAAAATTGCGAATGCCCCACCCCCGGGACTGACAACGTGAGCAAATGCCCCGCGGTTCCCCGGGGGTGGGGGGGGGGGGGGGATGCGCACTGCTAGAATTGACTGATGCATAATAATTTGTAACAAAATACAGACCAATTTCCAGTCAATCTTCAATATGCCTCGGCTGCCAATCCAAAGCCGTTTTCATTTATACGTAACTTGACAAGTAACTCAACCTCTGCCACCCGGAGCTCAGTGTTCGGTAGACACGTGGAGGAGCGAGGGCAGAAACAATCCTGGAAATTCTGGAAACGCCAAGGCCGAATATAATGTATTACTGACTGCGCAGCTTTTTTCTTCGAAGAAAGGAAAAGGTGGCAAAAACTACCGGCCACAAAATATATTCAGACGTCGCGTCGGCAGGGAAGAAAGAAGGCTTTCTAAGCTATTAAAGGAAACTTTGTAAATTACACACGTTTACTATTTTTTTCCTTTTGCTATTCGGCTTCGTCTCCAGGTCATTCTGTTACCAGTCTTCACCCGCTCCAAGGTCCTGCGACTTTCTACACCTCCCATTTTTTCAAATATTTTTTCGATTATCAATATCGAACGCAAACGTAGCAAGCTCCGGAAAGCAATACTTTCAGTGAAGATAGGGCTTCAGTCAGTGGGTTTACACATCAAAAAAAGTGAGCGAAGTAAAAGAAGAGAGGGATCTGGGGTAAAGGCCATCTTTCAAGGGTCCTCTCTTTTTTCTTCGTCCGCTTCCTAGCTTCGCGCAAGGTTTCTTCACAAGAGCAAGAAAACTGATTTGCAGGCATCAGTAGTATCAACATATGCACAAGGAAAAGCGTTGTGATGCGTTTATTTTGTGGAAAATTGTTGAGGTATAAAAGTATTATTTTAAGTGTAGATGAACGAATCATGGCGCTAAAAATACCTGTTGCGGTGACGGTGTTTCGTTCACTTTTCTTGCGGTGTTGCGGTGTTCAGAACCCCCCCCCCCTCCTCCCCCCCATGTCCCCCTCAGTCATGTACTTGTCAAACTGAACGCCTATTCCTGCGACTATACACAGAACAGTTATAAAATAAAAAATAATAATAAAACATTAAGCTTGTTTTGGGTTGTATCGAGTTCATCACATATTGATGCGTGATGAGGAGAATCCTCAACCTTATTAAAATCTTGCAAACCTCTTTATGTCTAACACCTCCGAGGTCCTTTACTCTCAATCCATGAGTTTAGAAGTAAATTTCGCTTCTCTTTCAATTTACAATTCAATTTACTTTTGTTCAGAACCTAAACCAAGATCATAACTAACTCTCAGACTAGTTACTTTCTTTTCTATAAACAATCTTTTGCATAAGAGTCTCTTGAAAAGGAAATTTTTGCATAGATATGACTATGAAATCTTTTGTCTTGGGCGACTCGAATCATCTATTTTATGCGCAACAAAGATGAGCTAAACTTTTCAAGATGCACAAACCTTGACTGACTCAGAAAATATGATCATTTTCTGTGTCAATATCGGGCGTAAGTGTTTCGACTTCCCCGCCAACGCACATGTCATTTTCATGAATGAACAACGAAGTTTCCGCTGCGCCTGTTTTTAAATTTTGCTGTCTTCCGACAAAGATGTGCGTTATGGTTTACTCGTCATTCATGTTTTGTGTAGTTACGCTGTTTTCATTATATCTTTCTTTTAATTTCTTCACTTTTCTGTCGGAGGCTCAATTTTTTAAATAAATTTCTTCGTTCTAAGTGATTGTTTTTAAACAATTAATTGTTTTCCTACTTGAGATCATTAGGGTCAAGTTAAAGCGGAACCGCTAGCTGTCAGGACGACTATTGACGAATGCATCAAATTAACTACTTCCTATCCTAGAATGAATTGAATCACATACAATGTTTAACCTCTCTTTTCCGCTAATACTGTAATTAATATGTCAGTATATAAATAATGTAATACCGTAGCATAAGAATTACCCCTAATAGCCATTACAAATCAAGTTAGGTGGGTGTTAATGCATATTTTGTATGTTTGATCAGCAAAGAAAAGTCAAGACAAAAAATGTATTAATAGTTTTCAGTGGTAGAGCAGTGTCGGATTTGGGGGGTTAAATAGCAGGCTACTTCCCTTCTTTTCAACTCCACATCCCCGGGAAGAAGCCGATTACGCAAAGTTAAGCGTCAAGTACAAATGATATAGGCTTAAGGATTTGGAGTCGCTATGTATGATAAACAGAGGTATCTTAGCGCTTTAAATACGTCCCTTTTCAGCAAACCGGTGTTGAACTAGCCCCAAGTTTAGTCGACAGAAGACGACACGATCGAAAATTAAAACAATAATTTGTGAACGACATAAGCTTACTTGACTGCGGATGTCATGCTCTTAGAGAAAATACTGTTTCTATACACGTCGCGACAGGAGAGGAACCAGCCAAAAAGAGTTCCTTTAGCTAAAAAAGTATACATGCAGGAACCTGTGGTCACTAGATAATAACCTGTATTGAGTAGATTGCTTAATTAATTAATTAATTAACTTCTATTTTCATATTTATTCAGTGGTCCGCGGTATTGTGTGATGACCACAAACGGGAAGACGAGCCCCGCTGCTCAATAAATAAAGGAAGCCCAAATAAACGAGCCTTATCTCTCACTCGTATTTTATCAAGACTTATTGTATAAGGAAAACATATAGCACTTAACGAAATAAGTCACAGAGGAAGTTTCCGTGCGATACAAATAAAAATGATTTCACTTAAATACTTAAAAGGACTCTCAACCATGAACATTTATCTATCAATGCACAGCGGCCTAGGTCAGACTGAATGTCACGGCAACAAGCTGTGTCATAAAAAGAAACGAGGTGGGACTGCTTCCGCTCTTAATCTGTTCTTAGTTTTTGCCTGCAAAAAAGTGCAAAAGAACAATAGCACAAAACTTTCAGCAGCTACCAGAGATGTTTCTCAGACTTCAAGCCGAGACACTTTTTTTCGAATGTTTCTGAGAACAAGGCGAAACCGGTTGAAAGCATACATGTATAAAACATATTAAAACATTTTTTGCTCGCGTGGGATAAGCTCTTCATGACGTCAGTACGGTGTTCTTTTAGTTGGGCTGTTTTCGCCAACAAGCTCCTCAAAATCATGATCATCGGCAATAGTGTAAGGTGCTTTTATTTGCTGCCAGGGTTTTCACCTCTCCTATCCACGTCACATACATGTAGCAGGCCAATTTTTAAGCAGTGTCGTAGTGCCTGCTTGTTGCGAGAGGTGAAAAATGATACTTTGTAACAGTCGGCGTAGGTTCGTTCGCGTTTAAATTTATTTTCTTTGCATTCCTTTAACGTTATGACATCTACTACCGCTCAAGGATTCGCGTTACCCTTTTTTTTACACATCCTTGACTAGTTTAATTTTATGCGTTTGACGCTTTTATGTTCATCTCATTTAGTTCAAGTAATTGGCAATCATCGTTCAACTATTTGGAAATACGTAAAAGTTTGAGACCAAATAGCTTAAATATTTGTCAGTGTCCCGGACCTGTTTCTGGATGTTCCACTTCAATGACTGCCTCTAAAGTTAAGCAGGGTATCAACTTGAAGTTGGTAAAAGTTCAAAAAAAAAAAAAAAAAAAAAAAAAACATTGATCGACGAAGAGCTAAAGCTTGAAAAGTCAGCTTCATAAGCTCGCTACATCGGTTTAGTCGTCAACCTTGTCAATAGACCCGTTACTGTTATCGTGTACACAGACTGAGAACGTCGTTTAAAATCAGTTTGAAGCCAAGCCGTTAAAGCTGTAAAACTTCCGTCGAACACACCCACACGTAGCCTCAGTTCCAGAAAACTTAGAAGCACACTTTTTCAAATTGGGTTTTCCGTTTCGGCAGTCGTCGGATATGTCTCTTTCAAAAGCAGGACTTTCATTTTGAATGAATAAGTGCATTATCACCAAACTGTTTCAAAACTGCTCCAGGCGCTTCGGAAGAGCCCCAAAAAGAAGCGCTTCGGAAGAGCCCCAAAGAGAGGCGAATTCTTGGGCAGTTACATGCATCCCACATATATGTATACCTGTATTGTGAAAATGGTATAAAAGGAAGCTTAGCCATGAAAATTTCAACATTGGAATCTGAGCTGACCGAAAAGAGAGAGCATCAAATGGCGTTGAAGGGGATTTTTGTAGTAAGTAACTTTAGAGAAACTTAAAACTTTGATACTGCTATTAAGATGTTTTCCCTAAGAGAATAGTTTGAAATTCTTTCTGCAATGTCCTTTGGCCTTAGCTTTAAACATTAATTCCAACGCAAAGAGAAACTTTATGTGCATTAAATGCCCTAAGCTTTTCATGAAATGTTCTCACTAAAAAAAGTTGTTAAACTCCTTTTCACTATATTTCTGTAACTGGATTCTGATATGCCTACGTTGAAAACAGCTGCTCGTACGTTTATCGTGTTTAATATGTTAGCAGAATCTGTTTTGGTGACTTTGAAGCGTTTATTTGTCTTGTTAATCTTTACCTATAGATTGCTGTCGCGTGCTTGCTGGTTCGCATGGAAGTTGTATCAAGTCTACATTGCCTGAGCTCGGTTTGGAAACTGAGTCAGAGATCATGCGGTGGAGGCAATCTTATGAAGATTAACAATACCACTAACTGTCCTACAGTTGCTGGCAGCAAGCAATGTGGAGTAACAGTTACTGGCACAGCTACCCAAGATACCAGCACACGTAAGTTATTGAAGAAAAGAGCCATTTTTTTTTTAACTCAGTCGACTTCATAAGATTCGAAGTGAAGTTTATCGTCATGATAGTCGTACAAACGCCATCGATTCCTATTATAATTAGAGAAATTTGTTGTTCACACCAATCAAACACGTTGCAGGTCTAATTTCAATAATAAATAAGTAAAGTTACAGATTTTTGCTGATGGCCGGAGTGAAATAAGCCAATCACCAACAGTAGTCTCTCAGTCGACATAATACAGTCAACCCCCGATAGCTCGAACCTGTAATTAAGGGAAATTGAACAAGGTTCAAGTTAAAGGTAGTTTGAGTTATCTGGAGTAGGGAACAAATGACCAGAATGAGGGGAAAACGGTATTTATTGTGCTTGTATTCATACAGTCTACATTTTATCGAAATTTAATTGTAGAGAGGTCGATCGAGTACATTTACATCAGTACATTTCTAACTTACCTTATAAATCAGAACGTACTAGTTACGTAGTGGAAAAAAAGAGAAAAGCAAAGCAGCAGGAGAAGTCAAGGTACTGAGAACTGTGCAGGGTTAAAGGGAAACTGAAAATTGCTTCGAGTTAGCGGAAGGTTCGAGTTATAGATGGCTCGAGTTACCGAGGTTAAAATTGTAGTAAATGGTTCAGTGTGCGAGTCATCGGGAGTCGCCTGTATACGATATTTACATCATGACGTGGAAGACATAAACTTTCTAGTGCTTACTGCAGTGGCGCATCAGCTCTCGTTTTATTTCGTTTCTAAAAGGATTTAAGATTGAAGAGCCGGACAAGAAGAACAAGCCCGGGTTGTACTGAATTCAGTTCACTGATAAACACGATTCTAATAAGAAATACGCACTAAAAGCCATCAATGGGGTTAGTCTTGCTTTTGAGGTGAGTTCAAAAGAAATCTAAAACACAATGGGATGCGACTGCAGAGAATCATGGTAGTTGCATTTATCGTCTTGGCCTGGATACTTGTTTGGATGAAACAACTGCCATGATTCCGTACGATGTCTCATAGCGAGAATTGGCCTTTAAAAATAAAATACTGTGATTAGATGCATTTACGCCGCTCTGGGTACCAATGGACTACAGCAAAACTAAACTGCTTTAAAATGCCAAATCATTTATTATGATTATCATCATCATCGTCATCGTCATCACTTTTATAATGAAGTATATATACCACACCCAACATTCGACCTATAAGTGGCTAAGATAATGTTTCATTTAAGGTCATTCCACTAAAATAGAACCTGTACTGAGACTTTTGTGAAACTTTGCCTATTGACTGTTTATATTATAGGAACTTAAATTTTGAAATAAAACTGAGGGGTCCCCATGTTCGTTTAGGAGCAACAGCACCTTGTTTATACCCATATAAATCCTTATAATACCATCATGATTGTAGTCACGATTCCTTGCTAAATTCATCTTTCCGACGATTGCTTTTTGTTCTACACTGAGAAGTGGTCCATATTTATTTTACACAGAGAAATTTATTACTCAATTCAAAACAACACAGAAAAAATGATAGATCACCATACCAGTTTGCGAGAAAATGACGGTTTACCGCTATGGCGAGGTCCAGCTGCAAAGAAAAAGTCGCCATGTTTTAATGCGCGCGCTCTAATCACGCTTGAAATTATGCGCAGTAGGGATGCGCAATGCAATACTGGGGAATGACCTTAAGTATGATTTCAGACAGAGTTACCAATAAATCTAACCATAAACAATCGTGGAAGTATCTAGACGAAGCCAAGCTTGTTTACGATTTTACCATTTAGATGACAAAGTTCTCGGGGGAAAAATAATTTCTGAAAAGTTTTGGAAACTGATAGAGAAGTGTTCATTCTCAAGAAAAGGCAAATAAAACTCGCACGCCGCGCAAATGTTGCTATTTGACACCTTGTTATTGGATAGCTAAGTTGCCCGTTCCAAAGAGAACGTGCTGATAACCAATCAGATTCGAAGTATTTTGATATGATTATGATTAAGGCCCCGATCGGCCTTTGAGAACACAACAATCATTGACGGCAGAAACACTTGTGTGTGTACCATTTAACGGTCAGGGTTAATCACATGACTGTCGTGAGTTTTGTTTTCCGTAAACAGTTTCTCCGGATTAGTGTGCACGTTAGACCTATAAACCGTTGAAATAAAGCTGCGTTTTCAAATTTCTCCGGGATAGTGTGGGCTGGGCCCGATATGGAAAGTGCTCAAGCGTCGTTCTGCCGTAGCTCCAGTAGTCTGTTTAATTTTGCCACAGTGCATTAGCCGGAAATTATGAATGTCGCGCACAGTCGAGTTTTTTTTTTTTTTTTTGTTTAGTTAAATTAACTCTGTAATTTACTGACAGTTAGTGTTCTTCTTGATTGTAAATTATGTTTATACTGATTTGTCATTCTCTTTCAATTACATTCACAGGAAGGGGCCTGTCACGGTAATATAGGCCGAGTAATTACGTGGCCAAGTGTCTAACAGCCACTGCCATGGAGGACTATCTCTGATTAGCGTTAACAATATGAAGGTTAGGAAATGTCTCTTCCGAAAAATACCTGTGTAAGTTTTGTTACCAAACAACACTTAGCCGGCATGGTATTTAATTCATTGTATATAACTTGTTTGTCATGTAAGTAACTAGAAGTAATTTGCAAAGTAAACATAACAGATGAATAAAAATTTTCAAACTACCATATTTGTTAGCCCGTGTAGCTTGGCGGTTCAAGGAAGTTTTTAAGCAATTTGGCTCCTCGTAGCTTCGCAGGCTTTGGCGCTCGTTATCACGGCCTCGCCGCTTTTTTAACGCGCTCAAATTGCTTAAAAACCGCCAAGCTACGCAGGCTACCATTTGTTTAATAATATGTTTTGACGGAGTAATATTTTCGTTAAAATGTTATTGAATTTAAATCTAGCTGCGATAACTGGCTTTACCTATGTAGTCACATGAACTAGACCAGCACGGAATTAATTGTTTTAATAAAGTACAGAGAATTATACGGGTTTTTTACGCTGTAGTCGTATATCTCTCCTGTGTTTTTTCCCCCCTTCCTGTTATCGATATCCTTAAATCAACATAACACAAAAAACAAAATTTGCTATTAGACTACCTTGCCCTATACGAAATTGATGTACTCGTCTCGTTTACTCTCGTATAATTTACAGTTATTCACCGAATTGAGGTGAATTGGGGAGACGATTTACCTTGCTGCGAAGACACAGTTTGTTACCGTGACATTTAGTTTGACCTAGGCTGTGAATTGATAGATTACTGTTCGTTATCAATAAGAGTCCGTGATGTTTCTTTCATTTGTTTCGCATTTTCCATGGCTCCCGGGGGGAGGTACTCCCAGAAAAGTTGGGTGGGGTTGTCCGGCCCACTTCCCATAACCCTTACCCTATTTTTGACCAAAATCTGCGATTTTTCCTACCCTATTTATGACCTGGCCAAAAATTCGATACCCTATTTATGACAGTTGCAGCTGGCGTAGTTGCCTTAAAACTGAAGTTATGAAGGACTTTTCTTGACGTTCTTATCGGATAGCAATGAAAAAGTAGCTTCTGCTAAGAAATATACCCAATTAATGACTAGAGTGCTAAAACCATACCGTATTTATAACCAAAATTGCCAAAATCGATACCCTATTTATGACTAAAACGGCTGTAAACCCCTAACCTTTGGGGCCGCACATACCTATATAGCCCATATAAGGGAGCATTCCCCCCGGGCCATGCCTCTTAAAGAAAAGTCAGCACGGTAACTTCCGCTGTGACTTACTGAGTACCTGTCTGCCCGTAATTAACTGTGTAGCTCTATAGTTTTCGTACAATGATATCGTCCACCAAAATCATTCCATAAAGTTAGGTCAGTTTGGGATTCCAATAGCAAGAACATCAACGTGTCTTCCCGACCGCCGGTGAATTGTTTCCACCTTTTAAGACTTTTAAAGTGGAGCGAAGAAAGTGCACTTAGCGGGATGCTTCAACGAGTTTCAACGTCATCATGCAATCCTATTAACCATTATAGAATCGGATATATTCCTCCGTCGCTTGTTGACCGTCGAGACACTCACAAAACAGGAAAAGGAAACGTGATAATTGAGAGATATTCCGTTAAGTGCTGTGTGTTTTCTTTATACGCTAAGTCTTGATAAATTATGAGTGAGAGGTCAGGCTTGTTTATTTGCGCTTTTTTTATCTACTAAGCAGGGGTAGTCTTCCGTTAGGGTCACACGAAACGCTCCTCGCCGAGGAAGCGTTAGGAGACGACAGGAGACTATAGAATAAAGCGACTTGAAACGGAGTTGTATTAACAGGCTAGATCTAGTTCTAAAAGAGATCCAGCTAGAGATGGTTCAGGTTCTGTTAGCACTTAACATCTCTTATAAGTCTTATTATGCATAACTGACTTAAAATAATGCTTATTTTTATTATTTATGTTCGTGCGGTCATGTATTATTAGAATCAGTGATCTTTATTCAAGATCAAAACATGTACAGGGCGTTTTGTTATCTTTGGAGACCTCACTTTTGAGCCATCGATCTTCCGCACAAGAGCACTGTGATTAAATCTCAAAAAAAATGGATCTGTGAGTTTCACGGCTCATTTTCCACGTCTAAAAGAAAATCCATGGCGCTTGAGCTGGGCATCGATAAAATTGGGAACACAGTCTTCGTGAAACACGCCGGAACACTGAAAACAGTAAAATTAAAAGTTGCATTAGCTCTTTGAGTAATCTTTACTCGAAGCAGGTTATTATCTTGTAACCGCAGTTTGCCCGCATGTATACTTTTTAGCTAAAGAAGGTCATTGCGGTTAGCCTTTTTGATCTGACCCTTTGCGGTTACTCTTTTTGATCTGAGCAGCGGTTAATCGTCAAACTGATATAGAGCTGGGCGTTATAGTTAAAGTGTACAAAGATCGGGAACATTGTTTAAAATCAGTTTGAAGCCAAACCGTTATAACTGTTGTTGGCAAAATATAACGACTTCCAAAGACCTTTATAATTACGTATCCATAGAACGTGGAATGTAAAGTGTAAATATAAAAAAGAAGAAGTCGTGGCCCATCCAGAGCATAACTATTCGTACACTTTTAGCAGTTCAGTCCAACTGGGATTTCAGTGGAACATTTTGTACGATTCTGTGGAAGGAGTAAACCCCTGATAAAATCACTCGGACCAAGGGAGGAAACCAACAACAAACTCAACCCAAATCAATTATGACGCTTTGTAAAGTACTCCAACCCACGAGGCACAGCTGGTAGCTCGAGCCTTCTCACTACTGCACTCCTGACGGTGGAATAAAACTTAATTTATGGCGTGTAACGAGCCAACTGTTTTGAGTGTACTATTTGCAAAAAGCTCTTTAAGAATCTTGGTAGAGAATATATTACTGATTGGTTTACTGACACAAAAGTAGAATCAGGAACATGAGGAGACGAAGGGAGGGGGCGGACCGGATGAATTCATGCAGGCCGTAAGCGAATCCCCTAAAACTTCCACTCTTGTTTCTATTACACGGGAAGTGCAATTAACAGTTGATTTTGTTGATTTATGATTGAGTAAGTTTGATAATCACTTAGCTAGGGTGTTGTGTTAAAGCAACATAATTCGACATAACACAAATTAGATAAGTTTGTGTGTTCAGGTTTAGTTGATAAAAACTTGGCTGGGAAATCAACTACCACAAACTCTCAGTTTTGGATCAAAAACGTCAATATACGGGCAAGTGTCAAACCGTGTCTAGCCTTGACAATGTGAAAAATAGGAAATGTGTCTTTAATTTCGAGAAATATATATCTGTATAAGTTTTGTTATCCAACAACAGTTAAGTATTTAAATCATTGTATTTGTTCTTTAAATTAACCGGAAGTAGTTTGTTAAGTAAATATAACAACGATGGTAAAAAAAACTTTCAAAATACCATTTCTCTGTTTGTTCAATGATTTGTTTTGAGTGAGTGATATTTTTGTTGAAATGTTAGTGAAATCGAACATTAAACATTTTTCAGGTAAACAGATAACTAGCTTTACCTATGTCGTCACAACAACTAAACCGGCAGAGACTGAATTGTTTTGTGTTTTGATAATTAAAGTAGTAAACGTCTCTTTTAAGAATGATGTTCGTGGCATAAGATGCGTGAGGTTTTGTTTTTCCAATGTTACAGATGCTGATTAAAGTGCTGAAAAGATAAGCGGTGTGGGTTTTTATTTTACTAAGGCTGGCTATCTTAAGAAACCGGAATTTTCTGTTCTGAACTTAACAATTCCAGTTCCACTCTATAAGTTTCTATCTGAGACGAAAACTGTACAGTTTGAATTTCAAGCACGGGAAGATAAGACTGTAAGCCTTTCAGTATGAGGGGTTTTTGTTAAATTTAACCTCCTTTAATTCAAATGCCCTGCCCGAGCGCGGGACAAGGTTTCACAAAACGTGAAAGAAGTGGTCACGGATACACTTTATTAGGGAATTTTTTTTTTTTTTTTCATTTTTTTTTATCAGGGCGTCACTACACACAACGAAAAAGAATTCGTTTAGTAAATACAGTATTTCGCCTACGTTTCTGGCTTCTTCGTTTGTTCAATCCCGTGCCAAGTATTTCTTCCATGTATTGCATCCTGTCTAGCCAACCGTTTAACTGAACACAGTCGAGTTAGTTCAGAATCACGTACTATTTGTATTTACTGCACAGGAACTTTCGGAAGTGGTAAAAAGATGAATTCCTCGGCTGTTTTATAAAGTGCATGAAACAAAACATCTTTATCGTGCGAACAGTATAAATAAGATGCCTCTAGGAGAGAAAATTAAATTAACCCACAACGATTGATCTGGATTGACAAGGTGAAAAAATAGGCGGCTATATGGAGTACAGAGGGATTCTTCTAGTAAGTTAAATTGTGAGTTGTTAACTCTATAAGAAGTTGAACAGTTGATATCTTAAAGTTTTATTTAAGTCATCTAATATATGGCTGGTGTTTGTAGCCGATCTAACGCGCACTCTGAGTAGCTAACTATGGGCAGCGGGCCGATTACAGGCCTGAAAAGACAGAGCAAAACGCCAAATAGGAAACAACTTATTAACCTGGAGCGTTTTGAGGTAGTGTTTTATAGTATTGACGCCAACACTTCCTGCTCTTTTACAAAACAATATTTGGCTGTCAAATAAGCATATCGTGTAAGTTTCTGTTTTCTTCTGTGCAATGATCCTAAGTTTTGACAGTTAACTCTTATATTCAGTGCTTTTTATAGGCTTTATTTGGAAATAACCCTATTTTTTACCACACCCAGTGGACAAATCATCTCATGTCACGTGACAGACCTTAAAATGTTACGAATTTTTCAGTTGATAGCATCACGAAACTATTGGTCTTTGATGAGCCCAAGTTTCGGGAATTCTACTTAAAAACCTTGCAAAGTAGAAATTTTGGCGCGAAGTCAGTCGGTACAAAAGTAAACTTTTGAGAAAAATGCACTTTAAGTTTCTTACACGAAGTATTAAGCATTTAACGAGCCACAAATAGCGGGGGGGTGCAGATTGGATCTCGGGGGAGGGGGTGGAATAGTTGTTCTATTCTGTAAGAAGTTACCGCAGTTGTGGGAAATATTCCTTTTCATAAGGGAAATGAATGAGCCTGTGATGGCAATTTGAGGCAAAGCTTTTCACAAATAATTATACCAATCGAGTTGTGCATGTCTTAAAATCTTTTTTCTAAGTAGTTTCGTTCATATAAGTTAAAAATAATCTATATTTTTGGTCACGTTCTTATAGTAAACAGTCGTTGCTATGGCCGTTGCTATGTGAAAAAACTTATACCACTGTGTACTTTCCTTAAATTTCACACTCATCTGGAAGGAAATTCGGCAAGATCGTTTCAAAATGTTTCTGACAAGTCCTCAAGGGTCTTAAATCTTTTATTTCCAAGAAATTGAATTTTTCATGAACATCGCCATATTTTAGGGTACCATAACCCCTTAAGTGGGCATTTTGAGTGTTTGTAGGGTCTTTGGGTTTGCACTAGTCTATCACAGAACAAATGGCAAATGGCAAATGCCATGCCAAATTTACCATATATTATTTTAAGTAAAACAAAGCTCTCTTGTGATTTATGACTATCACGTGATTGCTACACTGCCCCCCACTGAGTTATTGCGTCGGTAGCCGTTCGTCTCGAGAGACGATGGTGTAGCGCTATGTCGATGCGGAGCATCGTCTCGTGTGGCTGTAGAGTCCCACTCTGGAGTGGAAGTCTCTGTTGCAAATAACGCAGACGAAGGAGGATGGTGCTACAATTGAGGCAGCCCTGGTCTTCCTTCTGGTTCTCTTCAAGGCCTGCTGGTCATTTCTGGTATTCTCAGCCCTCCCGACCCCTGAAGATACTGCATGTCGCCAGGCCACTCTGAGTTATTGCGTAATGAATATAAAATTCCTCAATATTTCATAAAATGAAGGGAAATTTAGCCCCTTCTCTAGGAATATCATTGCTGGAGACGCTTAATAACCTTGTGAGGTAAATAAGGCACCCAATATGACCTGATTTACGATTACAGACTCATTCATTTCCCTTATGAAAAGGAACATTTCCTACAACTACGGAAGCTTTTTACAAAATAGATGAAAAAATAGGGTCAGGTTTAGGGGTACGGTTAGGGTAAGGGTTATCTCACTTAGGGTCAGGCTTAGGGTTAGGGTTAGCTTTTAGGGTTAGGCTTAGGGTTAGGGCTAGGGCGAGGGGTAGGGCTAGGGTTATCTTAGGGTCAGCATATCATTTGAGAAATAGAAATATATATTTGTTTTAAAGGAAAAATAATAGCACTTGACGTTTGCTTTTTTTGGGTAAGTAGCAATAAAAGTGTTCACTTTACTTAAGAACTGGCAGCTGGAAGTTATTCACGTCATTTAAGGTAGTCAAACATAGGATTTTACACTTTGAGAACGAAACAGTACTATTTGTTTATAAATACGTTAGAAAAACTACAGGCATAAGATGCTGGATGCTTGAACGCGATAACAAGTCTTCATTTCACTAATAAAGTGATATATATATATGATCATTTAGCCTAAAAAGCTGCACCCGTAATAGTTTGACATTGTTAAGCAACACCCATAGAGTTACCGCTCCATTGCCTGGTCAGGTGACTAATTATTATTTCAAAATTTTGTACCCTGTTTGAGCGGAAAAAGCAACTGATAGTGACTAAGACTAGTAATTTCCTTTCCTTTACAAAGGCGTTTTTATAGCGTGTTTTAAATTTTGCCTGTTTTGCATTAAATCCGTGCAATGTTAGGAAATAGGTCAGGTGACAATATTAAAGTATTCATAAATTCTTTTAAAAACGGGTTAGTTAATGTTGTATCATATTATCAGCATTTCCTTTCCCTAAGCAACACGTCGACAGCAAATTGGCGTAAAAGTTCTTTTGCAAAACTACCTTATTTACAAAAATGTGTTTTGTGACGTCATGACCACAAAACGTGTCATCCGACACTGAACATCACTTTTATACCCTTGATATGATAAAATATAAGTTATTCCTTCCAAAACACGTAGCACAGTAGTTTTCTTTTTTGATAAAATGGGCGTTTCGAAACATTTATGTTCTCTGCTGGGGTGTGTTGGAAGAGCCTCAAACACCAGTTTCTGTACGTTTGTGCAAAATTATCTGCCAGAAAGATGGTTCAGAATAAGAATTTCACTCTGGAGCTGATTTTGGGTCACTGGTTAAGCACAATGAACTATAGAAACTCACATTTAAACATCGACAAGGTGAACCAAATGAGGCAGAAAAATTGATGATCCGGATATCCAAGTCCAGTCCACATTCTCAAGTCTTAGATTTACTATAGTCCAGTAGCGTTAATTCTAATCATCAACCCGGCTACCTTGGTTTAAAATTTGTTCGTTATTTTGTCTTTTACTTGTTTTCTTCATGGGCAAAAAACCCGTCTTCGCCTATTTTCAACTCTGAGAAACCTACAGAATTTCCAAGTTCAGAATTTTGCTACGTCGAAAATCACCTCGCCAACGAGTTCGTGTAGGTCGCTATTTTGCATTGTTTGTGATAATTATCTCAATCCTGGGGAAAGCTTTTAGACAGAGCAATTCAAGGGGTTACTGTTTTCCTCAAATATGCTATAGTCTTGACTTTGCTTCTTCTGGTTCCTGGCTAACAGCAGCCTTTATTGTCACATACACCTTGCAATGCATTATGGGTAACTATAATGTTGTGACACGGAATGCACCTTCCCGCCAAATCAAGACATTCACACTTTCATAGGCCCGGTACCTACTACTTGTCATGTAACTCGCCAAAATACCTTTCTTGTCCCCTTGAAGTGACCTGCTTTTAGACCTGCTCTGTTTTAGCCTGACACAGTCGCGAACCAAGTTTCCATGTGTTAGCGCTTAACAGCACTCTTGGAATCGCGAACTGCCGCAAACATTCAGTTCTTCGAATGCTGCATGTCAAGTTACCGATCGCCAGACTTAAATGATGTCCTTTGACCACCAAAACAGCTATTTGGAAGACATTCTGTCACATACACGTTAATAAGCCTTCGATAAGTGGCATAATCGAACTTCTTCAATCGATATATCGACATTGAGGCTACTACGTCATGTGTGTCTATTTCTCAGACCCAGTCTGCTCAGGTGAGACCGGGGGGGAACGCGGCTCATCGTCGTAAAGTCAGTAAAGGTAAAGCAATGGTTCCAAGCAAAGGTCCACTTAAAGACTAGAGTGCTAAAACCATACCGTATTTATAACCAAAATGGCCAAAATCGATACCCTATCTATGACTAAAACGGCTGAAAAACCCTAACCATTGGGGCCGCACATACCTATATAGCCCATATAAAGGAGTACATTACTATTTTTTTTTTCCTTTTGCTATTCGGCTTCGTCTACAGGTCATTCTGATGCCGGTCTTTACCCGCTCCAAGGTCTTGCGACTTTCTACACCTCCTATTTAATTTTTTCAATTATTTTTTCGATTATGGATATCGAACGCAAACGTAGCAAGCTCCGGAAAGCAATACTTTCAGTGAAGAAAGGGCTTCAGTCAGTGGGTTTATACACCAAGAAAAGTGAGCGAAGTAAAAGAAGAGAGGGATCTGGGGTAAAGGCCATCTCTCAAGGGTCCTCACGTTTTTCTTCGTCCGCTTCCTAGCTTCACCCAAGGTTTCTTCACAAGAGCAACAAAACTGATTTACCGGCATCAGCAGTATCAACATATGCGCGATGAAAAGTGTTGTGATGTGCTTATTTTGTGGAAAATTGTTGAGGTATAAAAGTATTATTTTAAGTGTAGATGAACGAATCATGGCGCTAAGAATACGTGTTGCGGTGACGGTGTTTCGTTGACTTTTCTTGCGGTGATGCGGTGGTCGTTAATTTTTTTTGCGGTGTTGCGTGTTCAGACCCCCACCCCCCCCCCCCCATGTCCCCGTCAGTCATGTACTTGTCAAACTGAACGCCCATCCCTGCAAATATACACAGAACAGTCATAAAATCAAAAAAAAATAATAAAACATTAAGCTTGTTTTTGGTTGTATCGAGTTCACCACACATTGATGCGTGCTGAGGAGAATTCTCAATTTTATTAAAATTTTGCTGGCCTCTTTATTTCTAACACCTCTGAGGCCCTTTACCCTCAATCCATGAGTTTAGAAGTAAATTTCGCTTCTCTTTCAATCTAAAACTCAATTTACTTTTGTTCAGAACCTACACCAAGATCATAACTAACTCTCAGACTAGTTACTTTCTTTTCTATAAACAATCTTTTCCATAAGAGTCTCTTGAAAAGGAAATTTTTGCATAGATATGATTATGAAATCTTTTGTTTTGGGCGACTCGAGTCACCTATTTTACGCGCAACAAAGATGATTGATTTAGTTAGTTTTAGTGAATTAGATTTTCTGACGTAAATATGAGTGCATGCGCAACTTATGCCAATTTAAATTGAAAAAACGTCGTAAGCCTGACGAATGATACTCCATAAATTCTATTCTGTCGAGGCATGAAATCTACTTTGCAAAACAAACGACAAACGAAAAAAAAATTAGGCTAAATTAAACTTTCCAAGATGCGCAAACCTTGACTGACTCAGAAAATATAATCATTTTCTTTGTCAATATCGGACGTAAGTGTTTCGACTTCCCCGCCAACGTACATGTCATTTTCATGAATGAACAACGAAGTTTCCGCTGCGCCTGTTTTTAAATTTTGCTGTCTTCGACAAAGATGTGCGTTATAGTTTACTGGTCATTCATGTTCTGTGTAGCTACATTGTTTTCATTATAGCTTTCTTTTAATTTCTTCACTTTTCTGTCGGAGGTTCAATTTTTTTTTTAGAAATTTCTTCGTTCAAAGTGATTGTTTTTAAACAATTAATTGTTTTCCTACTTGAGATCATTAGGGTCAAGTTAAAGCGGAACCGCTAGCTGTCGTGACGACTATTTACGAATGCATCAAATTAACTACTTCCTAATCTAGAATGAATTGAATCACATACAATGTTTAACCTCTCTTTTCCGCTGATACTGTAATTAATATGTCAGTATATAAATAATTTAATACCGTAGCATAAGAATTACCACTAATAGCCATTACAAGTCAAGTTATGTGGATTGTAATGCATATTTTGTATATTTGATCAGCAAAGAAAAGTCAAGACAAAAAATGTATTAATAGTTTTCAGTGGTAGAGCAGTGTCGGATTTGGGGGGTTAAATAGCAGGCTACTTCCCTTCTTTTCAACTTCACATCCCCGGGAAGAAGCCGATTACGCAAAGTTAAGCGTCAAGTACAAGTGATATAGGCTTATGGATTTGGAGTCGCTATGTATAATAAACAGAGGTATCTTAGCGCTTTAAATACTTCCCTTTTCAGCAAACAGGTGTTGAACTAGCCCCAAGTTTAGTCGACAGAAGACGACAAGATCGAAAATTAAAACAATAATTTGTGAACGACATAAGCTTTCTTGACTGCGGATGTCATGCTCTTAGAGAGAATACTGTTTATATAAAAGTCGCGACAGGAGAGAACCAACCAAAAAGAGTTCCTTTAGCTAAAAAGTATACATGCAGGCAACCTGTGGTCACTAGATAATAACCTGTATTGAGTAGAATGCTTATACACTTAATTAACTTCTATTTTCATGTTTATTCAGTGGTCCCCGGTATTGTGTGATGACCACAAACGGGAAGACGACCCCCGCCGCTCAATAAATAAAGGAAGCCCAAATAAACAAGCCTGATCTCTCACTCGTATTTTATCAAGACTTATTGTTATTGTATAAGGAAAACATATAGCACTTAACGAAATAAGCACAGAGGAAGTTTCCGTGCGGTACAAATAAAAATGATTTCACTTAAATACTTCAAAGGACTCTCAACCATGAACATTTATCTATCAATGCACAGCGGCCTAGGTCAAACTGAATGTCACGGCAACAAGCTGTGTCATAAAAAAGAAACGAGGTAGGACTGCTTCCGCTCTTAAGCTGGTCTTATTTTTTGCCTGCAAAAAACTGCAAAAGAACAATAGCACAAAACTTTCAGCAGCTACCAGAGATGTTTCTCAGACTTCAAGCCGAGACATTTTTTTTCGAATGTTTCTGAGAACAAGGCGAAACCGGTTGAAAGCATACATGTATAAGACATATTAAAACATTTTTTGCTCGCGTGGGATAAGCTCTTCATGACGTCAGTACGGTGTTCTTTTAGTTGGGCTGTTTTCGCCAACAAGCTCTTCAAAATCATGATCATCGGCAATAGTGTAAGGTGCTTTTATTTGCTGCCAGGGTTTTCACCTCTCCTATCCACGTCACATACATGTAGCAGGCCAATTTTTAAGCAGTGTCGTAGTGCCTGCTTGTTGCGAGAGGTGAAAAATGATACTTTGTAACAGTTGGCGTAGGTTCGTTCGCGTTTAAATTTATTTTCTTTGCATTCTTTTAACGTTATGACATCTACTACCGCTCAAGGATTCGCGTTACCTTTTTTTTTACACATCCTTGACTAGTTTAATTTTATGCGTTTGACGCTTTTATGTTCATCTCATTTAGTTCAAGTAATTGGCAATCATCGTTCAACTATTTGGAAATACGTAAAAGTTTGAGACCAAATAGCTTAAATATTTGCCAGTGTCCCGGACCTGTTTCTGGATGTTCCACTTCAATGACTGCCTCTAAAGTTAAGCAGGGTATCAACTTGAAGTTGGTAAAAGTTCAAAAAAAAAAAAAAAAAAAAAAAACATTGATCGACGAAGAGCTAAAGCTTGAAAAGTCAGCTTCATAAGCTCGCTACATCGGTTTAGTCGTCAACCTTGTCAATAGACCCGTTACTGTTATCGTGTACACAGACTGAGAACGTCGTTTAAAATCAGTTTGAAGCCAAGCCGTTAAAGCTGTAAAACTTCCGTCGAACACACCCACACGTAGCCTCAGTTCCAGAAAACTTAGAAGCACACTTTTTCAAATTGGGTTTTCCGTTTCGGCAGTCGTCGGATATGTCTCTTTCAAAAGCAGGACTTTCATTTTGAATGAATAAGTGCATTATCACCAAACTATTTCAAAACTGCTCCAGGCGCTTCGGAAGAGCCCCAAAAAGAAGCGCTTCAGAAGAGCCCCAAAGAGAGGCGAATTCTTGGGCAGTTACATGCATCCCACATATATGTACACCTGTATTGTGAAAATGGTATAAAAGGAAGCTTAGCCATGAAAATTTCAACATTGGAATCTGAGCTGACCGAAAAGAGAGAGCATCAAATGGCGTTGAAGGGGATTTTTGTAGTAAGTAACTTTAGAGAAACTTAAAACTTTGATACTGCTATTAAGATGTTTTCCCCAAGAGAGTAGTTTGAAATTCTTTCTGCAATGTCCTTTGGCCTTAGCTTTAAACATTAATTCCAACGCAAAGAGAAACTTTATGTGCATTAAATGCCCTAAGCTTTTCATGAAATGTTCTCACTAAAAAAAGTTGTTAAACTCCTTTTCACTATATTTCTGTAACTGGATTCTGATATGCCTACGTTGAAAACAGCTGCTCGTGCGTTTATCGTGTTTAATATGTTAGCAGAATCTGTTTTGGTGACTTTGAAGCGTTTATTTGTCTTGTTAATCTTTACCTATAGATTGCTGTCGCGTGCTTGCCGGCTCGCATGGAAGTTGTATCAAGTCTACATTGCCTGAGCTCGGTTTGGAAACTGAGTCAGAGATCATGCGGTGGAGGCAATCTTATGAAGATTAACAATACCACTAACTGTCCTACAGTTGCTGGCAGCAAGCAATGTGGAGTAACAGTTACTGGCACAGCTACCCAAGATACCAGCACACGTAAGTTATTGAAGAAAAGAGCCGTTTTTTTTTTAACTCAGTCGACTTCATAAGATTCGAAGTGAAGTTTATCGTCATGATAGTCGTACAAACGCCATTGATTCCTATTATAATTAGAGAAATTTGTTGTTCACACCAATCAAACACGTTGCAGGTCTAATTTCAATAATAAATAAGTAAAGTTACAGATTTTTGCTGATGGCCGGAGTGAAATAAGCCAATCACCAACAGTAGTCTCTCAGTCGACATAATACAGTCAACCCCCGATAGCTCGAACCTGTAATTAAGGGAAATTGAACAAGGTTCAAGTTGAAGGTAGTTTGAGTTATCTGGAGTAGGGAACAAATGACCAGAATGAGGGGAAAACGGTATTTATTGTGCTTGTATTCATACAGTCTACATTTTATCGAAATTTAATTGTAGAGAGGTCGATCGAGTACATTTACATCAGTACATTTCTAACTTACCTTATAAATCAGAACGTACTAGTTACGTAGTGGAAAAAAAGAGAAAAGCAAAGCAGCAGGAGAAGTTAAGGTACTAAGAACTGTGCAGGGTTGAAGGGAAACTGAAAATTGCTTCGAGTTAGCGGAAGGTTCGAGTTATAGATGGCTCGAGTTACCGAGGTTAAAATTGTAGTAAATGGTTCAGTTGAGCGAGTGTGCGAGTCATCGGGAGTCGCCTGTATACGATATTTACATCATGACGTGGAAGACATAAACTTTCTAGTGCTTACTGCAGTGGCGCATCAGCTCTCGTTTTATTTCGTTTCTTAAAGGATTTAAGATTGAAGAGCCGGACAAGAAGAACAAGCCCGGGTTGTACTGTATTCAGTTCACTGATATACACGATTCTAATAAGAAATACGCACTAAAGGCCATCAATGGGGTTAGTCTTGCTTTTGAGGTGAGTTCAAAAGAAATCTAAAACACAATGGGATGCGACTGCAGAGAATCATGGTAGTTGCATTTATCATCTTGGCCTGGATACTTGTTTGGATGAAACAACTGCCATGATTCCGTACGATGTCTCATAGCGAGAATTGGCCTTCAAAAATAAAATACTGTGATTAGATGCATTTACGCCGCTCTGGGTACAAATGGACTACAGCAAAACTAAACTGCTTTAAAATGCCAAATCATTTATTATGATTATCATCATCATCGTCATCGTCATCACTTTTATAATGAAGTATATATACCACACCCAACATTCGACCTATAAGTGGCTAAGATAATGTTTCATTTAAGGTCATTCCACTAAAATAGAACCTGCACTGAGACTTTTGTGAAACTTTGCCTATTGACTGTTTATATTATAGGAACTTAAATTTTGAAATAAAAATGAGGGGTCCCCATGTTCGTTTAGGTGCAACAGCACCTTGTTTATACCCATAAAAATCCTTATAATAGAAACATGATTGGAGTCACGATTGCTTGCAAAATTCACCTTTTTTGACGATTGCTTTTTGTTCTACACTGAGAATTGGTCCATATTTATCTTACACAGAGAAATTTATTACTCAATTCAAAACAACAGAGAAAAAAATGATAGGTCACCATACCAGTTTGCGAGAAAATGACGATTTACCAGTATGGCGAGGTCCAGCTGTAAAGAAAAAGCCGCCATTTTTTAATGCGCGCGCTCTAATCACGCGTCAAATTATGCGCAGTAGGGATGCGCAATGCAATACTGGGGAATGACCTTAAGTGTGATTTAAGACAGGGTTACCAATAAATCTAACCATTAACAATCGTGGAAGTATTTAGACGAAGCCAAGCTTGTTTACGATTTTACCATTTAGATGACAAAGTTCTCGGGGGAAAAATAATTTCTGAAAAGTTTTGGAAACTGATAGCGAAGTGTTCATTCTCAAGAAAAGGCAAATAAAGCTTGCACGCCGCGCAAATGTTGCTATTTGACACCTTGTTATTGGATAGCTAAGTTGCCCATTACAAAGAAAGCGTGCTGATAACCAATCAGATTCGAAGTATTTTGATATAATTATGACTAAGGCCCCGATCGACCTTTGAGAATACAACAATCATTGGCGGCAGAAACGCTTGTGTGTGTACCATTTAACGGTCAGGGTTAATCACATGACTATCGTGGGTTTTGTTTTCCGTAACCAATTTCTCCGGATTAGTGTGCACCGTAGACCTGTAAACCGTTGAAATAAAGCTGCGTTTTCAAATTTCTCCGGGGTAGTGTGGGCTGGGCCTAATATGGAAAGTGCGCAAGGTTCGTTCTGCTGTAGCTCCAGTAGTCTGTTTAATTTTGCCACAGTGCATTAGCCGGAAATTATGAATGAATGTCGCGCACAGTCCATTTTTTTTGTATAGTTAATTAACTCCGTGATTTACTGACAGTTAGTGTTCTTCTTGATTGTAAATTATGTATATATTGATTTGTCACTCTCTTTCAATTGCATTCACAGGAAGGGGCTTGTCACGGTAATATAGGTAGTGATTCTCTGTTTGAAGAGCTGGCTACGACCAGTTACCCAACAAGATATACATACAGGCCGAGTAATTACGCGGGCACGTGTCTAACAGGCCACTGCCATGGAGGACTATCTCTGATTAGCGTTAACGATATGATGGATAGGAAATGTCTCTTCCGAAAAATACCTGTGTAAGTTTTGTTACAAACAACACTTAGCCGGCATGGTATTTAATTCATTCCATTTAACTTCTTTGTCATTTAAGTAACTAGAAGTAGTAAACAAAGCAAAGTAAACATAACAGATAAATAAAAATTTTCAAACTACCATTTGTTAGCCTGTGTAGTTTGGCGGTTGAAGGAAGTTTTTAAGCAATTTGGCTCCTCGCGGCTTCGCCGGCTTTGGCGCTCGTTATCACGGCCTCGCCGCTTTCTGCGAAACGCGCTCAAATTGCTTAAAAATCGCCAAGCTACGCAGGCTACCATTTGTTTAATAATATGTTTTGACGGAGTAATATTTTCGTTAAAATGTTATTGAATTTAAATCTAACTGCGATAACTGGCTTTATCTATGTAGTCACATGAACTAGACCAGCACAGAATTAATTGTTTTAATAAAGTACAGAGAATTATACGGGTTTTTTACGCTGTAGTCCTAAATCTCTCCTGTGTTTCCCCCCTTCCTGTTATCGATATCCTTAAATCAACCAAAAAAAAAAAAAGAAATTTGCTACTAGACTACCTTGCCGTATAAGAAATTGATGTACTCGTCTCGTTTACTCTCGTATAATTAACAATTATTCACCAAATTCACCGAATTGAGGTGAATTGGGGAGACGATTTACCTTGCTGCGCAGACACAATTTCGTTCCGTGACATTTAGTTTGACCTAGGCTGTAAGAGTCTAAGACATCTAGTTTGACCTGTCAATAAGAGTCCGTGATGGTTCTATTATTTGTTTCGCGTTTTCCATGGCTCCTGGGGGGAGGTACTCCCAGAAAAGTTGGATGGGGGTGTGCGGCCCACTTCCCATAACCCTTACTCTACTTATGACCAAAATCTGCGATTTTTCCTACCATGTTTTCCTACCCTATTGATTAACTGGTCTTCACATTTCATTACCGAGCTTAAAATTCACCATCTTTATTAACTTATCACCACTCACGATGACTTCGATAGCGTTGATCCTAGCAGGATGCAGGACACCTTTCATATATGAACTCAGTAAATGACCTTACCCTCCATGAATTCTCGTAGCTCAGTGAATAGAGCGCCCGCCCGGCGTTCGGGAGGTCATGGGTTCGATTCCTGTCGGGGATTCAGAATTTTTCTTTGTCCCATGCTCGTGTCGTGTTGATTAATTCACCTTCACTATTTATGACCTGACCAAAAATTCGATACCCTATTTATGACCGTTGCGGCTGGCGCAGTTGCCTTAAAACTGAAGTTATGAAGGACTTTTGTTGACGCTCTTATTGATAACGATGAAAAAGTAGCTTCTTCTAAGAAATATACCCAATTAATGACTAGAGTGCTAAAACCATACCGTATTTATAACCAAAATGGCCAAAATCGATACCCTATTTATGACTAAAACGGCTGAAAAAGCCTACCCTTTGGGACCGCACATACCTATATAGCCCATATAAGGGAGCATTCCCCCCGGGCCATGCCTCTTACAGAAAAGTCAGCACGGTAACTTCCGCTGTGACTTACTGAGTACCTGTCTGCCCGTAATTAACTGTGTAGCTTTATAGTTTTCGTACTATATCGTCCAGCAAAATCATTCCATAAAGTTAGGTCAGTTTGGGATTCCAATAGCAAGAACATAAACGTGTCTTCCCGACCGCCGGTGGATTGTTTCCACCTTTTAAGACTTTTTAAGTGGAGCGAAGAAGGGGCACTTAGCGGGGTGCTTCAGCGAGTTTCAACGTCATTATGCAATCCTATTAACCATTATAGAATCGGATATATTTCTCCGTCGCTTGTTGACCGTCGAGATACTCACAAAACAGGAAAAGGAAACGTGATAATTGAGAGATATTTCGTTAAGTGCTGTGTTTTCTTTATACGCTAAGTCTTGATAAATTATGAGTGAGAGGTCAGGCTTGTTTATTCGGCTTTGTTTTATCTACTGAGAAGGGGTAGTCTTCCGTTGGGGTCACACGAAACGCTCCTCGCCGAGGAAGCGTTACGCGACGACGGGAGACTATAGAATAAAGCGACTTGAAACGGAGTTGTATTAACAGGCTAGATCTAGTTTTAAAAGAGATCCAGCTAGAGATGGTTCAGGTTCTGTTAGCACTTAACATCTCTTATAAGTCTTATTAAGCATGACTGACTCAAAATAATGCTTATTTTTATTATTTATGTTCGTGCGGTCATGTATTATTAGAATCAGTGATCTTTATTCAAGATCAAAACATGTACAGGGCATTTTGTAATCTTTGGAGACCTCACTTTTGAGCCATCGATCTTCCGCACAAGAGCACTGTGATTAAATCTCAAAAAAAATGGATCTGTGAGTTTCACGGCTCATTTTTCACGTCTAAAAGAAAATCCACGGCGCTTGAGCTGGGCATCGTTAAAATTGGGAGCACAGTCTTCGTGAAACACGCCGGAACAATTAAAAGTTGCATTACCTCTTTGAGTAATCTTTACTCGATGTAGGTTATTATCTTGTAACCGCAGTTTGCCCGCATGTATACGTTTTAGCTTAAGAAGCTCTTTGCGGTTAGCCTTTTTGATCGGACCCTTTGCGGTTAGTCTCTTTGATCTGAGCAGCGGTTAATCGTCAAGCTGATAAATAGCTGGGCGTTATAGTTAAAGTGCACAAAGATCGGGAACATTGTTTAAAATCAGTTTGAAGCTAAAAAATAATAACTGTTGCTGGCAAAATATAACGACTTCCAAAGACCTTTATAATTACGTATCCATAGAACGTGGAATGTAAAGTGTAAATATAAAAAAGAAGAAGTAGTGGCCCATCCAGAGCATAACTATTCGTACGCTTTTAGCAGTTCAGTCCAACTGGGATTTCAGTGGAACATTTTGTACGATTCTGTGGAAGGAGTAAACCCCTGATAAAATCACTCGGACCAAGGGAGGAAACCAACAACAAACTCAACCCAAATCAATTATGACACTTTGTAAAGTTCGTTAAGACACAATAATGGGGCAACTTGGAATGCTGTTTAGCATTAAGGACGTTAAAGGACTGTAAATTAATCGAGTTGAAATATCTTGAAGCAAATCAAAATCGCGCCCTTATTCTAATTTGGCAAACAGCCGACCTCCGTTCAAGCTCAAGAAGTCGAGAGGTTAATTCGGCAATGTATTACCGGTACAACAACAAAATCAAACCGCGGTCATCAAAAGTGTAAGTTTAAAAGTGTAGTGGCAAGTCCCAAATAAATTTCGCCTTTCTAAAATGGAAACAAGAAGTGAAACGCTCTGACCCGAAACAAATAAACAAAATATACACCGAATGCAAATATGGCGGATCACTCGGACGGCCCGGGACTAGTAGCGTGGAAGCGAGGCTAGTCAGTCCTTGGTGCAATGTTTTGACTACGCGTGTTGTGGATTCATTTCGCGATGCCTTCGTTTTGCTGCGTACCCAACTGCAATCAGAAAGGTTATACATCGTTATCGGGAGAAAAGGTTTCTTTTTTAAACTTTCCTAAAGCGCCTTTGCTAAGAAAACAGTGGATACACGCGATCCGTCGAGATGAAGGCAAGGTTTTCGTCATAACAGAGCGTACGAAAGTCTGTTCGCTGCATTTCAAGTCAGAAGATCTTAGGAAGTCTATCAACGGACGGATTTATGTCAAGGAAGGTGGTATTCCTTCAAAATGTAACTGGTCAGGACCTTCTCCAAAAAAAAGAAAGGCCCCGACTGAACGCCAACCGCTGCCTGCGAAGAAAAAACTGCTCACCGAAGAAACCGTCGAGATGTTCGCCTTTGAGCCAAGTACAAGCTTCGAGGTTGACACATGTGAAACTCAGGATTTAGAAAGACAAATCTCCGAACAAACTAAAACGATCGGTGAACTAGAAGAGAAATTGAAGCAGTCAGAAAGTGAAATAAACAACCTTCGTCGTGAAAACACCGAATTGAATGAGAAATTGACAGACTTCGAACGCCAACAGAAGGAAATGTCTTCACGTTTATTTTGTGTCGATCGTTTCACGACGGACGGAGACATTTCTTTTTACACTGGTATGTCCAGTTATGCGACTTTTATGGCCGTTTTTGAGTACCTGAATCCTGGAGACAATTGTGAAAACATTCGCCCAAGAGGCAGTGTGACAGATGTCCCCGAAGACTTTTATAATTCAGACTCTGACGATGAGGGCAACGTTCAGGCTGCAAAGAAAGGACGTCGCCGAAAGCTCAAGTCACAAGACGAATTTTTTATTGTACTTTGTCGTCTGAGAAGAGGGTTCTCAGAAAAACATTTGGCCCATCTTTATGGTGTGGCTCAGTCTACTGTAAGCCGAGTTTTTGTACCATGGATAAACTACATGTACTTGAAATTTGGTCAGATAAGCATTTGGCCATCAAAGGAGATCGTGCAGGCAACCATGCCAGCTGATTTTAAAGAAAAATTTCCTACTACGAGAGTCATCATAGACTGTACGGAGGTGCGCTGTGAGATGCCTAGCAGTTTACTGCTCAATTCTGAGCTATTCAGTTCTTATAAAAATCATGTAACGCTCAAAGGACTAGTGGGCATTGCCCCAAGTGGCGCAATTACCTTCAGTAGCCAGCTGTACACTGGTAGCATCTCAGACCGGGAAATTGTTGTTCGAAGTGGCTTCTTGTCACAGAAATTTGAGAATGGTGACACTGTTATGGCCGACAAAGGATTTCAAATTGCAGACATTTTGCCACTCGGAGTAAAACTGAACATACCACCCTTCCTCGGGGCAAACACTCAAATGTCTGCCGAAGATGTTGTACGAACACAACAAATTGCTGGGCTAAGAATCCATGTCGAAAGAGCAATCAACAAGATCAAGAACTTCCTTATCTGGAAAGGAGAAATACCTTTAAGTTTATTTTCTGTTGTTAACCAGATGTGGAGTGTGTCCGCCTTTCTTTGCAATACACAAGATCCACTGATTTCGGAATAATTTGTATCATTCCAGGGGGGGAGGGGCTGCCATAGGATATGAAACAGACAGGGGTGCTTTTTGGGTCTCGCTAAGGACATTCATGGAGAACCTATTTTTTATGTCTGCTGAGGCCTTGTTTGGGGTTGTATCAAAATGTGTCGTTATTTTTGGTGTTTTTTAGGGGTCACTGACAAAAGCTTGAGCCTGTCCCAGATTAGTTTTCCTTAGGGGTTTCATTCAAAATTTTCAATAAGTATTCCATCTGTTTCATATGGGAGTCCCTCCCCCCCCCCCCCCCCCCCCCAATTTATCATTTACATTAATCTACTCGCACTTAAGCAAAACATTGAGAACTGGTGGCTGTTCAGTGTGACATATTGTATGTCAAAAGAACAACATTTTGTTATCATTGATTAGTGCTTTCAATCTACAGCCACATAAGATGGGTTAAAATAAGCTTTTTCTTTTTATTCTATTAACCCACAGGGTTAAGGGACAAATTCTCAATACATTTCTAATGTGTAGTTCCAGAAAATATCCATACACCCCCAAAGAAGGGATTAGAAATTCCTGGGGGGTGGGTGGTTCTCAAAGAACAAAAATGTAACTGAAATTTCCAGAGGAGTGTGGGTTCTGAAGACAAAATCCCCTCCATGGATTTGTATGAATATTTTATGGAACTACACTTAACATTTTTGACAACTAGAGGAGAGAATTTACAAATTTGAACATAATGACAGTTTCAATATTATTGTAATAATTATTTTCTAAAATTCACAAAATACAACAACAACAGTAATCTTATGTGAGTTTTCTTAAATTTTATAGTATTAAATCAGTCTTCATTTGTTTGCATCATTATTTAGATGCTATGTTTTTTTGCCTGAGTGAAAATTATTCATGTAGATAGGATCAAAACATTTTTTGACAACTCGATCAAGTCTTAGTTAGGTAGTCACTTCCACTTTCATGAACACAACTAAAAAAATGGAGATATCTTCAATGCCCAAATGTTTATATTGCCATGTCATTATTTTTGAATATGTCTCAGCTTATTGATTGAATTTACCAAGAATAAATTATTCAAGGCTCCCTTGCTGCCTTGGAAAGAAAATGAGTAAAATAATATGACTTTAATGTTCCTTTTAAGGTGTTCCAATATTCCTCATCAAAAGGAATACGTTCAATGCTCATGCCCTTACTTGTATAAACAACAAAGTCACACCATCTAGCACCAGTAACTCCCATCAGTCCCTGCACTTGGGTATAGTACTTGTGATTCCGCTTTAGTTTCGGTTCACCATTTACATTTTCAAGAAAAAAAGTGCTATCAGAACAAGCATCCAGGGGTGTGACCAGAAATTTTGTTTCAGGACACTTGACCTCTGAAAGGCCGAAGGGGAATGAACAGCCAATGTCAATGACTTTGCCATCAGGTGAAGCACCCAAATAGGGTGCATCTAGGCTCACCACTAGACCTGACTTCAGGACTTTTATGGGCCGACGAATGGAATGCATGTATTTTTGGTACTGCTCCAGGGCAACTGGTTCATACTTAATACCATGGTTAGTGTACCGTGATGTAAAGGGCTTGGGGTGTAGCAGGCTGTTCACAAAATTCTCATGATGCCTTTTCCTTGCACTGATTAAGCCAAAGTTTGATGCTGTAAATCTGAATTTTCTTTCCTGCTTCCACTCTTCACAATTAGACTGCCCCCTTGTTTTGGTCTCAATGTCATTGATTTTCTCTTCATCAACACTAAACTTTTCCAGTAAGGCTTTCTCAATTGCTGCCAATTCATCAGGTACAGCAAACTCCTCTGTTGCTGTATTGAGTGGGAATCTTGGATAAGAATTAATTGAGACATTGTGTGTGTGGCCTGGGTCAACCCTAGGTACATGAGAAATGTTACAGTAGACTTTGAAATTATCCTCTGTTGTGGACAGCTGATAACTTGCATAGGAACCTTGAGGGCTTTTACCAAATTTGGTTTCTAGCAACTGTGAACTTTCAGGAGAAGGTTCCATTATTTGTGCCAATGCCATTTTTGGATTTTCCTTTTTCAACCTTTCACACAACTTCTGCTCATCTGCTCTTTGACTTTTAATACTTTGGAGTGTCCTAGCTTCATATAATAAGCACCTCACCCCAGATTCTCTTGATGAAGATCTGTCTAAGTCTTGATGTGTTTTGAGAACAACAACCTCCATAGCTGGTTGTGAAACTATGGTGTCCCCCCTACCCTTTCGATGCCACTGCTGCAACATAGATGTGCAAGCTTGTTTTGGTTGCATGTCATCCTCATTGTCTAAGTCACTTACACTCTTGCATTCATACAATGTGAACTTGCAGACTTTCATCATCAAGGCTAACACATGGTTACAAAAACCAACAGCACCAGCAACACAGGTACAGTATGCATGTTTTACCTTTCCGCTTACAATACACAGAGCTACTTTTAAGTTATGAGGCGGGTCATTCTTTCTAAAACTGTGGTGACATAGTGACTTGAAATAAAAATAGCTCCCATCACTTGCTGCCAAAATTTCTTTCAAGTATTCGTCTTCAAGAAACGTGGTAGCTTTTCTAACACTCGTTGGAACAGAGTGTGTCTTGGAGCCAATGTTTTTCCCTGACTTCCAAATATGTTGATTCACTTCTGCGCGAGTGAAGAAAGGCATTTTAGTAAGGTCGGTGGACCAGCCATCTGATGGATACTTCGGTTGTGATTCACCGGATACACTCGCATCAACATCTTTGCTCGTCGCCTCGTTGCGTTCTTTTCTTTTCGTATAGATCCGATTCTTGTCTGGATCGACAATGTTCTGATCATGGCCAGTCTTTATATACTCCTCAACCCTTTGTTTAAAAAAAATGATCGCTTTAAGTTTCGAAAAATTTTGCATCGAAGCCAGATGCGAACTCAACATGTGCGGAATCTACAAACTGAGAATGACACGAAATGTTGCCTTACCTTTTCACTAATAACGCCTTTGTCTTCAAACCCTTCAATGAATCGCCACGGCATTTTAACCAAAAACGAAGTTCTTCGTTTTTTAAACTCGCTGATTCTCTTCCAGCTAGTGAAGCGCCGGGAATATCGTCCTCTGTCAAAGAACACGCAGCCATCTGTGACGATCAAAACAAGCAGGGAAAGGCCGCAGTCATGATCGAGGACTGACTAGCCTCGCTTCCACGCTACTAGTCCCGGGCCGTCCGAGTGATCCGCCATATTTGCATTCGGTGTATTAATACGACTAATTTAATCCGAAAATGGTACAGAAAACATACCTAAAAGCCGTCGATTCCCCTCAATACCACTCCACATTGCCTTAAAGAGCCCAAGCTTTCTGCTGTAAGAATCAGGGGCCCCAGGAATCTGTTTTTATCATATCGGCAACCATGCTGCGTGGCTGATATTCGAGACTCAGTAAAAGTTGTCACACAACCGTACGAGCAGCCCAGTCACGCTTTCACTGCTCTTGCGCAAATGTTCAACATTTCGCAATTTACATAAACCGATTACAAGTTTAAAGTAGTGACAGTAGATTGAAATGCGCTTCTTAAAGCTGACCTATCCAGGAGCAATTATTTCTTGTTCTTGAATGGCTCTTAGTTGTAGCTACAGTCGGGAAAGGGGGGGGGGTGGGGAAGGGGGTACTCCTGGAAATTTCGGATATCTGTATGCCGTGGAAGATTAAGTGGTCTCCAGCTCTTAACGCCAACACTGACACACCAGATGATTCTCGAAGTATCACAGGGATCACTAAGCTAAATAATTTTGAGTTTAGCTCCGCTGAGTCAATTACCTGTTGGCGCGCATATTGCATTGACCGTGGACAGGTGGAAAAACAGTTAAACCGGAAAAGCCTGGTGCACATTGTAATTTAGCGTTGTCCAACACGCAATCGGTCAGGTTGTAATGCTAATCGTATTTGACAGAATCTCAAGTTTTCTTTCGACACATACTAGGGTGACATACTCCTAGATGGGTGTGACCGGGAGCCATGAGTCAAGTCAGTCAACTCGCAAAGCTTAACAGAAGAGTGATAGTGAACCACTGGTGGAAGGACTGCAGATTGTCCCTACGCTTTACCCTGATAGGCCTCTGTTTTATTCTAATGAACGGATGCTGTGACAATGATGCCATTTAGCTTTATGAACATGCTAATTGTCAAGGGTTTCTTTTGCAGTATAAAAAAAATCATAAATAAGTAGTTCTTTGTGAAAAACAATTTTCAGGAAAGTAAGCTGTTTGGGAGATCTATGTTTTCAGATCTTCTAGAGTGATTAGTTTGTTAAGGCACTGTTGCGCTGCGTCTACGCGCAGTGTCGGAAACAAAATGCATTAGATCATCTAATTTTAAGCCGATAAAGGTAAATTAATCGTTGCAGCGAATTTGGAAAGGGTGACTCAAATCAAAAGGGTGATTCAAACCTCGTTCCTAGAGTCTCTCATCTTACCGCCCGACTGGAGTACGCTCCAGGGTGCGGTAAGATGAAAGACCCTGGGAACGAGGTTGAGACGATTCGGCCATGAGTTTTTCCTCTAAAGGGTCTTCCTCCTCTACTCCCTCTCCCTCTCTACAAAAATTTAACGATCCTCCCCGCCCCGAAAAACTAGCACCTGAAAAAGACGAATATTATAAGGATCCTGGGCTCTGCGCATTTCCCGCGCCACCATTTCGGCGTCAAGCTTTCGGCCTGTCGTTTGACCAGTGCGGAATTTTACCATAAGATACGAGTGCTGCTTGTCACTGACTGCCCTGAGAGCCCAACCCTCTTTTGAAACAACAAGGGCTTCTTGGTGACCTATTGTGGCTTTGAGTAACGCGCCAACGCTTGCTCCAAGCAGGGTTTGTAGCACATTTTGGCTAAGTCCATAAGGGAATGTCTCTCCAGTGACTGAGTATATTTCTCCAGAGACAAGTGCCTCTCTAAAGTGGACAGACTATGAAAGACACGAATGCAGCTGCCTTGAAGACATTAATACACCCCTGCCATGCATGGTTACTATCCATGGAAGCATCACCAGACGCTTTCTCGGTCACACCTGTTGATAATGGCACCGATGTTGGGGTCGCAGTGTTCGTGCCTTTTTAGAAAATGACCTGAAGTCTCCTTTAGAGAACTATGTTTCCAGCAGAAATAAAGAAAGAGCGATGTCTGACTAAATTACAAAAGAAACCCTTGACAATTAGCATGTTCGTAAAGCTAAATGGCATCATTGTCACAGCATCCGTTCATTAGAATAAAACAGAGGCCTATCTGGGTAAAGCGTAGGGACAATCTGCAGTCCTTCCACCAGTGGTTCACTATCACTCTTCTGTTAAGCTTTGCGAGTTGACTGACTTGACTCATGGCTCCCGGTCACACCCATCTAGGAGTATGTCACCCTAGTATGTGTCGAAAGAAAACTTGAGATTCTGTCAAATACGATTAGCATTACAACCTGACCGATTGCGTGTTGGACAACGCTAAATTACAATGTGCACCAGGCTTTTCCGGTTTAACTGTTTTTCCACCTGTCCACGGTCAATGCAATATGCGCGCCAACAGGTAATTGACTCAGCGGAGCTAAACTCAAAATTATTTAGCTTAGTGATCCCTGTGATACTTCGAGAATCATCTGGTGTGTCAGTGTTGGCGTTAAGAGCTGGAGACCACTTAATCTTCCACGGCATACAGATATCCGAAATTTCCAGGAGTACCCCCTTCCCCACCCCCCCCCCTTTCCCGACTGTAGCTACAACTAAGAGCCATTCAAGAACAAGAAATAATTGCTCCTGGATAGGTCAGCTTTAAGAAGCGCATTTCAATCTACTGTCACTACTTTAAACTTGTAATCGGTTTATGTAAATTGCGAAATGTTGAACATTTGCGCAAGAGCAGTGAAAGCGTGACTGGGCTGCTCGTACGGTTGTGTGACAACTTTTACTGAGTCTCGAATATCAGCCACGCAGCATGGTTGCCGATATGATAAAAACAGATTCCTGGGGCCCCTGATTCTTACAGCAGAAAGCTTGGGCTCTTTAAGGCAATGTGGAGTGGTATTGAGGGGAATCGACGGCTTTTAGGTATGTTTTCTGTACCATTTTCGGATTAAATTAGTCGTATTAATATTTTGTTTATTTGTTTCGGGGCAGTGCGTTTCACTTCTTGTTTCCATTTTATATAGGCGAAATTTATTTGGGACTTGCCAATACACTTTTAAACTTACACTTTTTGTGACCTCGGTATGATTCTGTTGTTGTACCGGTAATACATTGCCGAATTAACCTCTCGACTTCTTGAGCTTGAACGGAGGTCGGCTGTTTGCCAAATTAGAATAAGGGCGCGATTTTGATTTGCTTCAAGATATTTCAACTCGATTAATTTACAGTCCTTTAACGTCCTTAATGCTAAACAGCATTCCAAGTTGCCCCATTATTGTGTCTTAACGAACTTAAAGCGTTTTGGTGAATCGAAAACATTAAGGTTACAGGAAATCTCTTGCGTTTGTCGTGAAAACCATTCACAGTGTTGTTTACATTAAGGAAATACACGCGATGACAGACTAGACATGACGGCGGACAGGAAATTAAACAAAGTTAACGCGCAATGTTTCGAAAACGTCTAAAAACAGTTTCTATGTAGTGGACATTATGTTTCTACTGATAGCAGTGAATTGACGGGATTTTAATGAATGATGGCCTTTTACTTTCGCCGTTGAAACTGATTTGTCTCTTGTTCGTGTATAATTATTGTGTTATTTGCGCCCAACACATTGACATAGATTTTCGTTTTTCTCAAAGGGAAATACTGCGAGTTCGAGCATGAAACTTGGCATGATATATGTTTAATAATGATATTGTAAAATAATCGGAAAGTGAGGTACCAGATGCATTTTTATGCTGTTAAACATGACCTATATTTTTCCGTTATTTTTCACACGCTTCATAGGTGTGTTTAAAATGGTTCGGAAAGCCACTATATCAACATCTCTGAGATTAGTTTAAAACGAGGAATAAATTAGAGTGGTTGTTCCACATTTGTGTGAAGTTTGAAGTCAACTGAATTTATTTTAAGACTTTACCAGCGTTTCGGCCTCGCACCTTATTTCGGTCATTTTATTACACGAAAAACCACTCTTTGACCGCGCTTTCAAATTTTCGCGAATTTCTGAAAAATAAAAATTCGCTGGAACCTTGAAATATGATTTTTAGAATTAGGTCACCTAAGGGTATCTTTGGGCAAAATATGAGCGATTTGCCAAATGGGTCGTTGACCGGCGGTTCTGGATCCTAACAGTCAGCCATTCTTCAGAATCTTGGTAGAGAATATATGACTGATCGGTTTACTGACACAAAAGTAGAATCAGGAACATGAGGAGACGAAGGGAGGGGGCGGACCGGATGAATTCATGCAGGCCGTAAGCGAATCCGCTAAAACTTCCACTCTTGTTTCTATTACACGGGAAGTGTTGATTTTATGATTGAGTAAGTTTGATAATCACTTAGCTAGGGTGTTGTGTTAAAGCAACATAATTCGACATAACACAAATTAGATAAGTTTGTGTGTTCAGGTTTAGTTGATAAAAACTTGGCTGGGAAATCAACTACCACAAACTCTCAGTTTTGGATCAAAAACGTCAATATACGGGCAAGTGTCAAACCGTGTCTAGCCTTGACAATGTAAAAAATAGGAAATGTTTCTTTCGAGAAATATATATCTGTATAAGTTTTGTTATCCAACAACAGTTAGGTATTTAAATCATTGTATTTGTTCTTTAAATTAACAGGAAGTAGTTTGTTAAGTAAATATAACAACGATGGTAAAAAAAACTTTCAAAATACCATTTCTCTGTTTGTTCAATGATTTGTTTTGACTGAGTGATATTTTTGTTGAAATGTTAGTGAAATCGATCGTTAAACATTTTTCAGGTAAACAGATAACTGGCTTTACCTATGTCGTCACAACAACTAAACCGGCAGAGACTGAATTGTTTTGTGTTTTGATAATTAAAGTACGAAACCTCTCTTTTAAGAATGGTGCTCGTGGCATAAGATGCGTGAGGTTTTGTTTTTCCAATGTTACAGATGCTGATTAAAGTGCTGAAAAGATAAGTGATGTGGGTTTTGATTTTACTGAGGCTGGCTATCGTAAGAAACCGAAATTTCCTGTTCTGAACTTAACAATTCCAGTTCCACTCTATAAGCTTCTATCTGAGACGAAAACTGTACAGTTTGAATTTCAAGCACGAGAAGATAAAACTGTAAGCCTTTCAGTATGAGGGGTTTTTGTTAAATTTAACCTCCTTTAATTCAAATGCCTGGCCCGAGCGCGGGACAAGGTTTCACAAAATGTGAAAGAAGTGGTCACGGATACACTTTATTAGAGAATTTTTTTTTATTTTTTTTTTCATTTTTTTTTTTTATCAGGGCGTCACTACACAAGACGAAGAAGAATCCGTTTATTTAATACAGTATTTCGCCTACGTTTCTGGCTTCTTCGTTTGTTCAATCCCGTGCCAAGTATTTCTTCCATGTATTGCATCCTGTCTAGCCAACCGTCTAACTGAACACAGTCGAGTTGGTTCAGAATCACGTACTATTTGTATTTTCTGCACAGGAACTTTCGGAAGTGGTAAAAAGATGAATTCCTCGGCTGTTTTATAAAGTGCATGAAACAAAACATCTTTATCGTGCGAACAGTATAAATAAGATGCCTCTAGGAGAGAAAATTAAATTAACCCACAACGATTGATCTGGATTGACAAGGTGAAAAAATAGGCGGCTATATGGAGTACAGAGGGATTCTTCTAGTAAGTTAAATTGTGAGTTGTTAACTCTATAAGAAGTTGAACAGTTGATATCTCAAAGTTTTATTTAAGTCATCTAATATATGGCTGGTGTTTGTAGCCGATCTAATGTGCACTCTGAGTAGCTAACTATGGGCAGCGGGCCGATTACAGGCCTGCAAAGACAGAGGAAAACGTCAAATAGTAAACAACTTACTAACCTGGAGCGTTTTGAGGTAGTGTTTTATAGTATTGACGCCAACACTTCCTGCTCTTGTACAAAACAATATTTGACTGTCAAATAAGCATATCGTGTAAGTTTCTGTTTTCTTCTGTGCAATGAAGCTAAGTTTTGACAGTTAACTCTTATTTTCAGTGCTTTTTGCAGGCTTTATTTGGAAATAACCTTATTTTTTACCACACCCAGTGGACAAATCATCTCATGTCACGTGACAGACCTTAAAATGTTACGATTTTTTGGCTGATAACATCACGACACTATTGGTCTTTGATGAGCCCAAGTTTCGGGAATTCTACTTAAAAACCTTGCAAAGTAGAAATGTTGGCGCGAAGTCAGTCGGTACAAAAGTAAACTTTTGAGAAAAATGCACTTTAAGTTTCTTACACGAAGTATTAAGCATTTAACGAGCCACAAATAGCGGGGGGAGGGTGCAGATTGGATCTCGGGGGAGGGGATGCAATGGTTGTTCTATTTTGTAAAAAAGTTACCGCAGTTGTGGGAAATATTCCTATTCATAAGGGAAATGAATGAGCCTGTGATGGCAATTTGAGGCAAAGCTTTTCATAAATAATTATGCCAATCGAGTTGTGCATGTCTTAAAAGCTTTTTTCTAAATAGTTTCCTTCATATAAGTTAAAATAAGCTATATTTTTGGTCACGTTCTTATAGTAAACAGTCGTTGCTATGGCCGTTGCTACGTGAAAAAACTTATACCACTGTGTACTTTCCTTAAATTTCACACTCATCTGGAAGGAAATTCGGCAAGATCGTTTCAAAATGTTTTTGACAAGTCCTCAAGGGTCTTAAATCTTTTATTTCCAAGAAATTGAATTTTTCATGAACATCACCATATTTTAGGGTACCATACCCCCTTAAGTGGACATTTTGAGTGTTTGTAGGGTCTTTGGGTTTGCACTAGTCTATCACAGAACAAATGGCAAATGGCAAATGCCATGCCAAATTTACCATATATTATTTTAAGTAAAACAAAGCTCTCTCTTGTGATTTATGACTATCACGTGATTGCTACACTGCCCCCCACTGAGTTATTGCGTCGGCAGCCGTTCGTCTCGGGTGACGATGGTGTAGCGCTATGTCGATGCGGAGCATCGTCTCGTGTGGCTGTAGAGTCCCACTCTGGAGTGGCAGTCTCTGTTGCAAATAACGCAGACGAAGGAGGATGGTGCTACAATTGAGGCAGCCCTGGTCTTCCTTCTGGTTCTCTTCAAGGCCTGCTGGTCATTTCTGGTATTCTCAGCCCTCCCGACTCCTGAAGATACTGCATGTCGTCAGACCACTCTGAGTTATTGCGTAATGAATATAAAATTCCTCAATATTTCATAAAATGAAGGAAAATTCAGCCCTTTGTCTAGGAATATCATTGCTGGAGACGCTTAATGACCTTGTGAGGTAAATAAGGCACCCAATATGACCTGATTTACCATTGCAGGCTCATTCATTTCCCTTATGAAAAGGAACATTTCCTACAACTACGGAAGCTTTTTACAAAATAGATGAAAAAAATAGGGTCAGGTTTAGGGGTACGGTTAGGGTAAGGGTTATCTCACTTAGCGTCAGGCTTAAGGTTATGGTTAGCTTATAGGGTTAGGCTTAGGGTTAGGGCTAGGACGAGGGCTAGGGCTAGGGTTATCTTAGGGTCAGCACATCAGTTGAGAAATAGAAATATATATTTGTTTGAAAGGAAAAGTAATAGGAGTTGACGTTTGTTTTTTTTCGGTAAGTAGCAATAAAAAATGTTTGCTTTAGTTAAGAACTGGCAGCTAGAAGTTATTCACGTCATTTAAGGTAGTCAAACATAGGATTTTACACTTTGAGAACGAAACAGTACTATTTGTTTATAAATACGTTAGAAAAACTACAGGCATAAGATGCTGGGTGCTTGAACGCGATAACAAGTCTTCATTTCACTAATAAAGTGATAAATATATGATCATTTAGCCTAAAAAGCTGCACCCCTAATAGTTTGACATTGTTAAGCAACACCCATAGAGTTACCGCTCCATTGCCTGGTTAGGTCACTAGTTATTATTTCAAAACTTTGTACCCTGTTTGAGCGGAAAAAGCAACTGATAGTGAGTAAGACTAGTAATTTCCTTTTCTTTACAAAGGCGTTTTTATAGCGTGTTTTAAATTTTGCCTATTTTGCATTAAATCCGTGCAATGTTAGGAAATAGGTCACGTGACAATATTAAAGTATTCATAAAATCTTTTAAAAACGGGTTAGTTAATGTTGTATCATATTATCAGCATTTCCTTTCCCTAAGCAACACGTCGACAGCAAATTGGCGTACAAGTTCTTTTGCAAACTAGCTTATTTACAAAAATGTGTTTTGTGACGTCATGACCACAAAACGTGTCATCCGACACTGAACATCACTTTTATACCCTTGATATGATAAAATAATATATAGATTTAGGCCAGCCTAAAAGCGGAGCTCCTCAGTTATTTTTCGGAATGTTGTTACTAATGAAAATAATCCAACATGTATGAGGTAAATTGCGAATGATTTAATAGTTTCAGCCGGAACTAGTATTACTTCAGCAGATCGAGGTGTAAGATGGTGTGATTATGAAATATAGAGCCACGATTTCGAGGATTTCTGGGAAGCTACCAAAAATCTTGATCACATAACAGAACTGTCTTCTGTGCTTTTTGGTGGCATTTCTTGTTCTTTCCTACCTTATTCAGAAAGACAAGGCATTGTCATTAATCATTATATTCTTCCTTAGTTAACATGGGGACTCCCACACAAAGTCAGTTTATTCAATGAACTTGGTGCAGAATTTATAATCCCATCAAGTTGTCTGTAAATACAGAGAAACCAAACAAAGCATTACAATCATAAGTAATGAATTACTAAACTCTTTTACAGGTACTGTATGAACAGTGTCTGTTCCATTAATATTGGGGATCTCTCAGAAGCTGCATCCATGATAAATTAATTTGTTCCCAGATGCATTTGTTTATAGAACTTTTCACAAATTAATATCTCTGTCATAACAGTGACCTCTGTGTTCTCCAACAATTAGCACACAAGAAAAATACACTCAGTAAGATATTGTTTACAATAAAAATCAATGCCTATAAGCAGTCATAAGGACCTTAAATTTATATTACCTCAGAAATATCTCACCAGGCCATGGTTGCTTTGAAAATCTTTGATGTTTTAATACAGGCTCCCCATCTGTAACCTGTTCATATATTGACTGACAGGAACAGGCATGTAATTCCTTTCTTTGATATACAGTGTACTTCATTGTTAGCTGTTTACTGAGTGTTAGTAGTGAATCAAATGCTAGGGGTTGGTACTCCAACTTTCACTGTGGCAGGCTCTGCCCTGATAATACAAAGCAAACTTACATAACCGTTATGAACTTCACCACTTGCTTTCGAGAGCAAATGCAATTTGCTTCAAACAAGCAACTGGAACATTGAGGGTTACAACAATGTGCACAGTCCCAATCACAGGGTCATCCAGGCTGTTTGGTTGTACATATAACTGTACAACTGTATATGAGTTCAGCTTCCAGAAGAAAATCTGAGTTTGTCAGGATAAATACTGATGTTCTTGCCTACTCAATGAATGAATGTGCAGTTCCAGAAGATATTCACACCCAACACCCATTCACGGCCAGTCTTTAGAAATTCCAAATTAAAGTATCAGGAATCAAGAGCTCTAATAGAGAAAAAACCTCCATGTGGGGTATGAATCTTTTCTTGAAGAAAACAATGTCTGAGAAATCATTAATTACAAAATAATGTTTAAGAAACATCTTACCTTTCAGAGAATTTTGTAATCTACACTGTCTGGCCAGTTCATATACATGTATTTGACAAGTTGACACTGGGCATGTTTGTAAATTTGTGCACTTCAACATTACATTACTATGTAGTAGCACTGGCCAACTAAAAACAAACAGCATAATTTGGTTAATTAATATACACTGTACATTATTAGGTTGAAATATTGGTGTAGATTGTTGCACATCAACAGATACAGAAACTCTTTGCACCTGAATCATAATGAGTGAAAAATCGTGCATGAGACATTTGCATGTACATGTAACAGCCCTCCACCTCAGAACCATCACAGATATGATATGATATTTTTAAACTCTCTGAAATTTCAGATTATTCAAGATTAACATATGCACATACATCATCTGGGGCAACCCTAAAACACTGAATTTGGAAACCGAAATCCGGAATCCAGAATCTGGAATCCAGAATCCGGAACCAAAAACCAGAATCTGGAATCCAGATATTATGAATGATGATAGAAATAATTCACTTCAGCAATGTCTAATAAATAAATATGAGCAAAAATCATTTTGTTGTTATTTATTTTCTTGGCTTTACTTCAGCCACAGACTGTAATTGCTAAAAAATTATTGACTAGTTCTGAACAACCCTTAGCTATATATCTGGCCCCGTTGTTCAAAAGCTGCATAAAGCTATTCATTCGGTACATCACTATCCAGTCGGGGTTACTGATTTTTTGGGTGGATAGAGTTACTTATAGCCTGCGAGCAGGCTCTAGTATCTGTCTCTATTGTCTGAGCAGGCTAAATAGGTGTCTAGTGTTTTTCTGCATTGGCATGTCACCAAGAGCCTTCATGCGGTTTTGCCAATCACACCCCCAGCCCAAACACGAGAGCCTGCTCATAGACTAAGTTACCCATCTTTTGTTCAAGCTGGCCCTGACGAGAGCCCGGTTCTTGTCTAGATCAAATTGCTCTGAGAAGACTGGTGAGCAGCACATTAACAACAAGCTATTATAGGCTATTGCAGTGAGTTTCTGGCAGTCTTTTAGCATCTTTGAACAGCATGTGGTCTGATCTGTCAGCAAGTGAGAAGCAGACGGAAGTAAGTGTGCAACATTTCTACAAATTGTTTTAATATGATGGCCGCCAAGAATATGAAATGCTGATTTGTCACAGTATGTGTGGAAATTGTGTTAATCTGGAATTGGTCTCGTATCTGTTGGAAAAATCAAATTTCATATTTAGACCAGACGGGTTAGCCCTTGGACTTCGAAATTGGGGGGCGTGACCGTCAATGTACAGGGGACTGCCACTGATGGATATCCTGTTCTCTATGACATTTTCTATCTTGTTCAGTATGTACTAGACATAAAGGATAAATTTATACTTCCGGTAAATTGAAGATCACTTATTAAACGAAATGGCAATTACCAGCAAGCTTATTTTAGACACTCTCGAGGTGCTTGGAATAAAATTAAGATGCACTTTACTGAGATTCTCATAATCATAGCCCTCACTAAAAATAACGGTTGCACAATTTCAACAGACGGGGAATTTTTGTTTCAAAAAAGGTTAAGTTTGAGGTCCTTTTTACTTGGCAGCTTACTTTTTACAGTCGAAAAGCTAAGCAAAACAATTTTTGCATACTTGAAGAACTTATTTTCTTTGATTTGCGGATTCCGGTTTCCAGTTTCTGGATTCCGGTTTTTGGTTCCAGATTCCGGATTCCGGTTTCTGGGTTTTAGGGTTGCCCCATATTTAACATATTGTTTGCTTCACATTCAGTTTACACATGGCTGTTATCCAGAATAGGTAGACTTATAAGTTTTCCTTCAAAAATATATTGCAACAACTATTGCATCTTTCGTTACCTATTCTTGTGATGAAATGACACAAAATTCAAGAACAAGAAGTCATAAGCATAAAACTAACTTACATGGTAGTGCTTACAGTTCCTCTTACCGTCTGCATATGCTGTGCATAAACTGATGCTGCCTGGACAATGTACTCATTATTTTTCTGATCACACCTTTTAAAACGTCACTGTTATATAATTTGTCCTGAAAAAGCAATACATGAAATGTTATGCCTTTGGCACTCACCAAATGCCTTTACAAGATGTATAATGTACACCATATCAACATTCACAATTCTCTTTACTTTCATTGTAACTCTTTTGTGTCATTTTCCCTCACTTGAAGACAGGACTTCCACATTAGGTTATAATTGCCTCTGGAATCTCTATGAATTCACAGGGAGTGATAACAATTAAATCATGACTAATTTTAGCAAAGGAGGCATTCAAATGTCAGATTTTAATGCTAAGTTTATACAGTAACTTTACATTACTCTTCGTACATATATATAACCTCTCAATTATTGCACCTACAGACAGAAGGTGTGCTGGGGGAAGAAATGTTCTAAACTCTCTGAACTTTTCCCCCTTACCTGTAATAGGATGACTATTATGAACTACAGTTTGTAACCAACACCAACATCAGGTTATGTATACACATGTATATTTGTTGTCGTCTGTAATCATAAAAAAATAAAAATTTAAAATCCCCCATAAAGTTCACACTCAATAACACTGCTACATGTAGCGCTGTTACTGGAAATCAATTTAAGTGAAACTGTTGAAACAGCTCTGCCAAAATTTTTCCTAGCAGTTAAGGCAGGATAACAGAATATACATGTAGCACACAGCAAAGGCTAGAGATACACACATGTTAGTTATCAGTTAGGATTTGGTGAGCTTCTGTGCTGTAGGTATGGTGGAAAATGATAGATTATCAGAAATGAAGGTTCCTGAGACATTTTGACAGCACTGAGAGGAATTAATATATAAATTCACAAAAGAAGGAGAAGTTCTTGCCCTGTCCAGTTCTCTGTAATAAAAATATCATTTACATGAGTCATTTTTAATATGTGGTTTGTGTTTAAAGCCGATATAATGCACACTCTGATTGGCCAGTTCCAGTGCATTATTTACATTTACATGGTATACCTCGGTAAAACCATAAAACATTGCGTGGGACTAAAATAAAAAATATAAATAATAAAAAGAAATGCCTAATTCATAACAATTTAAAATACTCAACACTAAAACGAATGTAATTCTTTACTTGAAAATTATTCTCCCGTAATGCCCATGGGCCAATTACAGGCAGGCTAAAAAGTCCTAACACAAAGTAAAAGGAAATTAAGAAAACTATTGCTTTTTTCCGGAAAATTGTAGCGACTGAAGACAATGATGGAACACTCTGAGAGTGCATTCTATCAACCTGATGAGATAAAATTTAAGGAGAATAGAGAATTCACGAAGTTATATCACAAACAAATTGGTACAGGACAGGAGAAAGGAAACTGTACAGCCAGGAAGAAACTGAAACTTTCTCCGACCAGCAAAAAAGTATGCATGCACAACAAAGAAAACAGTCAGTGACATTCATTTAATAAGTTAGTAAATAAAAAATTAGTGTGAAGAAGAGAGTAAAGAGAGAGAGAGAGAGGAGATAGGAGAGCACTCTCTGCAACTAAATTGTGTATATATGTATGTAAAAGTTCTTCTTATTACTGAGAAATGGTCAGGGCAAGAACTTCTATTACACTGTTCAATTTACCGAGTCAATTAGTACTATCTCACTTTTTTGGAACATTTCCATATTAAGTGTAAATACCGCATTGGGGAATAACCTCTTATTAACAAAATACGGTCCATGTACCCCCAACCAAAAGCAATGGCACAAATAACATGAAATAGCCAATCAAAATCAAAGCAGAGCTTCATTCGCAGACAGGATTGCCATGCATAATCGTCTACTCGACATTTTGGACTATATAAACATTTCACCAAACCGAACTAATTGGACAGACAACAAAATAAAACGAGGAAATCTACATTATAAACACAAGATGCATATCACTACATCTGAGCTCGAGTATCAACAGCAAATCCCTTTTCAGTGAACGGTGACCGAATAAAAGAGAGGGTAAAGAAAATTCGTTTAAGCTTGCGGTGTTAAAGTTGAAAAATTATTCACGCTTAAATTTGAATATTACTGAGAGTCTGTATTTTTGCCGACGGCTTAATTTAGCTATGCAGTCATTTCATTGGCAGTAGCTTTACCAGTCTTCAACCAATTTAACCTCGGAATTCACAAAAGCATTTCGCCAAACCGAATAAATCGAACTAACAAAACGAGGAACTCTCCATACTTTGTAATCACAATATGCAAATATTCACATAGGAACAAAAGTAAATTTAGCAAATCCTGTTCGCTTCGGCCTAAAATGGTTTGTAGACCTTTCTTGGTTCAGTTTTCAACAACAGAAGAACAAATTTTAGCAGTCTACGAAGCGGCAGTGCTAACTAAATCAGAGAAAACTTCAAAACTCGCGCGGCCGTGTTTACAAGTACGATTTTGGTTAAGCTTATTTTTAGATGTGAGGTTATAAGCTTAAATTGACGACGAAAATCGATAGAAAACATAATTTGTTTACAACTTACAGCAACCTCCAAAGCGACCCACGTGTTATTGTTTAGAGACGAGCGAAATTAAAACGATGCAATTTTTAAAATCTCTTACAGCATGGCTTCAAATAAGGAAGACTTTTAATGGATTCCAATTGAAAATAAGCTTATATCGCCGAGGAAACTTGTTAATTTTCATACCAAACGCAACAACAAAAGTCACTTACCGCAAGTTGGCAATTCAGTTCGGCCAGTGTAAATCTTCCAGGCAGAAACTTGCAGCAAAAGTTGTGAAGACTAAACTGAAGTTATATTTTCGATAGATCAACGAATCAACCACTTCTTTCCGCTACGTTTAGTGTTTTGCAATTTCTCTAAAACACTCGGGTACGTTTGATTTCTCTAATGTTCATCACCTGACCAAATCAGGTGACTTTTGAATTTTCTTGCACGGCTGCACAGCATCACGTTCGCGCGAATTTTGAACTTGGCCATGGGGAGTTCGGCAGTCTTCTGAATCAATTTGTCGGGTACTTTCGCCTCCTTTCTATAGCCCTCGTTAGCTTTGGTTCACGGCATTGTTCGGTATTATTTCACCTCCTTTCTCTAGCCCTTGACTAGCTATAATTCACGGCATTGTTCAGTACTGTTTCGCCTCCTTCCCCAGCGCTGGCCCGCTCAGTCTTTTTCGCGATATTCTTCGCTACTTCTTTGCCTGTTAATTCTTGCTTTCTGTCTTTTGCTTCAGCGCAACCCTGTCTTAAAAATATTAAATCAACCTCCGCTATCGTTTTTCTTTAAAAATCCCGCCAAGAAAAATGGCATTCACCCGCTACCAACTGAGGGTGCATGTCTCTGTCAACCTATTAGCTGGAGTATGGCCGCCACCTTGCGCGACTCCGTCGTCGTCGCCGTCGTGCGTACGCGCCCACGAGCAATACCGCTAGCCATGATAACCATGAGAAAATCAATTCATGGGTTTCCTTTTCTCCCCTATATGGGTATGGGGCTCTGCCGGAGCTCCGCTATAAGTTATTCCTTCCAAAACACCTAGCACAGTAGTTTTCTTTTTCGATAAAATGGGCGTTTCGAAACATTTATGTTCTCTGCTGGGGGTGTTGGAAGAGCCTCAAACACCAGTTTCTGTACGTTTGTGCAAAATTATCTGCTAGGAAGATGGTTCAGAATAAGAATTTCACTCTGGAGCTGATTTTGGGTCACTGGTTAAGCACAATGAACTATAGAAACTCACATTTAAACATCGACAAGGTGAACCAAATGAGGCAGAAAAATTGATGATCCGGATTTCCAAGTTCAGTCCACATTCTCAAGTCTTAGATTTACTATAGTCCAGTAGCGTTAATTCTAATCATCAACCCGGCTACCTTGATTTAAAATTTGTTCGTTATTTTGTCTTTTACTTGTTTTCTTCATGGGCAGAAAACCCTTCTTCGCTTATTTTCAACTCTGAGAAACCCACAGAATTTCCAAGTTCAGAATTTTGCCACGTCGAAAATCACCTCGCCAACGAGTTCGTGTAGGTCGCTATTTTGCATTGTTTGTGATAATTATCTCAATCCTGGGGAAAGCTTTTAGACAGAGCAATTCAAGGGGTCACTGTTTTCCTCAAATATGCTATAGTCTTGACTTTGCTTCTTCTGGTTCCTGGCTAACAGCAGCCTTTATTGTCACATACACCTTGCAATGCATTATGGGTAACTATACTGTTGTGACACGGAATGCACCTTCCCGCCAAATCAAGACATTCACACTTTCATAGGCCCGGTACCTACTACTTGTCATGTAACTCGCCAAAATACCTTTCTTGTCCCCTTGAAGCGACCTGCTTTTAGACCTGCTCTGTTTTAGCCTGACACAGTCGCGAACCAAGTTTCCATGTGTTAGTGCTTAACAGCACTCTTGGAATCGCGAACCGCCGCAAACATTCAGTTCTTTGAATGCTGCATGTCAAGTTACCGATCGCTAGACTTAAATGATGTCCTTTGACCACCAAAACAGCTATTTGGAAGACATTCTGTCACATACACATTAATAAGCTTTCGATAAGTGACATAATCGAACTTCTTCAATCGATATATCGACATTGAGGCTACTACGTCGTGTGTGTCTATTTCTCAGACCCAGTCTGCTCAGGTGAGACCGGGGGGCAACGCGGCTCATCGTCGTAAAGTCAGTAAAAGTAAAGCAATGGTTCCAAGCAAAGGTCCACTTAAAGACTAGAGTGCTAAAACCATACCGTATTTATAACCAAAATGGCCAAAATCGATACCCTATCTATGACTAAAACGGCTGAAAAACCCTACCCGTTGGGGCCGCACATACCTATATAGCCCATATAAGGGAGTACATTACTATTTTTTTTTCCTTTTGCTATTCGGCTTCGTCTACAGGTCATTCTGATGCCGGTCTTTACCCGCTCCAAGGTCTTGCGACTTTCTACACCTCCTATTTAATTTTTTCAATTTTTTTTGCGATTATCAATATCGAACGCAAACGTAGCAAGCTCCGGAAAGCAATACTTTCAGTGAAGATAGGGCTTCAGTCAGTGGGTTTATACACCAAGAAAAGTGAGCGAAGTAAGAGAAGAGAGGGATCTGGGGTAAAGGCCATCTCTCAAGGGTCCTCACGTTTTTCTTCGTCCGCTTCCTAGCTTCACCCAAGGTTTCTTCACAAGAGCAACAAAACTGATTTACCGGCATCAGCAGTATCAACATATGCACAATGAAAAGCGTTGTGATGTGTTTATTTTGTGGAAAATTGTTGAGGTATAAAAGTATTATAAAAGTGTAGATGAACGAATCATGGCGCTAAAAATACGTCTTGTGGTGACGGTGTTTCGTTGACTTTTCTTGCGGTGATGTGGTGGTCGTTAATTTTTTTTTGCGGTGTTGCGTGTTCAGAACCGCCCCCCCCCCTCCCCCATATCCCCGTCAGTCATGTACTTGTCAAACTGAACGCCTATCCCTGCGACTATACACAGAACAGTCAAAATCAAAAAAAATAATAAAACATTAAGCTTGTTTTTGGTTGTATCGAGTTCACCACACATTGATGCGTGCTGAGGAGAATTCTCAATTTTATTAAAATTTTGCTGGCCTCTTTATTTCTAACACCTCTGAGGCCCTTTACCCTCAATCCATGAGTTTAGAAGTAAATTTCGCTTCTCTTTCAATCTAAAACTCAATTTACTTTTGTTCAGAACCTACACCAAGATCATAACTAACTCTTGGACTAGTTACTTTCTTTTCTATAAACAATCTTTTGCATAAGAGTCTCTTGAAAAGGAAATTTTTGCATAGATATGATTATGAAATCTTTTGTTTTGGGCGACTCGAGTCATCTATTTTACGCGCAACAAAGATGATTGATTTAGTCAGTTTTAGTGAATTAGATTTTCTGACGTAAATATGAGTGCATGCGCAACTTATGCCAATTTAAATTGAAAAAACGTCGTAAGCCTGACGAATGATACTCAATAAATTCTATGCTGTCGAGGCATGAAATCTACTTTGCAAAACAAACGACAAACGAAAAAAAATTAGGCTAAATTAAACTTTCCAAGATGCGCAAACCTTGACTGACTCAGAAAATATAATCATTTTCTTTGTCAATATCGGACGTAAGTGTTTCGACTTCCCCGCCAACGTACATGTCATTTTCATGAATGAACAACGAAGTTTCCGCTGCGCCTGTTTTTAAATTTTGCTGTCTTCGACAAAGATGTGCGTTATAGTTTACTCGTCATTCATGTTCTGTGTAGTTACATTGTTTTCATTATAGCTTTCTTTTAATTTCTTCACTTTTCTGTCGGAGGTTCAATTTTTTTTTTAGAAATTTCTTCGTTCAAAGTGATTGTTTTTAAACAATTAATTGTTTTCCTACTTGAGATCATTAGGGTCAAGTTAAAGCGGAACCGCTAGCCGTCTTGACGACTATTCACGAATGCATCAAATTAACTACTTCCTATTCTAGAATGAATTGAATCACATACAATGTTTAACCTCTCTTTTCCGCTGATACTGTAATTAATATGTCAGTATATAAATAATTTAATACCGTAGCATAAGAATTACCACTAATAGCCATTACAAGTCAAGTTATGTGGATTGTAATGCATATTTTGTATATTTGATCAGCAAAGAAAAGTCAAGACAAAAAATGTATTTATAGTTTTCAGTGGTAGAGCAGTGTCGGATTTGGGGGGTTAAATAGCAGGCTACTTCCCTTCTTTTCAACTCCACATCCCCGGGAAGAAGCCGATTACGCAAAGTTAAGCGTCAAGTACAAGTGATATAGGCTTATGGATTTAGAGTCGCTATGTATAATAAACAGAGGTATCTTAGCGCTTTAAATACTTCCCTTTTCAGCAAACAGGTGTTGAACTAGCCCCGAGTTTAGTCGACAGAAGACGACAAGATCGAAAATTAAAACAATAATTTGTGAACGACATAAGCTTTCTTGACTGCGGATGTCATGCTCTTAGAGAGAATACTGTTTATATAAAAGTCGCGACAGGAGAGAACCAACCAAAAAGAGTTCCTTTAGCTAAAAAGTATACATGCAGGCAACCTGTGGTCACTAGATAATAACCTGTATTGAGTAGAATGCTTATACACTTAATTAACTTCTATTTTCATGTTTATTCAGTGGTCCCCGGTATTGTGTGATGACCACAAACGGGAAGACGACCCCCGCCGCTCAATAAATAAAGGAAGCCCAAATAAACAAGCCTGATCTCTCACTCGTATTTTATCAAGACTTATTGTTATTGTATAAGGAAAACATATAGCACTTAACGAAATAAGCACAGAGGAAGTTTCCGTGCGGTACAAATAAAAATGATTTCACTTAAATACTTCAAAGGACTCTCAACCATGAACATTTATCTATCAATGCACAGCGGCCTAGGTCAAACTGAATGTCACGGCAACAAGCTGTGTCATAAAAAAGAAACGAGGTAGGACTGCTTCCGCTCTTAAGCTGGTCTTATTTTTTGCCTGCAAAAAACTGCAAAAGAACAATAGCACAAAACTTTCAGCAGCTACCAGAGATGTTTCTCAGACTTCAAGCCGAGACATTTTTTTTCGAATGTTTCTGAGAACAAGGCGAAACCGGTTGAAAGCATACATGTATTAGACATATTAAAACATTTTTTGCTCGCGTGGGATAAGCTCTTCATGACGTCAGTACGGTGTTCTTTTAGTTGGGCTGTTTTCGCCAACAAGCTCTTCAAAATCATGATCATCGGCAATAGTGTAAGGTGCTTTTATTTGCTGCCAGGGTTTTCACCTCTCCTATCCACGTCACATACATGTAGCAGGCCAATTTTTAAGCAGTGTCGTAGTGCCTCCTTGTTGCGAGAGGTGAAAAATGATACTTTGTAATAGTTGGCGTAGGTTCGTTCGCGTTTAAATTTATTTTCTTTGCATTCCTTTAACGTTACGACATCTACTACCGCTCAAGGATTCGCGTTACCCTTCTTTTTACACATCCTTGACTAGTTTAATTTTATGCGTTAAACGTTTTTATGTTCATCTCATTTAGTTGAAGTAACGGGCAATCATCGTTCAACTATTTGGAAATACGTAAAAGTTTGAGACCAAATAGCTTAAATATTTGTCAGTGTCCCGGACCTGTTTCTGGATGTTCCACTTCAATGACTGCCTCTAAAGTTAAGCAGGGTATCAACTTGAAGCTGGTAAAAGTTGAAAAAAAAAAAAACATTGATCGACGAAGAGCTAAAGTTTGAAAAGTCAGCTTCGTAAGCTCGCTACATCGGTTTAATCGTCAACCTTATCATATAGGCGCGTTACTGTTATCGTGTACACAGACTGAGAACGTCGTTTAAAATCAGTTTGAAGCCAAGCCGTTAAAGCTGCAAAACTTCCGTCGAACACACCCACACGTAGCCTCAGTTCCAGAAAACGCGGAAGCGCACTTTTTCAAATTGGGTTTTCCGTTTCGGCAGTCGTGGGATATGTCTCTTTCAAAAGCAGGACTTTCATGTTGAATGAATAAGTGCGTTATCACTAAACTGTTTCAAAACTGCTCCAGGCGCTTCGGAAGAGCCCCCAAAAGAAGCGAATTCTTGGGCAGTTACATGCATCCCACATATATGTATACCTGTATTGTGAAAATGGTATAAAAGGAAGCTTAGCCATGAAAATTTCAACATTGGAATCTGAGCTGACTGAAAAGAGAGGGCATCAAATGGCGTTGAGGGGGATTTTTGTAGTAAGTAACTTTAGAGAAACTTAAAACTTTGATACTGCTATTAAGATGTTTTCCCTAAGAGAATAGTTTGAAATTCTCTTCTGCAATGTCCTTTGCCCTTAGCTTTAAACATTAATTCCAACGCAAAGAGAAATGCCCTAGACTTTTCATGAAATGTTCTCACTAAACAGAATTGTTAAACTCCTTTTCACTATATTTCTGTAACTGGATTCTGATATGTCTACGTTGAAAACAGCTGCACGTACGTTTATCGTGTTTAATATGTTAGCAGAATCTGTTTAGGTGACTTAGAAGCGTTTATTTGTCTTGTTAATCTTTACCTATAGATTGCCGTCGCGTGCTTGCTGGTTCGCATGGAAGTTGTATCAAGTCTACATTGCCTGAGCTCGGTTTGGAAACTGAGTCAGAGATCATGCGGTGGAGGCAATCTTATGAAGATTAACAATACCACTAACTGTCCTACAGTTGCTGGCAGCAAGCAATGGGGAGTAACAGTTAATGGCACAGGTACCCAAGACACCAGCACACGTAAGTTATTGAAGAAAAGAGCCATTTTTTTTAAACTCAGTCGACTTCATAAGATTCGAGGTGAAGTTTATTCGTCATCATAGTCGTACAAACGCCATTGATTCCTATTATAATTAGAGAAATTTGTTGTTCACACCAATCAAACACGTTGCAGGCCTAATTTCAATAATAAATAAGCAAAGTTACAGATTTTTGCTGATGGCCGGAGTGAAATAAGCCAATCACCAACAGTAGTCTCTCAGTCGACATAATACAGTCAACCCCCGATAGCTCGAACCTATAATTAAGGGAAATTGAACAAGGTTCAAGTTGAAGGTAGTTTGAGTTATCTGGAGTTGGGAACAAATGACCAGAATGAGGGGGAAATGGTATTTATTGTGCTTCTATTCATAAAGTCTACATTTTATTGAAATTTAATTGTAGAGAGGTCGATCGTGTACATTTACATCAGTACATTTCTAACTTACCTTATAAATCAGAACGCTCTAGAAACGTAGTGGAAAAAAAGAGAAAGGCAAAGCAGCAGGAGAAGTCAAGGTACTGAGAACTTTACAGGGTTGAAGGGAAACTGAAAATTGCTTCGAGTTAGCGGAAGGTTCGAGTTATAGACGGCTCGAGTTAACGAGGTTAAAATTGCAGTAAATGGTTCGAGTGAGCGAGTGTGCGAGTCATCGGGAGTCGACTGTATGCGATATTTACATCATGACGTGGAAGACATAAACTTTCTAGTGCTTACTGCAGTGGCGCATCAGCTCTCGTTTTATTTCGTTTCTTAAAGGATTTAAGATTGAAGAGCCGGACAAGACGAACAAGACCGGGTTGTACTGTATTCAGTTCACTGATATACACGATTCTAATAAGAAATACGCACTGAAGGCCATCAATGGGGTTAGTCTTGCTTTTGAGGTGAGTTCAAAAGAAATCTAAAACACAATGGGATGCGACTGCAGAGAATCATGGTAGTTGCATTTATCATCTTGGCCTGGATATTTGTTTGGATGAAACAACTGCCATGATTCCGTACGATGTCTCATAGCGAGAATTGGCCATTAAAAATAAAATAGTATGATTAGATGCATTTACGCCGCTCTGGGTACCAATGGACTACAGCAAAACTAAACTGCTTTAAAATGCCAAATCATTTATTATGATTATCATCATCATCGTCATTGTCATCACTTTTATAATGAAGTATATATACCACGCTCAACATTTGACCTATAAGTGGCCCAAGTAATTTGTTTCATTTAAGGTCATTCAACTGAAATAGAACCTGCACTGAGATTTTTGTGAAACTTTGCCTATTGACTGTTTATGTTATAGGAACTTCAATTTTGAAATAAAAATGAGGGGTCCTCATGTTCGTTTAGGTGCAACAGCACCTTGTTTATACCCATATAAATCCTTATAATACCATCATGATTGTAGTCTCGATTGCTTGCTAAATTCATCTTTCCGACGATTGCTTTTTGTTCTACACTGAGAATTGGTCCATATTTATTTTACACAGAGAAATTTATTACTCAATTCAAAACAACACAGAAAAAAATGATAGGTCACCATACCAGTTTGCGAGAAAATGACGGTTTACCACTATGGCGAGGTCCAGCTGTAAAGAAAAAGCCGCCATGTTTTAATGCGCGCGCTCTAATCACGCGTCAAATTATGCGCAGTAGGGATGCGCAATGCAATACTGGAGAATGACCTTAAGTATGATTTCAGACAGAGTTACCAATAAATCTAACCATAAACAATCGTGGAAGTATCTAGACGAAGCGAAGCTTGTTTACGATTTTACCGTTTAGATGACAAAATTCTCGGGAGAAAAATAATTTCTGAAGAGTTTTGGAAACTGATAGAGAAGTGTTCATTCTCAAGAAAAAGCAAATAAACCTCGCACGCCACGCAAATGTTGCTATTTGACACCTTGTTATTGGATAGCTAAGTTGCCCGTTCCAAAGAGAGCGTGCTGATAACCGATCAGATTCGAAGTATTTTGATATAATTATGACTAAGGCTCCGATCGACCTTTGAGACCACAACAATCATTGACGGTAGAAACACTTGTGTGTATACCATTAAACGGTCAGGGTTAATCACATGACTGTCGTGAGTTTTGTTTTCCGTAAACAATTTTTCCGGATTAGTGTGCACGCGAGACCTATAAACCGTTGAAATAAAGCTGCGTTTTCAAATTTCTCCGGGGTAGTGTGGGCTAGGCCTGATATGGAAAGTGTTCAAGCGTCGTTCTGTCGTAGTTCCAGTTGTCTGTTTAATTTTGCCACAGTGCATTAGCCGGAAATTATGAATGAATGTCGTGCACAGTCCATTTTTTTTTTTTTTTTGTATAGTTAATTAACCCTGTGATTTACTGACAGTTAGTGTTCTTCTCGACTGTAAAATATGTTTATATTGATTTGTCACTCTCTTTCAATTGCATTCACAGGAATGGGCCTGTCACGGTAATATAGGCAGTGATTTTCTGTTTGAAGAGCTGGCTACGACCAGTTACCCAACAAGATATACACACAGGCCGAGTAATTACGTGGCCAAGTGTCTAACAGGCCACTGCCATGGAGGACTATCTCTGATTAGCGTTAACGATATGAAGGATAGGAAATGTCTCTTCCGAAAAATACCTGTGTAAGTTTTGTTACCAAACAACACTTAGCCGGCATGGTATTTAATTCATTGTATTTAACTTGTTTGTCACTTAAGTAACTAGAAGTAGTTTGCAAAGTAAACATGACAGATGAATAAAAGATTTCAAACTACCATATTTGTTAGCCTGTGTAGCTTGGCGGTTCAAGGAAGTTTTTAAGCAATTTGGCTCCTCGCGACTTCGCCGGCTTTGGCGCTCGTTATCACGGCCTCGCCGCTCTCTTAACGCGCTCAAATTGCTTAAAAACCGCCAAGCTACGCAGGCTACCATTTGTTTAATAATATGTTTTGACGGAGTAATATTTTGGTTAAAATGTTATTGAATTCAAATCTAACTGTGATAACTGGCTTTACCTAAGTAGTCACATGAACTAGACCAGCACAGAATTAATTGTTTTAATAAAGTACGGAGAATTATACGGGTTTTTTACGTTGTAGTCGTACATCTCTCCTGTGTTTTTTCCCCCTTCCTGTTATCGATATCCTTAAATCAACCTAACACAAAACAAGAAATTTGCTACTAAACTACCTTGCCGTATAAGAAATTGATGTACTCGTCTCGTTTACTCTCGTATAATTAACAATTATTCACCGAATTGAGGTGAATTGGGGAGAAGATTTACCTTTTTACCTTACTGCGAAGACACATTTTGTTACCATGACATTTAGTTTGACCTAGGCTGTGCATTGATAGCTTACTGTTCGTTGTCAATAATTAAGAGTCCGTGATGGTTCTTTTATTTGTTTCGCGTTTTCCATGGCTCCAGGGCGGAGGTACTCCCAGAAAAGTTGGGTGCGGTTGTGCGGCCCACTTCCCATAACCCTTACCCTATTTTTGACCAAAATCTGCGATTTTTCCTACCCTATTTATGACCTGGCCAAAATTCGATACCCTATTTATGACAGTTGCGGCTGCCCCAGTTATCTTAAAACTGAATTTATAAAGGACTTTTGTTGACGTTCTTATTGATAACGATGACAAAGTAGCTTCTTCTAAGAAATATACCCAATTAATGACTAGAGTGCTAAAACCATACCGTATTTATAACCAAAATGGCCAAAATCGATATCCTATTTATGACTATATAAAACGGCTGAAAAACTCTACCCTTTGGGTCCGCACGTACCTATATAGCCCATATCAGGGAGCATTCCCCCCGGGCCATGCCTCTTAAAGAAAAGTCAGCACGGTAACTTCCACTGGGACTTACTGAGTACCTGTCTGCGCGTAGTTGACTGTGTAGCTTTATAGTTTTCGTGGTATATCGTCCAGCAAAATCATTCCATAAAGTTAGGTCACTTTGGGATTCCAATAGCAAGAACGTAAACGTGTCTTCCCGACCGCCGGTGAATTGTTTCCACCTTTTAAGACTTTCAAAGTGGAGCGAAGAAGGTGCACTTAGCGGGGTGCTTCAACGAGTTTCAACGTCATCGTGTAATCCTTTTAACTATTATACTGATTATAGAATCGGATATATTCCTCCGTCGCTTGTTGACCGTCGAGACACTCACAAAAGAGGAAAAGGAAACGTGATAATTGAGAGATATTTCGTTAAGTGCTGTGTGTTTTCTTTATACGCTAAGTCTTGATAAATTATGAGTCAGAGATCAGGCTTGTTTAGTGTTTACATATATTCACATATTATGTGAATGTTTAAATATATATATTGAAACTATTTTATGTAAATGTTGGAATATACCGAACGAAAATCTCGCCGATGATCAGCGGCGAGGTAATTCTGTCTGTATAATAAAGGAACCAAAATCTCACCGATGTTCAGCGGCGAGGTAATTCTGTCTGTATAACAAAGAACCAAAATCTCGCCGATGATCAGCGGCGAGGTAGTTCTGTCTGTATAATAAAGCAACCAAAATCTCGCCGATGTTCAGCGGCGAGGTAATTCTGTCTCTATAAGAAAGCAGCCAAAATCTCGCCGATGATCAGCGGCGAGGTAATTCTGTCTGTATAATAAAGGAACCAAAATCTCGCCGATGATCAGCGGCGAGGTAGTTCTGTCTGTATAATAAAGCAACCAAAATCTCGCCGATGTTCAGCGGCGAGGTAATTCTGTCTCTATAAGAAAGCAGCCAAAATCTCGCCGATGATCAGCGGCGAGGTAATTCTGTCTGTATAATAAAGAACCAAAATCTCGCCGATGATCAGCGGCGAGGTAATTCTGTCTGTATAATAAAGCAACCAAAATTTCGCCGATGTTCAGCGGCGAGGTAATTCTGTCTCTATAAGAAAGCAGCCAAAATCTCGCCGATGATCAGCGGCGAGGTAATTCTGTCTGTATAATAAAGCAACCAAAATCTCGCCGATGTTCAGCGGCGAGGTAATTCTGTCTGTATAATAAAGGAACCAAAATCTCGCCGATGTTCAGCGGCGAGGTAGCTCTGTCTGTATAATAAAGGAACCAAAATCTCGCCGATGTTCAGCGGCGAGGTAGCTCTGTCTGTATAACAAGGAACCAAAATCTCGCCGATGTTCAGCGGCGAGGTAGTTCTGTCTGTATAATAAAGCAACCAAAATCTCGCCGATGTTCAGCGGCGAGGTAATTCTGTCTATATAATAAAGCAACCAAAATCTAGCCGCTGATCAGCGGCGAGATAATCTTGTCTGTTATCAAGGGGACGGAAATCTCGCCGAAGATCAGTGGCGAGGTAATTATAATGGTAATTGCACAAGGGACACAGGCAGCCCAGACCTTGAATATGCTTAATAAGTGACGTTATGCGGTTGGCGATTGCGTTACAATTTTAGCCGTTTTTAACCGTTTCGAATATTGCTGTAAATACGACGTGTAGAAAATAATTTAAGTTGAAATGGCTGACCTTATGTATGCATTGCGTTATTTTGATGTCTCTGTGTTCCTGGAGGCGGTTTTGAGCCATTTAGGCGACGTGCCCCGTTCTACATCGTGCAAGACATAGCAGCACTCAACTAACGTCAAGGAGCTTAAAGCAAAAAATACGCACTCAATGTATAGCATCAACCCCATTTTAAAGAGGGGGTTTGCAAAAAGAACATGTGCGTTTAATCAAAATAGCTCCAAATTGCAGATCAACCATCGAGTGCCTAGAAATCTAGAAAAAATGCCGTCAAAGAAACACACAATAACGAGGTCAAGCTTCAAAAAAGTAAGGATCGAAAAGTACATTACGCCATTGGCTAGCTGTCATAGCCAATAGAAACCAGACATGTTCTATCCGTCACAAGGGTACACACCACGAGAAGTTTGTGCCAAGCCGCAGAATGTCTTGCATTCTCACAGAGGTACGAGTTGCGCTAGCAACTTCAGATGTACAGAATATTTTAGAAATACCGGCAACTGATGAGATCCACATGGAGGATCGAAACCATGGTCTTGCCTGAACTAAGCCGAACAATGGCATATAAAACACGCAAAACAGTCAACAGGACTTGCGCGTAAACAGCTACATTTGAATCATGTGGTGCCAGAACAACCAAAGGAGGAATAAACCTATACATCGAGCAAGAGAAACATAAGCTCGAGCAGATAGCTGCAAGAAACATAAGAATGTCACTAGACAAACGTATAGCTTTCTCAAAGTAAAGCTACGGCGTCTCCGAAGGAAATCGTACGAGAACAAATATGATATCCGTGATAAGGATCTACCTACTGTGCTTGCAAACAGTTCTAATCACAGCCGGGCCCGGCGTCACAATATAGAATGCAAGTAAGCAACATGTCACGGTAAATTTCATATTTCGTCCCTCAAAAGCAAATTCATGGAGACTCATAAAAGCATATCTTGCAATAGAAATGAGCCTAAAAAATGCAAAAACACATGGCAAATTACAGAGGTGTCAAACTCAACGAGTCGACACGCAGATAACATGCAGACCTATGACCTAAAAAAAAATTTGCCATAGCATGATCTAACGGCTCAAATTCACTTAAAATTCCTCCTTGTTACACAACATGAAGTGCCCTTCATGAACACGAGTGAAGCGACAAGAAAGGTCGAGTGACAGAACAGAGAACGGCAAATGTACAAATGTCACGAACCGTAGGAGTCGTCTAGGCTAGTCAACCCCATTTTCCACCTAAACTCATTTCCCCGTACTATATATAGTTAACAACTGGTTAAAATCTTTTAGGTCCACCGGATAAAAGACGCCAGTTGCAACGTGCCTGCAACTACGGAAAACATAGTAAAAAGAGACAAGGTACAAAATAATTTTGGTCTATGATATTTGACTGATTCCATTGTTGCAAGCTTATATCATAAAAGAAAAAAGCCCGCTTCCCCTGCGAAATAAATTCCCAGTAGTCTGGGAATTCCTAGGAATTGCTAGGAATTCTTAGGAATTCCAAGTTATTCCAAGACATGCAAATTATGCTTAATCCAAGACCTTGGAATTTCTGGGAATATTTGGGAATAGTGGAAGTATGACTGGGAATTATTGGGAATTCCTAGGAATTCCAAGTTATTCCAAGCCATGCAAATTATGCTTAATCCAAGACCTTGGAATTTCTGGGAATATTTGGGAATAGTGAAAAGTATGACTGGGAATTATTGGGAATTCCTAGGAACTCCTATTATTTCCCGGGTTTACATATATTCACATATTATGTGAATGTTTAAATATATATATTGAAACTATTTTATGTAAATGTTGGAATATGTGATAATTCAATTTCTCTTATATACCGAACGAAAATCTCGCCGATGATCAGCGGCGAGGTAATTCTGTCTGTATAATAAGGCAACCAAAATCTCGCCGATGATCATCGGCGAGGTAATTCTGTCTGTATAATAAAGGAACCAAAATCTCGCCGATGATCAGCGGCGAGGTAATTCTGTCTGTATAATAAGGCAACCAAAATCTCGCCGATGATCATCGGCGAGGTAATTCTGTCTGTATAATAAAGGAACCAAAATCTCGCCGATGATCAGCGGCGAGGTAATTCTGTCTGTATAATAAAGGAACCAAAATCTCGCCGATGATCATCGGCGGGGTAATTCTGTCTGTATCATAAAGGATCCAAAATCTCGCCGCTGATCATCGGCGAGGTAATTCTGTCTGTATAACAAGGAACCAAAATCTCGCCGATGATCATCGGCGGGGTAATTCTGTCTGTATCATAAAGGATCCAAAATCTCGCCGCTGATCATCGGCGAGGTAATTCTGTCTGTATAATAAAGGAACCAAAATCTCGCCGATGATCAGCGGCGAGGTAATTCTGTCTGTATAATAAAGGAACCAAAATCTCGCCGATGATCATCGGCGGGGTAATTCTGTCTGTATAATAAAGGAACCAAACTCTCGCCGATGATCATCGGCGAGGTAATTCTGTCTGTATAATAAAGGAACCAAAATCTCGCCGATGATCAGCGGCGAGGTAATTCTGTCTGTATAATAAAGGAACCAAAATCTCGCCGATGATCATCGGCGGGGTAATTCTGTCTGTATCATAAAGGATCCAAAATCTCGCCGCTGATCATCGGCGAGGTAATTCTGTCTGTATAACAAGGAACCAAAATCTCGCCGATGATCATCGGCGGGGTAATTCTGTCTGTATCATAAAGGATCCAAAATCTCGCCGCTGATCATCGGCGAGGTAATTCTGTCTGTATAATAAAGGAACCAAAATCTCGTCGATGATCAGCGGCGAGGTAATTCTGTCTGTATAATAAAGGAACCAAAATCTCGCCGATGATCATCGGCGGGGTAATTCTGTCTGTATCATAAAGGATCCAAAATCTCGCCGCTGATCATCGGCGAGGTAATTCTGTCTGTATAATAAAGGAACCAAAATCTCGCCGATGATCATCGGCGGGGTAATTCTGTCTGTATCATAAAGGATCCAAAATCTCGCCGCTGATCATCGGCGAGGTAATTCTGTCTGTATAACAAGGAACCAAAATCTCGCCGATGATCAGCGGCGAGGTAATTCTGTCTGTATAATAAAGGAACCAAAATCTCGCCGATGATCAGCGGCGAGGTAATTCTGTCTGTATAATAAGGAACCAAAATCTCGCCGATGTTCAGCGGCGAGGTAATTCTGTCTGTATAATAGGAACCAAAATCTCGCCGATGATCATCGGCGAGGTAATTCTGTCTGTATAATAAAGGAACCAAAATCTCGCCGATGATCAGCGGCGAGGTAATTCTGTCTGTATAATAAGGAACCAAAATCTCGCCGATGTTCAGCGGCGAGGAAACTCTGTCTGTATAATAAGGAACCAAAATCTCGCCGATGATCAGCGGCGAGGTAATTCTGTCTGTATAATAAGGAACCAAAATCTCGCCGATGTTCAGCGGCGAGGTAATTCTGTCTGTATAATAGGAATCAAAATCTCGCCGATGATCAGCGGCGAGGTAATTCTGTCTGTATAATAAAGGAACCAAAATCTCGCCGATGATCAGCGGCGAGGTAATTCCGTCTGTATAAGAAAGCAACCAAGATCTCGCCGATGTTCAGCGGCGAGGTAACTCTGTCTGTATAATAAGGAACCAAAATCTCGCCGATGATCAGCGGCGAGGTAATTCTGTCTGTATAATAAGGAACCAAAATCTCGCCGATGTTCAGCGGCGAGGTAATTCTGTCTGTATAATAAGGAACCAAAATCTCGCCGATGTTCAGCGGCGAGGTAACTCTGTCTGTATAATGAGGAACCAAAATCTCGCCGATGATCAGCGGCGAGGTAGCTCTGTCTGTATAATAAGGAACCAAAATCTCGCCGATGTTCAGGGGCGAGGCAATTCTGTCTGTATAATAAGGAACCAAAATCTCGCCGATGTTCAGCGGCGAGGTAACTCTGTCTGTATAATAAGGAACCAAAATCTCGCCGATGATCAGCGGCGAGGTAATTCTGTCTGTATAATAAAGAAACCAAAATCTCGCCGATGATCAGCGGCGAGGTAGTTCTGTCTGTATACGAAAGTAACCAAAATCTCGCCGATGTTCAGCGGCGAGGTAATTCCGTCTGTATAAGAAAGCAACAAAGATCTCGCCGATGTTCAGCGGCGAGGTAATTCTGTCTGTATAATAAGGAACCAAAATCTCGCCGATGTTCAGCGGCGAGGTAGTTCTGTCTGTATAATAAAGGAACCAAAATCTCGCCGATGTTCAGCGGCGAGGTAGTTCTGTCTGTATAAGAAGGCAACCAAAATCTCGCCGATGATCAGCGGCGAGGTAACTCTGTCTGTATAATAAGGAACCAAAATCTCGCCGATGATCAGCGGCGAGGTAATTCTGTCTGTATAATAAAGGAACCAAAATCTCGCCGATGATCAGCGGCGAGGTAGTTCTGTCTGTATAAGAAAGCAACCAAAATCTCGCCGATGTTCAGCGGCGAGGTAATTCCGTCTGTATAAGAAAGCAACCAAGATCTCGCCGATGTTCAGCGGCGAGGTAATTCTGTCTGTATAATAAGGAACCAAAATCTCGCCGATGTTCAGCGGCGAGGTAGTTCTGTCTGTATAATAAAGGAACCAAAATCTCGCCGATGTTCAGCGGCGAGGTAGTTCTGTCTGTATAAGAAGGCAACCAAAATCTCGCCGATGTTCAGCGGCGAGGTAATTCTGTCTGTATAAGAAAGCAACGAAAATCTCGCCGATGTTCAGCGGCGAAGTAACTCTGTCTCTATAATGAAGGAACCAAAATCTCGCCGATGTTCAGCGGCGAGGTAATTCTGTCTGTATAAGAAAGCAACCAAGATCTCGCCGATGTTCAGCGGCGAGGTAATTCTGTCTGTATAATAAGGAACCAAAATCTCGCCGATGTTCAGCGGCGAGGTAGTTCTGTCTGTATAAGAAGGCAACCAAAATCTCGCCGATGTTCAGCGGCGAGGTAGTTCTGTCTGTATAAGAAGGCAACCAAAATCTCGCCGATGTTCAGCGGCGAGGTAATTCTGTCTGTATAAGAAAGCAACGAAAATCTCGCCGATGTTCAGCGGCGAGGTAACTCTGTCTGTATAATGAAGGAACCAAAATCTCGCCGATGTTCAGCGGCGAGGTAGTTCTGTCTGTATAAGAAGGCAACCAAAATCTCGCCGATGTTCAGCGGCGAGGTAGTTCTGTCTGTTTAAGAAGGCAACCAAAATCTCGCCGATGATCAGCGGCGAGGTAATTCTGTCTGTGTAATAAAGGAACCAAAATCTCGCCGATGATCAGCGGCGAGGTAGTTCTGTCTGTATAATAAAGGAACCAAAATCTCGCCGATGTTCAGCGGCGAGGTAGTTCTGTCTGTATAAGAAGGCAACCAAAATCTCGCCGATGTTCAGCGGCGAGGTAATTCTGTCTGTATAAGAAAGCAACGAAAATCTCGCCGATGTTCAGCGGCGAGGTAACTCTGTCTGTATAATGAAGGAACCAAAATCTCGCCGATGTTCAGCGGCGAGGTAGCTCTGTCTGTATAAGAAGGCAACCAAAATCTCGCCGATGTTCAGCGGCGAGGTAGTTCTGTCTGTATAAGAAGGCAACCAAAATCTCGCCGATGTTCAGCGGCGAGGTAACTCTGTCTGTATAATAAGGAACCAAAATCTCGCCGATGATCAGCGGCGAGGTAATTCTGTCTGTATAATAAAGAAACCAAAATCTCGCCGATGATCAGCGGCGAGGTAGTTCTGTCTGTATAAGAAAGCAACCAAAATCTCGCCGATGTTCAGCGGCGAGGTAATTCCGTCTGTATAAGAAAGCAACCAAGATCTCGCCGATGTTCAGCGGCGAGGTAATTCTGTCTGTATAATAAGGAACCAAAATCTCGCCGATGATCAGCGGCGAGGTAGTTCTGTCTGTATAAGAAAGGAACCAAAATCTCGCCGATGTTCAGCGGCGAGGTAGTTCTGTCTGTATAAGAAGGCAACCAAAATCTCGCCGATGATCAGCGGCGAGGTAACTCTGTCTGTATAATAAGGAACCAAAATCTCGCCGATGATCAGCGGCGAGGTAATTCTGTCTGTATAATAAAGGAACCAAAATCTCGCCGATGATCAGCGGCGAGGTAGTTCTGTCTGTATAAGAAAGCAACCAAAATCTCGCCGATGTTCAGCGGCGAGGTAATTCCGTCTGTATAAGAAAGCAACCAAGATCTCGCCGATGTTCAGCGGCGAGGTAATTCTGTCTGTATAATAAGGAACCAAAATCTCGCCGATGTTCAGCGGCGAGGTAGTTCTGTCTGTATAATAAAGGAACCAAAATCTCGCCGATGTTCAGCGGCGAGGTAATTCCGTCTGTATAAGAAAGCAACCAAGATCTCGCCGATGTTCAGCGGCGAGGTAATTCTGTCTGTATAATAAGGAACCAAAATCTCGCCGATGATCAGCGGCGAGGTAGTTCTGTCTGTATAAGAAAGCAACCAAAATCTCGCCGATGTTCAGCGGCGAGGTAGTTCTGTCTGTATAAGAAGGCAACCAAAATCTCGCCGATGATCAGCGGCGAGGTAACTCTGTCTGTATAATAAGGAACCAAAATCTCGCCGATGATCAGCGGCGAGGTAATTCTGTCTGTATAATAAAGGAACCAAAATCTCGCCGATGATCAGCGGCGAGGTAGTTCTGTCTGTATAAGAAAGCAACCAAAATCTCGCCGATGTTCAGCGGCGAGGTAATTCCGTCTGTATAAGAAAGCAACCAAGATCTCGCCGATGTTCAGCGGCGAGGTAATTCTGTCTGTATAATAAGGAACCAAAATCTCGCCGATGTTCAGCGGCGAGGTAGTTCTGTCTGTATAATAAAGGAACCAAAATCTCGCCGATGTTCAGCGGCGAGGTAGTTCTGTCTGTATAAGAAGGCAACCAAAATCTCGCCGATGTTCAGCGGCGAGGTAATTCTGTCTGTATAATAGGAATCAAAATCTCGCCGATGATCAGCGGCGAGGTAATTCTGTCTGTATAATAAAGGAACCAAAATCTCGCCGATGTTCAGCGGCGAGGTAATTCCGTCTGTATAAGAAAGCAACCAAGATCTCGCCGATGTTCAGCGGCGAGGTAACTCTGTCTGTATAATAAGGAACCAAAATCTCGCCGATGATCAGCGGCGAGGTAATTCTGTCTGTATAATAAGGAACCAAAATCTCGCCGATGTTCAGCGGCGAGGTAATTCTGTCTGTATAATAAGGAACCAAAATCTCGCCGATGTTCAGCGGCGAGGTAACTCTGTCTGTATAATGAGGAACCAAAATCTCGCCGATGATCAGCGGCGAGGTAGCTCTGTCTGTATAATAAGGAACCAAAATCTCGCCGATGTTCAGGGGCGAGGCAATTCTGTCTGTATAATAAGGAACCAAAATCTCGCCGATGTTCAGCGGCGAGGTAACTCTGTCTGTATAATAAGGAACCAAAATCTCGCCGATGATCAGCGGCGAGGTAATTCTGTCTGTATAATAAAGAAACCAAAATCTCGCCGATGATCAGCGGCGAGGTAGTTCTGTCTGTATAAGAAAGCAACCAAAATCTCGCCGATGTTCAGCGGCGAGGTAATTCCGTCTGTATAAGAAAGCAACAAAGATCTCGCCGATGTTCAGCGGCGAGGTAATTCTGTCTGTATAATAAGGAACCAAAATCTCGCCGATGTTCAGCGGCGAGGTAGTTCTGTCTGTATAATAAAGGAACCAAAATCTCGCCGATGTTCAGCGGCGAGGTAGTTCTGTCTGTATAAGAAGGCAACCAAAATCTCGCCGATGATCAGCGGCGAGGTAACTCTGTCTGTATAATAAGGAACCAAAATCTCGCCGATGATCAGCGGCGAGGTAATTCTGTCTGTATAATAAAGGAACCAAAATCTCGCCGATGATCAGCGGCGAGGTAGTTCTGTCTGTATAAGAAAGCAACCAAAATCTCGCCGATGTTCAGCGGCGAGGTAATTCCGTCTGTATAAGAAAGCAACCAAGATCTCGCCGATGTTCAGCGGCGAAGTAATTCTGTCTGTATAATAAGGAACCAAAATCTCGCCGATGTTCAGCGGCGAGGTAGTTCTGTCTGTATAATAAAGGAACCAAAATCTCGCCGATGTTCAGCGGCGAGGTAGTTCTGTCTGTATAAGAAGGCAACCAAAATCTCGCCGATGTTCAGCGGCGAGGTAATTCTGTCTTTATAAGAAAGCAACGAAAATCTCGCCGATGTTCAGCGGCGAAGTAACTCTGTCTCTATAATGAAGGAACCAAAATCTCGCCGATGTTCAGCGGCGAGGTAATTCTGTCTGTATAAGAAAGCAACCAAGATCTCGCCGATGTTCAGCGGCGAGGTAATTCTGTCTGTATAATAAGGAACCAAAATCTCGCCGATGTTCAGCGGCGAGGTAGTTCTGTCTGTATAAGAAGGCAACCAAAATCTCGCCGATGTTCAGCGGCGAGGTAGTTCTGTCTGTATAAGAAGGCAACCAAAATCTCGCCGATGTTCAGCGGCGAGGTAATTCTGTCTGTATAAGAAAGCAACGAAAATCTCGCCGATGTTCAGCGGCGAGGTAACTCTGTCTGTATAATGAAGGAACCAAAATCTCGCCGATGTTCAGCGGCGAGGTAGTTCTGTCTGTATAAGAAGGCAACCAAAATCTCGCCGATGTTCAGCGGCGAGGTAGTTCTGTCTGTATAAGAAGGCAACCAAAATCTCGCCGATGATCAGCGGCGAGGTAATTCTGTCTGTGTAATAAAGGAACCAAAATCTCGCCGATGATCAGCGGCGAGGTAGTTCTGTCTGTATAATAAAGGAACCAAAATCTCGCCGATGTTCAGCGGCGAGGTAGTTCTGTCTGTATAAGAAGGCAACCAAAATCTCGCCGATGTTCAGCGGCGAGGTAATTCTGTCTGTATAATAAGGAACCAAAATCTCGCCGATGTTCAGCGGCGAGGTAGTTCTGTCTGTATAATAAAGGAACCAAAATCTCGCCGATGTTCAGCGGCGAGGTAGTTCTGTCTGTATAAGAAGGCAATCAAAATCTCGCCGATGTTCAGCGGCGAGGTAATTCTGTCTGTATAAGAAAGCAACGAAAATCTCGCCGATGTTCAGCGGCGAAGTAACTCTGTCTCTATAATGAAGGAACCAAAATCTCGCCGATGTTCAGCGGCGAGGTAATTCTGTCTGTATAAGAAAGCAACCAAGATCTCGCCGATGTTCAGCGGCGAGGTAATTCTGTCTGTATAATAAGGAACCAAAATCTCGCCGATGTTCAGCGGCGAGGTAGTTCTGTCTGTATAAGAAGGCAACCAAAATCTCGCCGATGTTCAGCGGCGAGGTAATTCCGTCTGTATAAGAAAGCAACCAAGATCTCGCCGATGTTCAGCGGCGAGGTAATTCTGTCTGTATAATAAGGAACCAAAATCTCGCCGATGATCAGCGGCGAGGTAGTTCTGTCTGTATAAGAAAGGAACCAAAATCTCGCCGATGTTCAGCGGCGAGGTAGTTCTGTCTGTATAAGAAGGCAACCAAAATCTCGCCGATGATCAGCGGCGAGGTAACTCTGTCTGTATAATAAGGAACCAAAATCTCGCCGATGATCAGCGGCGAGGTAATTCTGTCTGTATAATAAAGGAACCAAAATCTCGCCGATGATCAGCGGCGAGGTAGTTCTGTCTGTATAAGAAAGCAACCAAAATCTCGCCGATGTTCAGCGGCGAGGTAATTCCGTCTGTATAAGAAAGCAACCAAGATCTCGCCGATGTTCAGCGGCGAGGTAATTCTGTCTGTATAATAAGGAACCAAAATCTCGCCGATGTTCAGCGGCGAGGTAGTTCTGTCTGTATAATAAAGGAACCAAAATCTCGCCGATGTTCAGCGGCGAGGTAGTTCTGTCTGTATAAGAAGGCAACCAAAATCTCGCCGATGTTCAGCGGCGAGGTAATTCTGTCTGTATAAGAAAGCAACGAAAATCTCGCCGATGTTCAGCGGCGAAGTAACTCTGTCTCTATAATGAAGGAACCAAAATCTCGTCGATGTTCAGCGGCGAGGTAATTCTGTCTGTATAAGAAAGCAACCAAGATCTCGCCGATGTTCAGCGGCGAGGTAATTCTGTCTGTATAATAAAGAACCAAAATCTCGCCGATGTTCAGCGGCGAGGTAGTTCTGTCTGTATAAGAAGGCAACCAAAATCTCGCCGATGTTCAGCGGCGAGGTAGTTCTGTCTGTATAAGAAGGCAACCAAAATCTCGCCGATGTTCAGCGGCGAGGTAATCTGTCTGTATAAGAAAGCAACGAAAATCTCGCCGATGTTCAGCGGCGAGGTAACTCTGTCTGTATAATGAAGGAACCAAAATCTCGCCGATGTTCAGCGGCGAGGTAGTTCTGTCTGTATAAGAAGGCAACCAAAATCTCGCCGATGTTCAGCGGCGAGGTAATTCTGTCTGTCTAAGAAAGCAACGAAAATCTCGCCGATGTTCAGCGGCGAGGTAACTCTGTCTGTATAATGAAGGAACCAAAATCTCGCCGATGTTCAGCGGCGAGGTAACTCTGTCTGTATAACAAGGCAACCAAAATCTCGCCGATGTTCAGCGGCGAGGTAGTTCTGTCTGTATAAGAAGGCAACCAAAATCTCGCCGATGTTCAGCGGCGAGGTAACTCTGTCTGTATAATAAGGAACCAAAATCTCGCCGATGATCAGCGGCGAGGTAATTCTGTCTGTATAATAAAGAAACCAAAATCTCGCCGATGATCAGCGGCGAGGTAGTTCTGTCTGTATAAGAAAGCAACCAAAATCTCGCCGATGTTCAGCGGCGAGGTAATTCCGTCTGTATAAGAAAGCAACCAAGATCTCGCCGATGTTCAGCGGCGAGGTAATTCTGTCTGTATAATAAGGAACCAAAATCTCGCCGATGATCAGCGGCGAGGTAGTTCTGTCTGTATAAGAAAGGAACCAAAATCTCGCCGATGTTCAGCGGCGAGGTAGTTCTGTCTGTATAAGAAGGCAACCAAAATCTCGCCGATGATCAGCGGCGAGGTAACTCTGTCTGTATAATAAGGAACCAAAATCTCGCCGATGATCAGCGGCGAGGTAATTCTGTCTGTATAATAAAGGAACCAAAATCTCGCCGATGATCAGCGGCGAGGTAGTTCTGTCTGTATAAGAAAGCAACCAAAATCTCGCCGATGTTCAGCGGCGAGGTAATTCCGTCTGTATAAGAAAGCAACCAAGATCTCGCCGATGTTCAGCGGCGAGGTAATTCTGTCTGTATAATAAGGAACCAAAATCTCGCCGATGTTCAGCGGCGAGGTAGTTCTGTCTGTATAATAAAGGAACCAAAATCTCGCCGATGTTCAGCGGCGAGGTAGTTCTGTCTGTATAAGAAGGCAACCAAAATCTCGCCGATGTTCAGCGGCGAGGTAATTCTGTCTGTATAAGAAAGCAACGAAAATCTCGCCGATGTTCAGCGGCGAAGTAACTCTGTCTCTATAATGAAGGAACCAAAATCTCGTCGATGTTCAGCGGCGAGGTAATTCTGTCTGTATAAGAAAGAAACCAAAATCTCGCCGATGTTCAGCGGCGAGGTAATTCTGTCTGTATAAGAAAGAAACCAAAATCTCGCCGATGTTCAGCGGCGAGGTAATTCTGTCTGTATAATAAAGAAACCAAAATCTCGCCGATGATCAGCGGCGAGGTAGTTCTGTCTGTATAAGAAAGCAACGAAAATCTCGCCGATGTTCAGCGGCGAGGTAACTCTGTCTGTATAATGAAGGAACCAAAATCTCGCCGATGTTCAGCGGCGAGGTAGTTCTGTCTGTATAAGAAGGCAACCAAAATCTCGCCGATGTTCAGCGGCGAGGTAGTTCTGTCTGTATAAGAAGGCAACCAAAATCTCGCCGATGATCAGCGGCGAGGTAATTCTGTCTGTATAATAAAGGAACCAAAATCTCGCCGATGTTCAGCGGCGAGGTAATTCTGTCTGTCTAAGAAAGCAACGAAAATCTCGCCGATGTTCAGCGGCGAGGTAACTCTGTCTGTATAATGAAGGAACCAAAATCTCGCCGATGTTCAGCGGCGAGGTAACTCTGTCTGTATAACAAGGCAACCAAAATCTCGCCGATGTTCAGCGGCGAGGTAGTTCTGTCTGTATAAGAAGGCAACCAAAATCTCGCCGATGTTCAGCGGCGAGGTAACTCTGTCTGTATAATAAGGAACCAAAATCTCGCCGATGATCAGCGGCGAGGTAATTCTGTCTGTATAATAAAGAAACCAAAATCTCGCCGATGATCAGCGGCGAGGTAGTTCTGTCTGTATAAGAAAGCAACCAAAATCTCGCCGATGTTCAGCGGCGAGGTAATTCCGTCTGTATAAGAAAGCAACCAAGATCTCGCCGATGTTCAGCGGCGAGGTAATTCTGTCTGTATAATAAGGAACCAAAATCTCGCCGATGATCAGCGGCGAGGTAGTTCTGTCTGTATAAGAAAGGAACCAAAATCTCGCCGATGTTCAGCGGCGAGGTAGTTCTGTCTGTATAAGAAGGCAACCAAAATCTCGCCGATGATCAGCGGCGAGGTAACTCTGTCTGTATAATAAGGAACCAAAATCTCGCCGATGATCAGCGGCGAGGTAATTCTGTCTGTATAATAAAGGAACCAAAATCTCGCCGATGATCAGCGGCGAGGTAGTTCTGTCTGTATAAGAAAGCAACCAAAATCTCGCCGATGTTCAGCGGCGAGGTAATTCCGTCTGTATAAGAAAGCAACCAAGATCTCGCCGATGTTCAGCGGCGAGGTAATTCTGTCTGTATAATAAGGAACCAAAATCTCGCCGATGTTCAGCGGCGAGGTAGTTCTGTCTGTATAATAAAGGAACCAAAATCTCGCCGATGTTCAGCGGCGAGGTAGTTCTGTCTGTATAAGAAGGCAACCAAAATCTCGCCGATGTTCAGCGGCGAGGTAATTCTGTCTGTATAAGAAAGCAACGAAAATCTCGCCGATGTTCAGCGGCGAAGTAACTCTGTCTCTATAATGAAGGAACCAAAATCTCGTCGATGTTCAGCGGCGAGGTAATTCTGTCTGTATAAGAAAGAAACCAAAATCTCGCCGATGTTCAGCGGCGAGGTAATTCTGTCTGTATAAGAAAGAAACCAAAATCTCGCCGATGTTCAGCGGCGAGGTAATTCTGTCTGTATAATAAAGAAACCAAAATCTCGCCGATGATCAGCGGCGAGGTAGTTCTGTCTGTATAAGAAAGCAACGAAAATCTCGCCGATGTTCAGCGGCGAGGTAACTCTGTCTGTATAATGAAGGAACCAAAATCTCGCCGATGTTCAGCGGCGAGGTAGTTCTGTCTGTATAAGAAGGCAACCAAAATCTCGCCGATGTTCAGCGGCGAGGTAGTTCTGTCTGTATAAGAAGGCAACCAAAATCTCGCCGATGATCAGCGGCGAGGTAATTCTGTCTGTATAATAAAGGAACCAAAATCTCGCCGATGATCAGCGGCGAGGTAGTTCTGTCTGTATAATAAAGGAACCAAAATCTCGCCGATGTTCAGCGGCGAGGTAGTTCTGTCTGTATAAGAAGGCAACCAAAATCTCGCCGATGATCAGCGGCGAGGTAATTCTGTCTGTATAAGAAAGCAACGAAAATCTCGCCGATGTTCAGCGGCGAAGTAACTCTGTCTCTATAATGAAGGAACCAAAATCTCGCCGATGTTCAGCGGCGAGGTAGTTCTGTCTGTATAAGAAGGCAACCAAAATCTCGCCGATGTTCAGCGGCGAGGTAGTTCTGTCTGTATAAGAAGGCAACCAAAATCTCGCCGATGTTCAGCGGCGAGGTAGTTCTGTCTGTATAAGAAGGCAACCAAAATCTCGCCGATGTTCAGCGGCGAGGTAGTTCTGTCTGTATAAGAAGGCAACCAAAATCTCGCCGATGATCAGCGGCGAGGTAATTCTGTTTGTATAATAAGGAACCAAAATCTCGCCGATGATCAGCGGCGAGGTAGTTCTGTCTGTATAATAAAGGAACCAAAATCTCGCCGATGTTCAGCGGCGAGGTAATTCTGTCTGTATAATAAAGGAACCAAAAGCTCGCCGATGATCAGCGGCGAGGTAATTCTGTCTGTATAATAAAGGAACCAAAATCTCGCCGATGATCAGCGGCGAGGTAGTTCTGTCTGTATAAGAAAGCAACCAAGATCTCGCCGATGTTCAGCGGCGAGGCAATTCTGTCTGTATAATAAGGAACCAAAATCTCGCCGATGATCAGCGGCGAGGTAGTTCTGTCTGTATAATAAAGGAACCAAAATCTCGCCGATGATCAGCGGCGAGGTAATTCTGTCTGTATAAGAAAGCAACCAAAATCTCGCCGATGTTCAGCGGCGAAGTATTTCTGTCTGTATAATATAGGAACCAAAATCTCGCCGATGATCAGCGGCGAGGTAATTCTGTCTATATAATAAAGTAACCAAAATCTAACCGATGATCAGCGGCGAGATAATCTTGTCTGTTATCAAGGGGACGGAAATCTCGCCGAAGATCAGTGGCGAGGTAATTATAATGGTAATTGCACAAGGGACACAGGCAGCCCAGACCTTGAATATGCTTAATAAGTGACGTTTCAGTTCTTGGTTAACAGCGCTTATTATTTTTTTTTTTTTATCTATTCAATATACCTTCGCGTGCCACAAAGTAACCCCGACTGCTGAACATCGCACCTCAACGCACTTTCATGATTTGTTAGGAAAATTAAGCATTACAGATGTAAAGCAAAATGAAGTAAAGTAAAGTAAAGCAGCTGAAAGTAAAACCAATTTAAATGCTAGACTAAATTTGCTGCTTTGGGCTGCTAAAATAATGGACTCGCGGCCATCTCGCTACATAACTGACTGGAATGATATTCCATCGAACATTATGCATGCACCCTCATTAAGCAGATTTAAATCCTAGCTATCAGACCATCTGTGTCAATTTTAACTCAGGTGTAACTCGTGAGTGACATGTATGCAATTTAATTAGGTTAGCTTTGGGCCGTATTTAAATCTTATTTCATAATTTTTAGTGTCAATTTTAGTATGCAATTTAATTAGGTTAGGTTTGGGCCGCACTTAAATTTAGAGTTTTATTTCTTAATGTTTTAGAATGTTTAATATCGGAGAATATTCTTTGTATAGCAATTTAGTTTCCTTAAACTAACTCAAAAGTGGTCGCGAGTACTATGAATTTACCTGACGACTAAAAATGTAATGAAATTAATTCGGATTATTAGGAAATTTTAAAAACGATTTGTGCATTTTCGTTTACGTCATTACTACTGTGTCTAGGAATGTTCACAAAAGCCTACACCTTACTCTCTGAGGAAACCTGGGAGAAAGGACCAAACACAAACAACCCGGTAGAAAGTATTAATAAGCAATCAATTCCAGAAAACGGAAACAGTCTCGCACCCTTGCTGGAGAACATATATCGGGAAGACAGAGTGCAGGCAGCCAAAGTTGTAGCAGCAGGAAAGAATGTTTCGCTGTCTTATCGTGACAACTCTGAAGAAGCAAGAGGGAGGCGAAACGATAATCGCAGAAGGAAACGAAGATATCATGCTCCTAAAGAAGACGGTAGGGAATTCTCCAAATATTAAAAGTTTTTAGTGATATCAATTGGGATTACTCAATTGTCGAGCCTTCTTAAATTCCTCGACCATAGTATTTTTCTGAAAGCTTTTCGAGATGACAATATTGAAGGATAATGTGAGACCATGCATTATTGTTATCACATGTGAAGCTCGTTCTAGTGGTACGGGTGCGGGACCTGGCCCGCATCTTTGTTCAAGGGCTTTGGGAAATGCAACCTATTACCTTCGAGGTATCACCTTTCTAGATTTCGCCGGAACAATCGGTGTTATGAACACCATTTGCTTTATATAACTGCTAGGGACGATTACTTTGTTTTAACCCAAGCCTTCCCAACATTTGATGAAAATACTACAGCAGCTTTCAATTCCATTCCCCTCAGTAAGGACATTTTCAACCTATATTCAAAATAACGTGTTAAGCGCCCCTGGCGCAAGACCTGCGTCCTGTCTACTCAAGGCAGCAGCAATACTCAGATTCTTTGACAATTAAGCTAATGCAGTAGAGGACAAGTTAGGCGCAGTGCTACTATAACTATTATGGATGTAGTCAATGTTTTAAGTCATCCTAAACAACTGAAAGGGTAGAGAACGAACAGGGCTCCACCTAAACTCATTTCCCCGTACTATATATAGTTAACAACTGGTTAAAATCTTTTATGTCCACCGGATAAAAGGCGCCAGTTGCAACGTGCCTGCAACTACGGAAAACACGGTAAAAAGAGACAAGGTACAAAATAATTTTGGTCTATGATATTTGACTGATTCCATTGTTGCAAGCTTATATCGTAAAAGAAAAAAGCCCGTTTTTGTTTTCATTTTGATTACAAGAGAAATTAACTATGACTGAAGAGGATGTCATGTAGTGGAAGTCATTCATGTACTTCATTCCACAGGTAATGCCTTATTGGAGCAAGACTTGAGGTAGAATACAACCGAGTTAATTTGGATGGCTCCACTGAATATCTCGGCTGGATAAAGGGCACCATCGCGGCATGGAACAGATCCAAGGGCTATTTAGTAAATTATGAAGACGGTGACCAGGAATGGCTGCAGTCTGTAGACGAGAAGGACGTGCGACTGTTTGAGTAATAACTGATGGAGTATGCGTACTATTCGCTTAATAAAAATTTTAATGGAATTGTATAGTTCAAGAGGCCATGACCTATGTAAAATTCAGAGATTAAAGATAGAGCAATAGATCCATATACCTTCGTTTTTTTGATTAAATTAAATCATAAAGGGAAATATCACTTTCTGGCACTCGAATTGTAAGAACAGCGAGTACTCGAACTGCACAGAGAGACTAATTGTTGCGAGATTGGCAAGAGTGGCAAGGGTACGTAGGATGGGAAAACGTAATGAAAGCAACGTATGCAAACGTTATTTTTACAAACTACAGCTACTAGACTTCAAGTTCCGATAATAAGTGATTTTCAAAATTTAAAAATTACCGTCCGGAATGTAAACACACGGCATCCTCATCTTACACTATGTGATCGCAAAAGCAACAAAAATATGTTTAGAATTGCTGTAGAGTACTTGTTCATTCATCTCGGCGAGGATCATTAACCTAGTCGACGATCATCATCATCATCATCAGCGAGATTTCCGTCCCTTTAATACGGACAGAATTTCCTGGTCGCTGAACATCGGCGAGATTTTGGTTCCTTTATTATACAGACAGAACTACCTCGCCGCTGATCATCGGCGAGATTTTGGTTCCTTTATTATACAGACAGAACTACCTCGCCGCTGATCATCGGCGAGATTTTGGTTCCTTTATTATACAGACAGAACTACCTCGCCGCTGAACATCGGCGAGATTTTGGTTCCTTTATTATACAGACAGAATTACCTCGCCGCTGAACATCGGCGAGATTTTGGTTCCTTTATTATACAGACAGAATTACCTCGCCGCTGAACATCGGCGAGAAAGAGCGTCTATATATGTTAATGTTATTTTGCATATGAAAGTAGTATTCATATATTGAGAACATGGCGTAATTTTTGCCGTTCTGTATATTGAAAGAATCACATAATATGTGTTTGTCTGAACGCCGAGATCCAGCTTGGGATGGTTCAGGTTCTGTTAGCACTTAACATCTCTTATAAGTCTTATTATGCATGACTGACTCAAAATAATGCTTATTTTCATTATTTATGTTCCTGCGGTCATGTATTATTAGAATCAGTGATCTTTATTCAAGATCAAAACATGCACAGGGCATTTTGTCATCTTTGGAGACCTCACTTTTGAGCCATCGATCTTCCGCACAAGAGCACTGTGATTAAATCTCAAAAAAAATGGATCTGTGAGTTTCACGGCTCATTTTCCACGTCTAAAAGAAAATCCATGGCGCTTGAGCTGGGCATCGATAAAATTGGGAACACAGTCTTCGTAAAACACGCCGGAACACTGAAAACAGTAAAATTAAAAGTTGCATTAGCTCTTTGAGTAACCTTTACTCGATGCAGGTTATTATATTGTAACTGCAGTTTGCCCGCATGTATACTTCTTAGCGTAAGAAGCTCTTTGCGGTTAGCCTTTTTGATCTGACCCTTTGCGGTTAGTCTTTTTGATCTGAGCAGCGGTTAATCGTCAAACTGATAAATAGCTGGGCGTTATAGTTAAAGTGTACAAAGATCGGGAACATTGTTTAAAATCAGTTTGAAGCCAAACCGTTATAACTATTGTTGGCAAAATTTCTGTAGAACTCACCCACGCGTAGTATACGTCGCAAAAAAGTACACTTTGCCAAAGTAGGTTTTCCGTTACTTCATGCAGTCGGGCGGAAAACGTGCGGCTTTTTGCAACTTCGTCATTCATGTACTTGCGCTGACAAAAAGGCGACTACTGAAGAAAGGAGGTCCGTGAATCACCTTGCTATTCGTGTTCCAGTGCCAGCTTGCAGTTCACGATTGTTTGAAGTTTCCCCTTACCCGGTCAGAACCCACTTTAACAATACTTCCTATCAAGCAAACTATCTGAGACTGTGGTCAACGAATTTGCAGAAAGAACAGGATACTGGAATATGACTCAGGCAAAGGCGATTCACAAACTTTTTCACGTGAATCAAAGGATACTTAATAGCAGACGATGTCTCGTACCTTACTAAGCCTAAATATACCATCGTAAAATTGACCAATGGTCTTCTGTTCAAATGGCCAATGGCCTTGTTTTGAAATGGCCAATCATCTGTCTCGGAAAAAGACATCTACTGTTCAACTATTTTCTTTCTACTGTTTTGAACTGAATTTTCGCAAATATTTAAAATCCCCGAAGAGCATGTTTTGGTAGAGAAAAGTTCCTCCACATTGTCTACTGACTTCCTCATATTTCGACGCGAAACAAACCGAGCACAGAACAAATTAGGCTGCACAAAGAACTTCGTGAATAATGACGTGCTTTTAGTGTTTCAGTAGTAACTAATCATAACTGACAACTTGGCTAGCATCCCAGAGTAGCTATTACCACACTTCAGTCGTGAGGAAAAAAAAGCTCCGAGTTATTATTTATTATTATTAGAGAATGTGGAAAGTTACGTTTTGTAGTTTTCGTCGTGGCTTCTGTGAAGTTGTCCTTTTTTTTTTATCTTTTTCTTTGCTAAAAATCTTCTGATAATAAAAGTTTTCTATGGCGGACTATGTTCTCAACTCTACGTAAATTAAATGCTGCTACAGTTGTCATGTCAAAGGTAAAGACGAGGGGGTGTTGATGTTAGAATAACATATCGTGACTCTACAACATTGGGTTAACAGGTTGATTCATGTTAGGTTCGATTTCAGCATTTTTTCTCCTTTGTTCATTAGGTTGATAACGACTTCCAAAGACCTTTAAAATTACGTATCCATAGAACGTGGAATGTAGAGTGTAAATATAAAAAGAAGAAGTAGTGGCCCATCCAGAGTATAACTATTCGTACACTTTTAGCAGTTCAGTCCAATTGGGATTTCAGTGGAACAGCTCGTACGATTCTGTGGAAGAAGTAAACCCCTGATAAAATCACTCGGACCAAGGGAGGGAACCAACAACAACCTCGACCCAAATAAATTATGACGCCTTGTAAAGTACTCCAACCCGCGAGGCACAGCTGGTAGCTCGAGTCTCCTCACTACTGCACTCCTGACGGTGGAATAAAACTTAATTTATGGCGTGTAACGAGCCAACTGTTTTGAGTGTACTATTTGCGAAAAGCTCTTTAAGAATCTCGGTAGAGAATATACTACTGATTGGTTCACTGACACAAAAGTAGAATCAGGAACATGAGGAGACGAAGGGAGGGGGCGGACCGGATGAATTCATGCAGGCCGTAAGCGAATCCCCTAAAACTTCCACTCTTGTTTCTATTACACGGGAAGTGCAATTAACAGTTGATTTTGTTGATTTTATGATTGAGTAAGCTTGATAATGACTTAGCTAGGGTGTTGTGTTAAAGTGCCTATGAAGTAAAAAAATAATTGCTACTTATTTGAAAGGCTTTTCAAAGTAAAGAAGATTGGCCTTTCCCTTTTTGGAATATCTTTTTTCATTCTAGAGATATTTACTTTTTTGTATTATGCAAATGAGGAAAGTGATGACGTCATGGGTGGTTCCATTTGAACAGTAAAACACTGAATCAAGAATATCTCTAGAAATATTGGAGCTGTGTTCTTCAAACTTGGCACCACAAATGTGCATCACAAAAGAAACAGAATGACACCTTCTGTGTTGTTGCCATGGCAACACTTTTGGCGCCAGTCTCTTTCTGTGAAAAACCAAATATGCCAATTTGCAACCCTTCGAAAAGGGACAGAGGGTCTTGCTCGGAACACACATGATTCCCATATTGTCTTAACTCTCCCCATTAGATTGTTGGGAGTGGATGACCCTTGTTTAAGATAAAATCTGGTAATGTTAGTTTTAATTAAAACAGGACCAGCGGCATAACTGTTGTCATGGTGACGGCACGACGGGTGTCATTTTGTTTCTTTTGTGATTTACATTTCTGGTGAAAGAACACTGCTTTAATATTTCTAGAGATATTCTTGATTGAGTGTTGAACTGTTTTAGTGGAACCACCTATGACGTCATCACTTATAACACAAAAACGTGAAACGTAAAATGAAAAAAGATATTCCAAAAAGAAAAACGCCATTCTTCTTTACTTTGAAACGCCTGTCAAATCAGCAGCAACTATTTTAGGCAATTTAACCTTCTGGTGTTAAACTTGGGTTATGCCTCAGAGAGCATAGGTCAGAAAACTGCACGTTTAAGCGATGAAACGCTAATTCTTTCTATGCCATGTACGGAATATTGACAAATTAAATTTTGCCCTTTTATTTCATGTTCATCGTTTGTGACACGTTATTTGTGTTTATGGAAGTTTCTGAATTCAGTAAGAGTTATTCAGTATTTTGGGGTAGACTGTCATTAATAGTTTAATTTTTTTTTAATAGACAGTGACATGCAAGGGAGATTGTTGGTAAAAGAGACTATTTTGCAATTGCTGCTGGTTTTAAAGTTCTTTTCGTTTCCAATTTTTCGCATGGAATTATCAAGTGACTCGAAGCATAATTAGCATGTTTTTAATTCATAGTTACTGAGAGTGCGCAGAGTAATAGTAGGGAATCACAGATAAGAGGTCACTTCATGATTCGAGCATCTTACCTGTATGTTCGAAGATGACTGAATCTATTTTCTTCCTCGATCTTTGACATCGTTCTTCCTATCTGGTTCATAGTAACATATTTGGATTTTTAACTTTGTTAGACTTTCAAATTTTTCTAAGATTTCACTGAAAAATTAAAGGCTATTCAGCTCCCTCTACGCCATGCTCGTTGCTTAAATGGTACACATTTAAGAAGAAGGTGATATCGCAATTTGCAATAGTGTCGTTAAGCCAAAACCAAAGTGATCACTTTAGCCAACCAGAAAGGACACAGAAAATCTGATGAACAAATCCTTGAAGCAAATACACGTAGCTGACGTGAAGCGCGGGAAAACCTGTGCGTGGGGTTTCACCTTTACTTCTGATTGGATTAAAAGGTATCGTGTAGTGTACTAATGCAAAACTGCATGTAACAAATACTGATATCGTTCAACATTCAAGTTAAAACTTCCTTAACTAACGCAAGCTCAAGAAATTAACTCCCTTGATGCCAATTCTTAAAACATCGCGGAACACCAGAGAACGTGTCATTTGAGGAAGCTCTACATAAATGACTTGGCGTGGATAGGGAATGCTATTACCATTTTTACTTACTAGAAAATTGCGTGCCGAATTCATTTACTCCAGTCACCTTCTCACTCCAGTTATGTCTTCCTCGCCAATAACCGCGAACGTTCAGTTTCATAGCTAGGTGTTCCTTAGTAGCCCGCAAATGTCTGAATCCTTAAATTTCATTCCGGCTTGCGTTGGTGATCCACTTTCTTCGTATTTCGTTTATTTTCGCCTAATATGGAAGATCTATCACCTTCCGGATACGTGTTTCACATGGACGAGAGCTCTCGAAAAAGATCTCTGTCACATTTTTGACTTATCGTAAAGACAAAAACGCAGTAGCTCTACCTATGAAAGAGAAAGATAATTTTTGGAACTTCAAATCTTCCAATCACATAGAATAACGATGGCAAGGACACCTTAACGTAATTAGAATTTACAATATTTCGGAGAGAAAGCTACATCAGGCTTAGCTGGTTTTCGTTCAGGTCCTCTATTTTGGTGGAATTGGAATTTGGAGCTAGGTGTTGGTTTTTGTGGCGGGAGGAAAACCGGAGACCCGCAGAAAAACCCTCGGAGCAGGGCGAGAACCAACAACAAACTCAACCCACATATGGCCCTGGGCAGGAATCGATCCCTAGACGCATTGGTGGGAGCAAGTGCTCTCGCCACTGCGCCATCCCTGCTCCAAAACGCATGCGATGTTAGCCAATACGTCTTTCAAACGTCGCATTCCGTCATAAATTTTAGCATATTCTGAAAATTACATAAAGTAGGTAGTATCGTTATTTTTTTGCAGGGTCTATTGGTTTTGCGATTGGGTGAAGCCTGATAACGGATGTTTTGAACATAATCCTTTTATGTCTTTGTTTTGGTTTGGACAACGATATCCTCCTACATACCACTCTATCCCTCAGTGGTTAGTTATTTATCCGTTAAATACCATATGGCATCGTTTGATAAGCCAGGGCCAGTATTTTTTTTAAGGATGAAAGGCAGCTACTTTAAGGCATGCTTTGTGGTCTTCCAATATTTGGATCCCTTTTGAGCAAAAAAAATAGATTATCTCTTTGGAATAAGATAGTGTGTTTTCTTCGTAGACATAAATTAGAATATTGAATTTGCTCCACGATGCGTTTCCTCGAAGCTTTTAGAAAGCGATCGCCAAAACTGATCTAAAGAATTCAGTAGCTTGAATCAACAAGTCATGACAAAAGTAAAACAATCTCTTAAAAAAAGCAGTTAAGGTAAATCACACGTTTGTTTTAGCCATTACGACTTTGATTCTTTCAATCCACGAGCGTTCCAAATGCACTAGCACAGTTTTGACCAAAACAGTATTAAAATTATGAGATTAGAATTAGGACTAAGTTCCTTTGCTTTACAACTCTAGGATACCGACCATGATAAATTAAGATATTACGTCAATTGTTCAATGAAGAAGAAGTATATCTAGCGGTTTTTTCGCGGTAAAAAATGCGAAAAAGTCTGTCTTTGTGAACTATTTTCGATCTGACATCACTACCTCGTGAATGCGCAACCCGTTATAACAGATATTCCATAGTTGCTGTTATTTATCGATTTTAGTGATAGCACTAGATCAGTACTTTAAGTTATGAACGGTAAACGAGTGTCTCTTGAGCTTAAGGTTACTTCCCACCTTCAGAGGCCAAAAAAATCGTTTTTTCTTTTATTTGACAAAATTTAAGTTCGTCATTTTATTTAGTGTTTCCAAAAGAAAAACATTAAAAATCTCAAAAAGCAGCCGAGTTATTTAGAAAAAGCGTATTTTCAAATAAAGTTAATAAACTAGGAAGGTGTCACAATCTTGTCAACGGGCGAGAACCCTGAGGAAATTTTCGCGGCAAACGCTCATCGCTCGTATTTCACGACATTTGCATATTTTTCGTTACATCACGCACTTGACAGAAATTCCCCCGTGGAAGCTCTTTACGCTAACTCCCATGGAAAAATCAAAAGCAGAAAAAAGTCCTTGGGTAAAGAAAACGAAAGAAACCGGCGTAAAGAAGACAGAAAAAGCTCCATATTGTCAAGGAAGGAAAAAAAACCTTGCCGAAAGCGACAAAGGCTCTTGGTTTGGCCAAACACCTTCGACAATCTCGGCATCTGCTGAAGATCCGGAGCGTTCGAATATCCTTGGATCAAGTAGCTTAAAAATCAAAGTCAACGTCAGTGCAGGCTGCGAACAAGATTCTTCGTCGGAATCTGGCGGAAGTGATGAAGAAAATGAAACCTACCCAAGGGAACTCATTTTAGCAGTAAGAGTATTTCTCAAGTTGTCCGTCGATTCCTTAACGTCTTGTTTTTCAGCGGTACATTTTCCGCCTTTAACCTTTTTGGCGCGGGTTTTGCCTTTGCCTTTGCCTTTGCCTTTGGCGTCTTTGCCCATATTACGT
>NC_138149.1:27342400-27424900 GCF_964199315.1 Orbicella franksi | reverse complement strand
CTGAGGCGGAAACTGCTCTTAGTACACGAAACGCGATTTTTTCAACCTGAATAGACCTTTACTTCTACAGTCACGAATGCGTATCTCAATACGAGTAATGATAGAAATGTATAAAAAATGAAATCAGCTGCGTTGTGTGTTAGTTGTAGTTTTCAAATCATGCAACAAAATGCTTTGACCGCCAAAAGAACACCCACCATCCATGTCGAAGTACATGTAAATGAATAATATTCACTTTATTTTAGTGTCGGAACGCTTAGCACTGCTTCACTAATTGGTGACCAAGCAAACAAAGATTCTAAATTGAACCGAAACTTGTTAAAAATACCAGCTAGTTACAGTTGACTATTTACCAAGCGTGGAGCAGTTGAATTTGGGAGCACCAATCACCGGGCCGCTCCGGATTACAATTCCAGTACTTTAACCAGAAGTCCCCGCCGCCTACACGAGCACTTACTATATACTGATTGTTCTCGAAGCAACTCAATATATTCCTGTTATAGCGTCAACGTTCTTTAACGTTTGCGTTTTCTTTGAAACGTAACAGTTCCTTTTCTTTTCACTTTTTCTATCATAGCGATTCGTGTTCGGTATTCAATTCGATTCAATCGAGTAGAGCTTTCATAGTTTTTCACATTTCCTTGGGGAGCGCCAAGCCATGAGCGTATGAATGGCGCTATTTAAATAAACGTTAATAAGTTATAATTATTATATCTGAGAATCGAGATATTGTTCGAGTCAGTATATTGTATGAGGACTAAAGGGAATTAACAACTGAAGAGAAATATTACAACAAACAAATTTATCTTCTGATTCAAATCTATCCATATATTGTGACAACTGAAGTGAAACATGTAACAAAGAATTCAAAGATCAAGACTGAGTTACGATCTCGGCTAACCCGCGAAAAATTAATATACATGCGTATCTCAATCTCAGCGATAGATCACTTTAATTACTTTGGAAAAGGTTTCACTCTTTCTAATATAGATTAGTAGAATTCTACTGGCGTTTTAATACGAATGGCGTTCTCTTATTGAATACGTTATTCACAGCCTATTTCTGTTCTGTTGAGTAACGTAGCAATGAGCGCTTAATCCACCATAGGAAAAAAGATGGCGGCGGTACATTTTATCACGATGCCTTGCGAACCTAGCACAGCCTATAAGGCACAAAGAAAGCCAAATTTTTACAATATTTGTTCCTGTACTAAGAACAGTGAGAAGCCCAGGTTTGAAGGTTTTATAACGTTTCTGTACGTTTTTTAAAACGTTGTTAAGGTTTTCGTGCTCTAAGAAGTATGGGTAAATGTACTAGTCGCCATCTTTTTTCTTACGGAGGATTGTTAACAAACTGGCGACCGCTTCTTTGCGTTTTCGAAGTGTCTGTGAAGAGTTTTTGGATAAAGTTTTGAACGACTGCTGCATTTATACTAAAACAATTAGATTTTTCGCTCTTGATTTCTATGTGTGAACGCGATAGAAATCCCGTGCTCATAATTGTTAAATAGCCTTAGACAGGAATTGATCTTTCTGAAATTTGTATAATAACAAAAAAAATAAAAATAAAATAATAATAATAATAATAATAATAATAATTAAAAGTTCTGTTGTTACGGGGGTGGGATTAGGTCTTAATGCCCCTTCCAACCCTGAAATGAATCAGTGGCAAGCGATTACATGAGATTTCAACCACGGTCTTTCTAGTTCAGTAATTTTGAAAATCAAACAATATCGTGGGTAATCGGGCGCAACCGCAAGCAACGATCCGTAATCTGTGTCAACTAAGGGTTGTATTTGTTTCAGTCGTGATTACAAAGCAGTTTCTAAACGTGGGCCATGCGCAGTCCTTTTTTTTTCTCCTTTTCTCGTGAAACAAGACTGAGACATGGTTACGTTAAATCGTGCTGTCGAAACTGCGTTCTTTGATTGCCAATTGTAACAGCTCAATAATGTGTCAATATATATCCACTCTATATTAATTGTTTATATTTGCGTCAAAACGCAACTTCCGGCGTTTTGCGTCACTGAAACAAAGCGATTTTAGGGTGGATACTAGGGATCGCTAGTTACCGTATTTACTTTTCCGTCAACCGAAGGCTCTGGCCTGTTCTTAAAAAACTACCGGATTAACTTGTTCACTTATCCTAATCAGCTTCGCCGAAAATCCATATCGCGTTGTCAACTTGTGGCTAAACTACCCACAAGTAACTGCGATAGAACACGTGCCGGACCGTGGCCTTCTTTATTGCGTGGGTTGAAGAATTGTCAAAATTAGTTCACTTATTTGATTAAAAATCAGAACTGAGGAACGAAGCTGTTGTCAAGCGTCAATTTGGCATGTGCTTGAGAATTTGACATCGTCGTAAGTTGTCCATGCTGCAGCCGCTGGAAAGAGTAAGCTACTCCTAGGAGAGAGCCAAAGCATTGGCAAAGCACTGTATGCTCCCCCATGGGTGATAAAGGATAACCATGAAGATGTAAGTAAATGGAAAATATCGATCCCCATTTGGACTTACGTGACAGAATGCCCAACATCCCATAGTTGAAAGTAACCGGATTTATGTCTCCTAGATTGGTTACTCTTGCCTCACTTAGCAAAATGCTGTTTAATAAGATTATACAAACAATTTTCTCAGTTTTTATCTCATTTCTTTAGAAAGGCGAATCTGGTTGGCTCTCCTGCTCATAGAAAAGTCGGACACGTTGTCTTACCGTCAATGGTGCACGTGCTGCTTATGAAATGCAAAATCGTTCTTCAATTCTGCCGTTAATAAAATATTGAAAATTGTAGGTTTTGAACTGCAGTCATTTGCAGTGCGTGCTAAAACCTTTTGCCTAATTGCCCTGACTTTCAACTCGGCTGTACCTCATCGACTTGGTTCGATTCTTCTACTAATGATTTTCTTTCAAGTCTCCAGATAAGAAAATAATTCAATTAATTACATGACTAGAATACCGGTCAAACGCAAGAAAATATACGCAAAAATGTTCCGGGACGCTGTTTTGTACAACCACATTTATAATGTAGAATAAAGTCTCTAAAACTGGTCGGCGTCAAGTGGTGTGTTAATCAGAAGAAGTGGTTTAAAAAGGTTTAATAATGCAAATGAAAAGTCAGTAAGACAGTATCACCTAATTTTACGTATGATTAAAAAACATTTTATTACGTACGGAGAACTCCACAAAAAATACAAATCTTAATCATAACTGCTGGTTTTTATTTTGTTTAAATGATTGCAAATACAAGAAAAAGAACTACCGTGTTGGTGTTCATGGTTTTTCAAAGTAACAACGCCTATCGCGTCCGTTCTCTTTAGTTAAACTGATTAAATATAAGGTCGCATCATCACAGCCTTTCTTTACTCCTAGACACATAATACTATTATCAATGCTGTATTTGTATACACGGTATTTTCCAGTTTCTTCCTCCTCAAACTGGAACTCATTGCTAATGGTATCGTTACATCTTTGCTTCTGAAAATACAAAAGAGAACAAAAAAGACACAAATCTAACAAATCTAACCTTCTAAATCAGGCCAAACCTTACAGCAAGTAGCGCTTTTAACCCAGGGTTCCGTAGGAAAGCCTGAGTCTAAAAATGCAAACCACTCGTCGTCGTCGTCGTCGTACTTGGTCGCCCAATGGGGGGACATAGTCCCAGGCGTTCCTAGCGTAGTGCGAGGAAACTGGAGATGAGAATGTGACAGCTCTTGCTCTTCGTGAGAATGCTGTGATTTGTGAAAAAAGGTTGGGGAAGACTCGAAGAAGATGTCGATCGTTTTCGGAACGGATTGGCCCACGAATTATATTGCTTGACATTTCCAAACAGAGATCGAGCATTCTCAGCAGGTTCGAATGGACATTTCGAACTTGCGGAAAGAATTTCTGACTGCCGGGTATATATAGCTTATTTATTTTCTTGAAAATCCGTGCCTGTAAGTCACGCAAAGTTCATCAGACAACTTGCAAACTCAAATCATTGAATAACATGATCGCGTGGTGTTTATGACCAAAGATCAAAATATTCATATACTCCCGCGAGGTTTCAAATAATAACGATGATCTTCGTGGAAATTGATTATCTATGAATTTTTGACCGCCGGGTAACTAGTATTTTGAACAACCTTGCCCGTGAGTGAAGATTTTTGTAGTATGGCCGGGAGAATTCGTCCACTACTAAAACAAAACGTTATTTAGAGTTGCTTGGCATTTCTGACCAAATATTTTTTTCATTGAATTGTGGACAAAATGTCAAAAATCGAGATTTTATAGTATGTCCAAGCTGGAAAATTTCCTCAACTACAAAAATAATACCTGAAATCGCTTGGCATTTCTAAACAAAGCTCTGCTATTCTAAGTAATAAGTTATTTCTTGAAAATTCTATAATAATTTCAGACTGCCGGGTATCTAGTACTAGTTTTCTGAAAACCCCTCCCGGCTGCCGGGTGTCTAGACACAATGTAAAGTTTTTGTTGTGTTCAATATGCTTACTTGCGGTACGAAGCCTGAGCAAACGCTCTCAGAGCGTCTAGTATTATTAGTATTCTTTTTGTTTCAGTTTGTCACGTCTTTACTGACATGAACATACAACCCGATAAATCTCATGCAGTCACAAAGTGCCAACTCAGTCCTATAGGAACCCAAATTCTCGTCAGTTCAGCCTCGCGGGGAACCATTTTGGACAAACCATCCCGTATGATATAAAGATTTAGGCCAGCCTAAAAGCGTAGCTCCTGGGCCGGGTTGTTGAGAGCCCGGTTAAGCTAACCCAGGAAAAGGTAGAATTTTGATTTGAGTTTTGTAACTTCGCGGTGAGGTTTTCTGTATATTGTTTGGCCTTCTATTTTGAGTTTTAATAATCATCATATACCATTCTGGCCAATCACATAGGACTCCGACAATCCAGAGAACCAATCATAAATCCCGGGAAACGTAATCGAGTGAATCACAATTCCTTTTGATTTTACTACTGATTGTATGACAAAGTAGCGCGAGTATTTGAAGGCAATCGCTCAGCGTAGTGATTTCTCTAGTTTTGTGACACTCATTTGAAAACCACTTTAAAAATGATTAGTTGAAAATAGTTTTTGTCACCCTCACCTCTATGAAAGTAACACTGTTGCTGTTAACGACCGCCTTTAGTGCGTAAGTGGATCCATGATGACTAACCTCAATGCACTTCCTTCTTGTAGCAGCGATATTTATGATCCAAAATTCTTTGAGATAAAAAATACATTATTAGCGAAAACCTGAAACAAATTTAATCTTGAAAGCTGACAAAATTTCTGTAGTAGGCAAATACAATAAACGGAAATGGTTCTGAATTCCCTGTTCAATATTTCTGCTGTAAACCTATCTGCCCAAGGTCCCTGTCTGGTGATTTTAATAGAATATTTTACCGCCGCCCCCCTCAGTCCCTCTCTCAGTCCCTCCCTCTTCCTTCCTTCTCCAAAAGCAGAGATTGGGTCGTTACTTTTTTTAAAGCAGATAAATTTTAATGAATCTTGCTGTCAAATTCATATGAGCTCAGTAGTGTATGACTCAAAGCAATCTCAAATCAGCGAAAACTAAATCTAATGGTCCTTGCATCTGTCCCAATTCGTTCAGTCTGGACTTAATTCAACTTGCTGTAATTTTCCTCAGCTATGTTACAATCTGACCAATCAGTGTTCGACAATTTCGTAGGCTGTGTTAACGCGGACGGTAGCATTATAGCAACACTTACGTGCTTTTTTTTCTCGTGTCGACGCCCCATCTAACTTTGCCTCACACTGTCCGTTGGTACATTTATTAGTGTGAATCTTAAGGAGATTTCCTCCGCTGCAATTCATTCGTCTGTAAAATGATTGCATAGAGAGTGGGCCTGTTCTGCTTCGTTTCCACGTTGATCCGACTTCTACATTGGCCAACAAGAATACTACCACGGTCTACGGATATAAAAATACACCCCATATATTAACATGCACAGTAACCAAGGTAACCAATCAACTGATGCCAGTTTTGCCAGTTGATTCTGCATACAGTACACGTACAGTGGAAACAATGTCTGGATAAAATTGATTACTTTTCTTCAAGTAAGAGGTTGCAAATAAAATTAATTAGCATCAAAGTTAATTTTTTCACAATCTAGTAAATTAAGAAACAAAACTTTAATATCTACTGGAAGAGCCTCAGAAAGCATTGCTATATATATTTAGCTTTTATGTGCTTGACAAGGACATTTGTAGTGCAGGGAAAATACTGTCATAAAATTAGGAAGGCTAAAGCACATCCTTTTTTTAAAACGAAACAGCTATTGCAGACAGGGATGAAAAACAATGCTGGCAAAATCAGACGATAGTTTCGTCGACTTCATACATAAAAAGAATCCCTAATCAAAGTATCAAAAGTTGCAACTAATGACTTAGTCACTGACGCTTATTTTACTTACTAGAAAGATATGTGTTAAATCCATGTTGCCCTCTTTGTAATAAGCTTGTTCTTTTAGATCGAAGTTACGATGGTCTTAACGCTTAGAGCGTGTCTATTTATACGGTTAGGTTTTAATGTATGTACGATTTATTTTAACCGCTCTTGCATATGTAATTGATTAAAAATGAAAAGAATTTCATCCTGCATGTAGCTGAAATAAAATAGATTACTAATGAAAAAAGTATCAGTCCTTGTTACAACCAAAGCGACGCGAGGAAGAACTGACCCACCAGCCCCCACATACATAGGTACGTGGGCGAAAATAATTAAGGGTCTTAAGTACTTTTTATCTCGCAGATCGTTCGACGAAGAGGGTGTATTTTTAAAATGAAGGTCAATAGAGAGGTTGCGCATAAAGCTAGCTAAACATCCAATACTGGGACTCGATCGTGGTCATAATGTAAACAAAGTGGCAAAACAAACATATCTGGTCCATTTGGGTCACAATAATTTTACGGATTTCTCTGTTGATATCAAATTTCAAACGCCGTAGACAACAAATCACGTAGGATGGTCTATCAATTTGTTCCTTTTTCATTGCTACACCCCCGTAAAACCACACCTTAGACATGGCGTGAACATTCTTGCCGAGAACATTGACTGAATGATTCAATAGCCATGCAAAGTTTCCTACAGAATCAATCAATACAGAATAAATTGTTTTGAGTTTCTTTAAGTCAATCTCGTTTCTTACTTAGTTTGTGTATTGGATAACGTTGAAATTAGTTTTTCCAGCCCACTAACCCACTTCTTCCAAGGCCGTGAATCGAAAGTCATGAAACTTTACATAACTCACGCGAACCAGCGAAGTGACTCAGGCACAGACTATTTTCTTCCGAGGGATGTTTGTCTGTCGATTAGTCACGGATAAGTAAGATTGTATAATCAGTTTTCTATGCAAGCGGTGTTAAATAAAGGAGTCCTTGGTTTGCCAAATAACAACACTGTTGTCTCGGGCGGGGAGACGAGTGAGTGATAATATTTGTGAACCATAGAATAGGGCACGCGCATTGTTTATGCGCTACGGGTTGTCCATATTTGCCACACTCTTGTTTCCAAACCATACAATTTTCAGTATTTTAAAGACAAAATTGAAGAATATTTCTTTCTTTTAAGAGCAGCACGGGCACTATATCATATTGTCATTTAAGCACTAAGCGTGAGAGCCAGTCAGGTCTCGGGGAAAATCTATATAACACGCTGAGTGTACTGTGTGTACTGTGTGTCTGAGTGTACTGAGAAACGCCGCAAAGTAGCTTTCTGTTTAGAGAGGTGTTACTATTTTAGAAGAATGCTGAGACCCTCCGGCTCTGAGAAGGCTTCTTTCTTTTCTTTGCACGCTTGGCAACATCTAATTGTAAATATTCAAACAGGGCACGAAATAATTTCTTTGCTCAGTACACTGGAATTGAACTGATTACTTTCTCTGTTTATTATCTCTCGTAAAGCTTCTATATCCCGAGGCCGTTGTTCTCTTTTACTTTAAGCTGCATTTACGTGGATTTCAACGTAACCAACTCTACCGCTTATCTTTTGTATTGCGTCGGCGGCAGGACCGTGGTTACGTAGAGGAAATATCGTATCATCTCCACGTTTCAGACATTTCATTGATTTTCCTCTAATGGTTTAATTGACTTTCAAAGACAATACGAATATTTTAAACCCTGAGATTGTCGTGAACGTTCTCAGGCGATCAGGTACGTAGTCCACGAAACGTTGGCTCCTGTATTTTCCCTTATTTGCTAGGCGTACTTAAAACTGCTGCTCAAATTTAGCTTTGAAACAGTTCCTCACAGCAATTCACCCAGATCAGTGGAAGGCCCAGGTGAATCTTGAGCAAACAGGTTTACTGGAAAAAATGGAGTTTCTTTGCCCTTTTGGTTTCTTGGAAAGGGTTGAGCCGAATACGGCGGAGCCTGTGTGTACGGTCGGCATATATTCTAGTTTCAGTTTCTGTCGGTAACTGAAGATACCTATGGAAATAAAAATGTAACTTATAGGGAACTACTGTGAATCTCAAGAATGAGGATTTAATAAAGTAAAACAAACATGCTGAACCTAAGAGTGGAGTGGGCGGCCGGATGCTGAATGCAAATGAATATAGTTTTGTCCCTTTCTTGGCTGGTGTTGGACATTTTTTTAACCAAAAGTTTCCAAGAAATTACACATAACAGAGTTAGTTTGTTTGCTTGTTTGTTCAGTATTTTCTTTTTCCCGGTCTTTTCTTACATTGCCTACTATTTGCTGTTATTTTAAGGCGAGATCATATATGATTAGGTGCACGAGCGGGGGGGGGGGGGGGGGGCAAGGGGGACTGCGGGCAAAACGCTAATGATTCGGGCAACGACAATTGAGAGAAAACATTACAAAATAATGCTGTTTGCGTGATTTCCAAAACTCGCTAATAAAGTTTCTAGTTAGTTACCTTTTTTAGAATTTTTCTATTAACAAGTTGTAGATTTTACTCGGATTGAGACTGTTGACAGAGTATGATTGATTGATTATGTAAGCTTTAAATATAACTATTTTTAGTAGTTTCATTTGATGTGGAAATTGTGAACATTTTTTGTTTTTTATGTTATTTGGGTTCGTTTGGATCCCGATTTCAACACTTTTGCATTCGGTCATTGCGTAAATTTTTCGGGCAAGTAGGTCACAGCTCCCAAAGGTATCCGCACGCCTATGCATGTATGTAATCTCGGACCGGATGGTGGATAATATACTAATTTCATGGAACCCTGTGCATCTCGCCCGACATGAAGTCTCTAGAAGGTTACAGTAGGTGGGCGGATATGAAAAGATCAACCTTTTGACTTATGACAAAACGTGCAAAAATTTCAACGTGCAGTATTTGCTAGGCCAGTCGAGCATCAGTCAGCTGGATGATCACGTTATCAGGACAACGTTCTGGGAAGGGAGGAGTGACCACACACCGTTCAAATGATTGGAATCACGCAGCCCTTAAACATCCTTTAAGTGACCGTAAATAGTGTTTACCTTGTTAAGATTTCAGAAATGTAACACATCCGTCAGTCTTTCTGGACCCCACCTATTGGCAATCGGTAAACTTGTGTTTACGCATTTCAAATATTGAAAATAGGCGAAGCTTAGAGGCACACTTTCAGTGATGTCTGTTAATGATGTCCAATAAGATTTTGGCCTCAATTACTCCAGTTTTAAGCTGAAAGTAAAGAAACTCTTTTGTACACAGCAGTTACACGATAATTTAATAATTGTTATCAATGCAGTTTGCCGGCTCGCAACTGATTTGTCCCCCGGTACTGCTCGTGTTATGAAAAAAAGTTTTCTTACAAATGCCTTACATATTTTCATTTCAAACTCCTAAAAACTCTGATGTCACGTTCTGTTGCATTTGATTGATGCCAAAATACACAATAATTATCAGTCCTGGCTAGAAATCGATTTGCCGACAAATCATCAGTTGCTGTAAGAAAAATGATAAGCAAAGACAGAAGAAGCTTTACTTTTAAAGTGAACGCGTTATAACTGCGTATAAACTTCATTATAGACTAAAGTAAATGCACAGAAACATTGTAACTTTATTGCTTCAATAAAATGAACTTAATTTTACGTTCAAAGTTGAACTCGATAACAGTTTTGTAGTTAAGAAACTAGCGCTCGTGGGACTGCACGACCCAGTTTTATTAGAAATTGAATGTTGCATGTGAGGCGGCGTGAACATGGCGTCCAACGTGCTGGAAAATTAAGGTAATTACCAATTTAAGATTTAACAAACCTCACACTGACGTAATGTTATCTAAATAATATAATCGTTCTAATTCTAGAAAAAGTAATGGGGTATTAAATCAAAATCCGCAGTCGTTACTGAGACAACACAGAAGACAAAGAGATTTCAAGACCCACTTTGTCTTTATTGTAGCAGATCGTAGCATAATGCATGTTTTATCACCGTGACCTTTGCGTGATTTCAGAACGTGGAGCCCCCAGTTGCATGTCTATGTTAATTTAAGCTAATTTAGCGTCGTTTGTTAAACCATCACGATGTCAACAATAATTAAACCCAATCATTCAATTCGACGTAAACGGTTCATACGACAGACCACTTGGTGAAGCACAATGTTGTGTCGCTGTCTAATTTTAACCGTCGAGCCAAATTAAACTTAGTATAGAAAACGAATATGAGTGAAAAATTATACATTTGACAGCATAGTGTTTATTATTTAACTGGCCTTAGTAGACCGTGGAAAATTTCACAATGAATGTGCCCGGAATTCATTTCTCACTTAGCCTTTTAAAATACGGACTCTTTCCCTGCTGTTTAGTGATTTATATTTATCTTTATTAATGTAAAGTGGTTTAGACGTTACTTGGTAAAGGTTTATGAAGTTGTCAAATAAGGGTACACATCGAGTTTGATAGTGGATGGGGTGAATTGAATGGGTTCCACTGAGATTGTGACAAGCAGATGAACAAATATTAGTCATGAATGATTAACGCCTCTTCCCTTTACCCCGAGGGGGGCACGGGGTGAAGGGAAGAGACGGCTGGAATTCAGACTATGATGTAAGATACCTTGAGTAGTCAATAGCGCCCGTTGGGGCCGTAACCAATCAGGAGCCAGGGATCATACCACGTGACCACTTTTTTCCCATACATTCTCTTAAATTGTAAAATCCAAGATGGCGCCTAGGTAGGTCAAACATGGCGCCCATGCCCAAATAAGGGCAACATGTCCAAATAAGAAGAACATGAGATCGAGGTTGTCACGTGCATGTCCAAATAAGGAGAACATGAGATCGAGGTTGTCACGTGCATGTCCAAATAAGGAGAACATGAGATCGAGGTTGTTACGTGCATGAAATCGAGGTTCGTATGGGAATAAAAGGGTTTGCGTGAGTGTGGAGTGAGTATTGTTGTTTTGAGATCGGCGACAAGAAGATGTCTTCAGAGGAGAGCAAGACGAAGGTGGAGGTGATTAGTATTCCTGCGGGGACGTTGCCAAAGGACATTCCGAGAGGGGAGTTTGCAGAGAGAGTGTTGGATGCCGTGCAGGATAGTCTTCTTGGAAAGATTATGAAAAGCTCCGTTAGGGACAGTACGGAAATCCTCCTGAAGAAAGAGATGACGAAGCTGGCGGATGAGGTGATCCAGTTCAGACAGGTCATGTCAAGGAAGATGTTGGAGGACGAGTCTCTGGAGGATAAGGATCCTGTGCGTTTGGAGAGGTTGCCGGAGAGTTTTGAGGCCGGATGGAAAGAGTGGAAGAGCGCTTGGGACAACAGAGAAGAGTTAGCGTACAAAGCATTTATCGAAACGATGACGTCACCAGAGGAGTGAAAAAACATTTTTTTATTTTATGCTTGTAACAAAAAACTAATAAAGATCCTTTAAAGAGAGAATGTACATGGTTTGTTGCGTGATTTTTTTCATCGTCTCTAGGGCTTGCAGGTCATTGGTTCCTAGATGTACGAGGGATAGCATCATGGTTTGTGGGGTGAGAAATTCTCCGTGAAGGCCTGAGGAGGATTCGAACACGCGTCCGAAGGGCCAGACTTTGGAGAGGTCTCTTCGCATGTACCAGGGGTAGGGAAAGTGTTGGGCTAGGAAGAGGAGCATAACGTCTTCGTCGGGGTGGGGTTCGTCCAAACGGATTTTACAGGCCAGGGGTCTCTAAAAAAAAAAAAGAAAAAAAGAATTTTAATGCCCCGACCAGGAATCGAACCTGGGTCTTTGAGGCCACAACTCAACGTCTTAACCATTAGACCATCGAAGCGCTTACCTCTTTAGGACTTGGTTTTTGGAGTGTCATCGGGAGGAAGTCCGAAATTCACGGTATTGCAATGAGGGCAGTGTCTTTCGGAGGGTTTCAACCACCAGGTGTGTAGGGCTTTACAGGATCCGTGAAAGAATTGGTTGCAACAGGGTGTCAGGAAGTAGTCTTGGATACTGTGATTGGGAGTGAATCCTTCCTTACACCATAGACATTCGTATTTAGGAAATCGAGACATGGAGTCTGAAAAAAATAGAGCAAAAAACAACTTTTTATTTGACATTCCACTTGTTATTACAGAGTGGGACGTGTGCACAGTCCTGATGACTGGCGCCCATGTTACAAGAACGATTTCACATGCTTGACACGTGACAGGGCTTCTTCATAATGGCTTCCCAGAAAGATGGCTTCGTATTTTTGGTTCTCATGATTGGGATAGATGCCGTAGATGGCTCCGCAACAGGTAGCCCAGACGCACCCTAGCCCCCAGGCTTCTCTCAGGGGTCCCGACAGTGTACGTACGAATTTGTCGTGGGTCCCACGTTTACCCAGCTGTAGGAGCGGTAGGCGGCAGCATGGTCTGGTTTGTTTGCATACGTAACACTGGGGTTCGGCTTCCATGTCTAAAATTGAAGTAATTGTCGGTAAGTGCTGCGTACCCAGTCTACATGAATCACCAGATCATTGGTATCGTCCTCGTCAAGGACGCCCAACCTCTCTTCCAGCCCCAGGAGATCTAGTTGGTCCAGGGCCACCCTGATAAAATCTGAAAGTCGTTCTAAGTCCCTGTACAAAGGGGTCTCTTCTTCATCCTTCATCCACTCTCTCACCCGCTTTTCCCAGGTAGTCAACTCTGCTTTACACCGCTCTAATATTTCCATACTCACTTGGAACTTTGAGAAGCCACAGCAACGAGAGTATCCACAGTCTTCTGTAATGGGCGCTCATACAAGTTGAAATGACTCAGAGCGCCTTTGACGGTCCGACTCGCTTATTTTATACACACGTTATAATGGTGTCCAGTCTCCTACCGTGAGGGGTGTGGTAGGGGGATACCCCCTATCCCCTGGGTCTAGGTAACACGTGACTTGGTCTCGATCTGTGATTGGCTGGACGGATCTTCATAAGGCGAATCCGCGCTGCCCCCGATCCTCACTCTGAGTTTTGAACTTGTATTGAGCGTCATTATGGCCTTGAGGGAGATATACTTGCAGAACGATTTCAGACCTAGAAAGCCTGATACTACGTATGAGGAAGCCATTGATCAAATGCAGGCACCCTGGACCAGATTTTATGAGGACATGAACTTTCCCATCCGGGATTTGTTGGTGGGTCGACGATGGCTGACACAGCTCAAAGATTCCAGTCAGCTCGAGGTGATGCTTCACCAGATTTTATTTTTCATGGACGAGCAGAGGGAGAACTGGACCCGAAGTATGTACCAGTACCGTAGAATCGAGAAGTGTTTCGGTAGAACTTTATTCAACTCGATCCGTACTATATATAAGAACCTTGTATGGGACGTGAAGGTGAAGCCGCCTGTGGACAGGATCACATTTCATAGACTGATGCTGTGTTACGGGTTTGAGCCCTTTCAGTCCACGTGGACTAAGAGACAGAAGAAGACAGCGAGACGGTATGTCCTCACAATTGACTTTTATTATAGTACGTTTAACCATTGTAATCAAGTGACAATGAGAGCCATGATCGACGCTGAGGATAGATTACCAAACGTGTAAAATATTGTGAAATAAAAATCGGAGTGTGTTTTTTACAAAAAAAACTGTGTCTGTGTTTTTGGGAAAAAAAATGGGCGGGGCGAGGTTTCGATCCTCGGACCTCTGGGTTATGAGCCCAACGCGCTTCCACTGCGCTACCCTGCCTTTCTTAGTCTGGGTCCTGTCCGTTAATCAGTATGGCTTCGGCGATTCCTCGCGGGTATTCGTCGATCCATTGAAAGAACTTGCAGGTACGCTTGGGACACTTGAGATAGAGCCTGTCTGGGTTGGACTGGGAGTGGGAGGTGGCTAAGACCAGGGACTTGTTGCATAGACATCGGAAACGAGCTGGGTCGATGTTCCTGTAGCAGGGGTGGGTCTGTTCTTCGACGCGTCTCAGGTAAGTGCCCACCTCTTTGACACCACAGGTCACATAACACTTGGTGTAGAATCTGGAAGAGGGGCATCGGTAATACTCCCAGGTACCACCGTCTGGGGTTCGCACGCTTCCGTATGTCAGGGGTATCATGCAACGTGGGCAGATGGAATCTTGGGGTTTCAGTTGGTTCAGGAACTGATCGGGGTCGAATTCCTCCAACACTTGGACTTCGGTGGATTCTCCTCGGTCGTCCACTTCAGGGGGTACTTCTACGAGGTTGTCTTTCTTGAATCTGTCGAGTCCCATGGCTTCCAGGACTTGCACGGTTCGAGGAGGTGAGTCTCTGATCACGGTCATGCATCCGCCTTGAATGGCAGGTAGCTTTTCAGAGTCTATATGAGGAAGATAGAGTTAGTATCCCAACAAGGTGTTTTCCCGTAGCATGGTTTCTAGGATGTGGGTGGTTTTTCGCACGTTTTTGGGAGTCAGTCTTTGCCTTCGCTTGTAATGGTTACTTTTCATTTGGCTTTTACATTCTTGGCGTTTGATCGAGAAGGCGCTCCAGGGCTGCGAGAAGCCTTTGAGAGGGACGGTGGTCCAACTGACCGAGTCCGGGGTGATTTCTTTGAAGAGGACGCGTTCTTTGAAACGTAGTCTGGAACTAGGTTTTTTGAATAACCATGTATCTAAGGTGGATTGTAGTTTACCTTCTCTTTCCACTCTCTTGGGCAGGAGCAGTTCCAGTTTCTTACGCGCCTCCTTCTTTTTGGACGATTTTCTCTTTTTCCTGTCGGGTTCGACGTGTGAATCCATGACGACTGCTGAGAAAAGTGACTCGTGATGGAATGCGTGGTTCGACTTTATGGACGTTTTTTGACGACCAATCAGTGCCGTGTGGTGTGATGGGATCATGTGACGGTCTTCGTTCTGATTGGTGGATCTGAAAAAGGACGCGTGATACGGGAAAAGTACGGAGTGAAAGTGGATCCACAGCGCGGGTATAAAAGGAGCCCGTTGGACGCAGCGAATCATTCTCGACTTGCTCTTGACGCGGTGATGACTCATAGGATTTTGAATGACAAGGACATTGAAGAGATCATTGAAGATCTGAGACGCTATTTGAATCGAGCTTCTGACAATTTGGACGCAATCGAAAAAGAAGGCGAAATATCGTCCTATACGAGGATACTTAACTTGGAATTACACGTGGTTGATCTCTTGTTCATTAGGCTTCGAAGACACCTGACTGACTGGGGAGACCCGGAGTACCATCCTGAATTGTCGTATCTAGGAAGAAAGAGGTTTGACGAGGCAAGATGACTTACTATAGCAACTCGAACCAGATTCGGGACCTCGTGGAGCAGATCGTGGATCAGAAGGTACACACTTTAAGAGATCTCGATGCCATTCCGGATGTCAGAGTGGACATGTACATTTTTGACAATCTCTTCGAACCGTTAGGTCAAATACCCGATAGTCTGTGGTCTTTTGAGCTCATGATGAGACGTCGTCCTGACTGGGGTGGTACGATTTTGGAGATGATGAAGAAGAACGAACATGTGTTTTTGTTCTGTGGTGAGTGGTGTCGTGTGATGTATAGAAGTGGTAGCGGTCAATTCAAATTCATTCATTGTCGGGATCCCACCCTGGACGCCGAGCGTGCCTGTTTTATCGCCACAGATCACCTCACGTACATGATGAGGGATGTCATCCGTGATCTGTTTGAACCCTTGCGGTTCGCTCGCGACCTGTCACGACGGGTAAGGGAGTCGGACAGTAGTCCCAAGGTGGAGGAGATACTGACGTTCAACAGGTGCGCTCACAAGGAAACGTGTCTGAAGTTGGAAGAGTTGATCTACGATGTCATGCGTCAGCGTGATCTGTGGAAGGATCGGTTTTTCTTCCGTGCCCTTGAAGCGGATGAGGATGACCTGTGTGGTGATTGTAGAGAGAGTATGCGCCAAGCATTCTATGTGAAGGGGGACGAGGAGGAAGCCCTGAAGTGGAGACCCGGTAAATGCGATTGGAGAAATTGTAAATATTATGCCATGGATACCTATGAGGAAGACTGTGATAATGAGTACGGGCAGTCTTGTAAGGACACGGACTATGCTCATTACTTTTCAGATTCGGACTAAGTCTTTTTTTCGCCTTCTTTTTCGTTTTTAACCAATCAGAGTCGATTTTTACGTAAGAACCAATCAGGCACAACGTTTTTTTTGTACATATAAGAAAGTGTGAATAAAGAATTGGGTTCAAATCATTATGTCTCATGTCTTGAGTTGGTTGATCTCGAGAATGTGTACGACCGCGAACGATCGATGGTGTTGGACGACCTTGTGCTCCAAGTGCACTAGTGTCTACGAGCGATACGGTAAGGGTGAACCCATCCCCGACCATTTCAGCGATTCGCCCTTGGAGGTGTTTGAGTATACAGACGTCGAACCCAACGTGATGCGTTTTGTGGTTTATATCTTGTGGTTGAAACGGCAACCCGATTCATTTAAGAAGTATCTCGAGGTACGGGAGCAACGTTTCGAGTTGTGGAGACAGTGCGTGTATAAACTGTATCGACTATGAAGAAGAAAGGTCAAAAGAAGAAGCAAAAGCCGCTTTCGACCGGAACGTTATTGGGACGGTATCGGGATCCTTCTAGACCCGGTAGTCTAGGCGGTCTGACGCGGTTCGCCAAGGCCAATAAGATCTCGGTACGACGTGCTCGCGAGGTCTTGCAACGGGATTTGGGGTACACGTTGCACAAACCCAGACGTCGCCGTTTTCCCACGGTCCCGGTGGTGGTGTTCGGCATCGACGAGCAGTGGACGGCCGACCTGATCGAGGTGATCAATATTTCGAGGTACAATCGAGGGTATCGTTACCTCTTGACGGTGGTGGACGTGTTTTCCAAGCACGCCTGGGTCCAGCCCTTGAAGAGCAAGACGGGTAAAGCGGTGACGGAAGCCATGGCCAAGATCCTGAAAGGAGGTAGAAAACCCCTCAATCTCCAGACGGACGACGGGAAGGAATTCTACAACAAGACGTTTCAGGATTTGATGAAGCAGAAAGGCATTCATCATTTTTCGACGCGCGGGGATACGAAATCCAGTGTGGTGGAACGGTTCAATCGGACCCTGAAAGATCGTATGTACCGGTACTTCACCGTGAAGAATACGATGACGTATGTGCCTTTGTTACAAGAGTTGGTCCGAGGGTACAATCGCTCGTATCATCGCAGTATCAAGATGGCTCCCGATCAAGTGACTTTGGGCAATAGCGAGGACGTGTGGGAGACTCTTTACGGAAAAAAGAAAAAAGGGACATTGAAGAAACCGCAACTCAAAGTCGGGGATCGTGTGAGACTGAACAAGAAGTTCCGTCAGTTCAAGAAAGGGTATTTACCCGGATGGACCGAAGAGGTGTTTGTGATACGTCGAGTGCGTCCTGGGAGGGTCACCACGTACAAGGTGGAAGAATGGGACGGTACGGCGGTCGAGGGTACGTTTTACGCGCAGGATTTGCAAAAGGTGAACGTGAAAGACGACGATCTGTTCCGCATCGACAAGATCGTCAAACGAAAAGGGGATAAAGTCTTGGTGCGTTGGAAAGGTTGGCCAGTCAAGTACGACAGTTGGGTGGATAAAAGGGGCTTGTACGTGACCCAAAAGCCCAAGACGAAAAAATGAAGGACTTTTACGTGCAGTTGATGAGCAATGCCAGCACGAGCGAGTTCGCGGACAACAAGTCCAACAGTTTCAAGAACCGTCTGCCGAACCCGTTGCATTTGAGAGAACCTGACTGGAAAGTGGGTATCAGCGACCTCTCGTTTCCGTCCGCGACGCGTAAGATGGGTTTGAAGAGATCTATTCTGTTTGAATTCTGGTGGATCGATATGGTGAACGCGTCCATAAACCTATACACGCGGGTCCCTGGAGTGACGCGAGAAGGCGATTTGGAATTCACGCCGAGGAGTGGTACCGAGTTAATGAACATGATACGTGATCGATACCTGCACAGGTTGGGAGATCGAACGGATGTCGACGTGACCCTGTACAAGAAAGACAGTCCCAACGAATTGCTGTACACGGTCATGCATCGGGCCGAGCAGGGAGAATGCGTCCTGGACAATTCGAGAACGTGCCGCAGTCTCCTGATCAATGGTAAACGCGTCTACCCTCAGATGAACATCGGCATCGAATTGGCCGAGAAGATGAAATGGGTCAAGATGGGAAAATTACAGAACGGACGACCGGGTTACGTCTTGGGACCCCACCTGAGGAAAGAATTTCCCAATGGAGTCGTCCCTACGGCCACGGACTTGATCGTAGGACAGAACGACGGGGACGAACTATTTTACAAGATCGACCCAGACACCTTACGTTTGAGTTGTTTCATCAATTGGGTCTTCACGGACCTGGATCGCAGTTACGCGGAAGCGTTTGGTAACAATCGTCGTTCCTTGTTCGTGTATTCGAATGTGGGACAGAGTATGGTGACGGGAAATCAAGTCACGGCCCTGTTGAAACAAGTGCGTTACGATCCGGACGTGGTCGACCTTCAACCGAGACACAGCCTATATCTACCGGTGCGTACGGCCGTTTTGGACATTATCGAGACTGAAGTGTCCGAGGAAGACGGACAACTGGTGGACTTTGCGTCGGGTGTGACCACGATCACGCTGCATTTCAAGAGAGAGGATGCGTGATTTTTACATCACTTTACCCAGTAACGGCAGTAAGAACGAGTTTCCGGAGAACAAGTCGAACAGTTTCAAGATCAGGTTACCCAATCCCATACACCTGGAGGGTCATGGATGGAAAGTGGGGTTGTTTAGCATCTCCTTACCAGATGCGAACGTGACGCTGCCTTCCTTCATCGATTCTGGGGGTGACACCACCTGGATTCATATGACCTGGAGGCGATACGATCCGACTGGTCGCATCATTTATGCGGAAGCTTACTTCGACACGAATGAACTCAAAAAGGTGTTCTACGACGTGAACGGTGTTGGACTCATGAAATCCATGATCGCCTATTTCGAGCGACAACGCATCTTCGCGTTCGACGGTCCCAAAATGGGCGCCAAATATGTCGGAAACGACGGGAAAAGATCCTACATCAAGTTCAAGTGGGATGGCGAAGACCTAGTCATGGACAACAAAGACATCGTACGTCCTCACGATAATATGATCCCTGAACTCAACATCCATGTTGAAATGGCTTTGAAAATGGGGTGGCTCGAAAAGAAAGACGGCGGTGGTTACGATCTGGGACCTAACTTGCAGGTAGAATTTATCGACGATGTCATTCCGAACATCAGCGCCCAAGGGGACATAAAAGACAAAGACGGAAAATATGTCTTTTGGAATGTTCACTCGGATAGAGGAGATGCAGATTTTCTAACACTCAGCATCTATTGCAATTGGCGTTTTATGAACCTGAACGAAGCCTTCGAGATGGTGCTGGGAGACAGGTCGCGATCCGTGCTCGTCTACACTAACGCGGGAGGTAGAAGTGTGGTGGGAAATCAAGTCACGGATTTACTGAGGCAGGTCAACTTGATTCGAAGCGGCAAAGGTACTCAGTACTTCGATCCCGTTCACATTCAATATATTCCCGTGCGCAGTGAGGTACTGGACATTATAGAGGTGCAAGTGGCTGAGGCAACTGGAGAACTGACGACCTTTGGAGCCGGCAATACGATCGTGACGTTACACTTTATGAAATCATGATCGGGGGAACTTTGGTACGGTTTCATCCCGACGGATACCAATCGGGATCTGGCATATTCGGTCAGGTTTGGAAAGGACTCAAGAAACGCGGTCCCGGCATTCTCAAGGACGTTCTGAAAGAATCGGCCATGGAGGGTCTGAAAGGTTTAAAATCGGGTGGCAAGGGAGGAAAGCCCAATTGGAAAGGTGCACTCGCCGGGTTAAAGCGGGGAGCCATACGCTCCGGGAAACGTAAAGCGACGGAAGAGTTCCAACGCGTGTTTGGTGGTAAGAGAAGAAGAAAAGACCTGTTTGGATCATGATTCCCATCTACTCGAGACGCGTGAGACGTCTCCCCGGAGGGATACGTACGTATAAAGGGGGTTCGCTCTTCCGGAGACGTTCAAAACTACCAGACTACCGTTGGGTAAAGTCGGCACTGAGAAGCTTTCAACGACGAAAAAGACGACGTAGGCGACGATGACGGACCTCGTGGCTCACGCTAGATCGGCGGGGGTTCGTAACCCTCGCCTGGACTTGTTCACCACGCCTCCCACGGATCTCAGCATGCCGTCGCGACGTGAGGTGAGAATCAATCCGTTCAATACGGGGATCAACCCCGTGACCTTCCAAATCGATCCTCAAGAAGACTTCATCGACTTGAACGAGAGTTTCTTCGAAGTGGAGTTGGCCGTCAAGACGGCTGCTGGAGCTAATTTGGCACAAGCGACTCTGATCGGACTCGCCAACAATCTGGTCCACACCCTCTTCAAACAGATCAATGTGAGATTGAATGGGACTCTCATCAGCCCCCAGACCGATACTTACCACTACAAAGCCTACATCGAAGCGCTGTTGAACCATGACCGAGACGACGGTGACACGATCCTGGCACCCGAAGGATGGTACAATTGTCTCGGTGTACCCAGTCGCGGAGAAGCCGATGTGATGACGGCCAATAAGTTGGATCCTGCTCACGCCGATTATGCTGCTTTGCCCCAAGATCTCAAGAACATGGTTCAAAGTCGAATTCAGTTTTTTGGTGGAAAGAGAGTGACCTTGAGGTTCAAACCTTACCTGGAAGTGTTTTATCTCAGCAAGTTGCTGGTACCCGGTGTACAGATCCAGATCGACATGTACTTCAATGCCCTAGCCATGTGGACAGTCCGATGGGACGGTGCCACTAGTCTCAGACTGACTGAAGCCGACGTGAAAGTGAGATTGTTCCTGTCTCAAGTGAGAGTGACTCCCTCGGTGTACCGAGAACTCATGACCAGCATGAAAGGCGGAAGAGTGGCTACTTACCCCACGGTGAGAGGTGAAATTCGCACTTACTCGCATCCCAACGACAATCGTCATTTCGAGTGCAGCAATCCTTTCCACAGTAAATTGCCTAATCGGTTGGTGGTGGTGTTGATGAAACAAACAGCCTTCAATGGAACTGTGACGGTCAATCCGTTCAGTTTCGAACAATTCAATCTCTCTTCCATCAAACAATTGGTGAGAGGTGAAGAGTACCCCTACGAGACCTTGGAGCTCAAACACGACGATACCAGTAAAGATCTGAGAGGTTACCAAAGATTCCTCAAAGCCTCAGGAGCGTTGTGCAGAGGAAAAGGAAACATGGTCCGGAAAGAGGACTGGGGGCACGACAAGAGATGCAACCTGTTTGTATTTGATAACACGGCCAATGGATGTTTGGACAGTCCGGTGTTGAACCCCCAGCAGGAAGGTGAACTGCGTCTGGTGATCGATTTTGCAGCCGATCCAGGCTCAAACCTGACCATCTTGTTGTACGGCGAATTCGAGAACATGCTGGAGATCAACGAGAACCGTGTCGTCCTCTACGACGTGTACCAGTGAGAGGAAAGAAGAAGAAAAAAATGGAGACAGTAGCCTTGAATAATTTACAGTTGGATTATTTGGCACGGACGAATCCGTCGCTCTGCTGTGTTTTTCACGGCACGGTCCCTTGCGATCGGCTTCCGAGGACAGTCCCTCAAGAGGGACCGACCGCTTACATCGTGAACACGGACCCTCACGACAAACCGGGATTTCATTGGATCGCTTTGTGGGCAGACAAGAACAAGTGCGAGATCCTGGACAGTTACGGTCTATCGTTGGACACGTACGGAACCGCCGGACCGATCCAAGCCTGGTTGGATCGTCATTTCAAGTACCAGATTCACAACGGCAAGAGTCTACAGTCCCTGTTCAGTCAGAGTTGCGGTAGTTACGCCCTGATGTTCCTGATCGACCGAGCCGAAGGTCGTGACATGAACGAGTTCTTGAATCGTTTTAAGAAAAACGAGTTTGTGGAGAACGATCGTAAAGTAGGCAGATGTTAGAACGTCTGATCGTGGACGAGTTGGATTGGCGCAAGATTTGTAAAACCACGTGTCACCAGGACACGTGCGGTTCCTCCAGAGGAGTGCGTCATTTGTTATAAAGTAAGCTGTTCGAAATAAAAGAGGTTCATTTTTTGAGAAAAGGATGTTGCGTGGTGAAGTCCGATGGTTCCCTCGATTCTTAGAACTGTGTCGAAAAGAGAGTACGAAATTGTCCTCGGACAATCCTCTTCGGCAGGTCATGGAACGCATTTTGGATTGCGACAGTTACCGTCGAGTCCGATTCATACTGGACCTGGAAAAAGATCATTGGCTTCGATACGTTCTGTTCCACTTACGCATTGAAGCCAGACTTCAAACGAACGCTAGTCGAGATTACAAGTGTTACCCGTATTGGCACGTGCTTCGCTACGGCAATAAGTCCTTACGCCATCACTTTGCGAGTGCATAAAAAGGGGCGGAGGAAAATAAAACGGTTCATTATGGATTTACTGACAAAACAAGACACATCATGGCTCTTCAGTTTCAAGGGCATAGACATTTGGACGACGTGATAGCCAGGTTAGAGAAACGCTATGGAAAAGCGGGCGGAAAGACGCCTCAACCCAGTGAGGCTCATTTCAAGAAAAACCAACCGCCAAAACGGAAGCTCAATCTGAAAATACTTCAACCCGCCAAAAGACAAGTGTCTTTTCAACCGCCGTCCGTCCTGGACACCGGCGAATTACCCGCGACGGTGACCACGCGTAGGAAACCCAAGAGAGCCGCCCCTGCCAAGCCGAAGCTTTCCGTGAAAGAAGATAGGAAAAGAAGAATGAAAAAGAGGCATTGGTACGAAGACAAGTTCGGAGACTTGAGTAAATTCGCCAAGAAAAAACCTCGAAAAAAGAGATCGGCGCCTGCCAAGAAAAAAGGACGTCCCAAGAGAGCCGCTGCCCAGAGGGCCATGGCCAAGATCAAGAGTCGTGCCAAGAAAAAACCCATCTGTTTCAATCGTAAGGTCACCCTATTGGGTCTGTTGAAACGCATCCCAGCCGTCAAGACCCCATTGGCCAAGTTGTTCAGATAAAAAACGGAACGTCTCGAAACCCTGGACCATTTTTTCAAGATCATGGAACGACGCAAAGCGTTTCGATTTCACACTCCGTCGAGTTTTTTGATAGCGGGTCCGTCGGGGTGCGGCAAGACGGTGTTCACGACCAAACTGCTCTTGGAGAACAGCGACTTGTTCCAACAGACACCGGAGAGTATTCATTACTGCTACGGATCGTGGCAAGACGGTTTCCAAAAGCTCAAGAAGGGTGGGGTCAAGTTTTACGAAGGCATCCCCGACAGCGACCAGTTACCCCGATGGTTTCCTGGCGGGGGTGTGTTGGTGTTGGACGACCTGATGGACGAGGGCGGTAACGACAAGCGCGTGTTGGATCTCTTCACCAAACACTCGCATCATCGGAACATCACGGTACTTTACTTGTGTCAAGATCTATTCCCCAACGGAAAATTCGCCAAGACCATTTCCCGCAACGCGCATTACATCGCGGCCTTCAAGAACCCTCGGGATCAGTTGGGGATACGGAATTTACTTCTGCAATCGTTTCCCACGCAATGGCAGGAGGTGTTGGACACGTTTCGCAAGGTCACCGATCGACCTTACGGTTACATGCTATTGGATCTTCATCCAGCCAGTCAGGACGATCAACGCGTTCTCAGTCACGTATTAAAAGACGAAGGATTCGTCCGATGCCATCAGTTTGCGACATGTTGAGGAGCGAGGTCGAATGGTTTCCGCTATTCATTCACCTGTGTAAAAACAGGCTCAAATACATCATGAATCCCCACGAGCTGGACTACGAACCGATGAGACAGGTCACGGAATGCGAGAGTTACCGTCAAGTACGGTCCATCCTAAACGCATATAATGGGGAAGGTTTCGACTATTTGGTTCATAAGCAACGAGAACTCGCCGAGAAGAAGATAGAAAGAGAAAGGTACATGGATAAAAATGAGCTCTTATGGTAGTGACGATTTCAACTTCTCGGCTCTGGAAGATTACTCGTCTTGGTCTCCCTTGACTCGAACGAGTACTCCGATTCCGTCTGCAGCGGGTGTGGGTACGAGTCTGAACACGCCTCCTTCACCGCTATCGTCACTGCCGACACCACCCCTGCCCAACGTCTCGCCCGTCGGAGTAGGCACCGCAGGCTCGGGTGCGCCACAGACCAACGTCACGGTGGGTGTCGGCAGCGCTGGATCCGTGTCGCGCGCCAATGTCACGACGGGTGTCGGGGCACCCAGGATAACAATGTCCACCCCTTTGGCACGAGCCGTTCGAGGAGGGAAACGACCGAGACGCGTCCCACGTCAAAATACACCGACGTCCTCCAGCGATTCCGGAAGCCGCAGAAGAAGTAGCGCTAGTGGTAGCGGTGGAAGAGGCAGAGGCAGAGGCAGAGGCAGAGGCAGAGGCAGAGGCAGAGGCAGAGGCAGAGGCAGAGGCAGAGGCGGAGGAGGCGGAGGCGGAGGCGGAGGCGGAGGTGGAGGTGGGGGTGGAAGTGGCGGTGACTCCACACCGCCTTCGTCGATTCGATCGGGTCGCGGAGGAAGAAGAAGGCGAGGCACCCGTGTTCTCGACCAAGCCCAGATGCAGCAACAATTGGAGGAGATTTTGCGCCAACAACAACAGACGGCGGCGGGTCGACGAATCGCAGGCATCACCACTACGAATACGATCACGACTACCTATAAGAACGGACAACGTCCTACGGTGACTCGCAATTCGACCAGTGTACGAAACTGAGAACGTCAACATGATGAGAAGCGAAGTCAAGTGGTTCCCCTACTTCCTGCATCTATGTCGATGCTCCCGCTCTTACTGGGATGCGACCAGCATGGATCACGAAGACATGAAACGTATCGCGGACGAGTGCGATAGTTACAGACAAGTCCAGGATATCCTGAACCAATCCGTAGAAACCGCCTTCAAGGACGAGATCTGGGAATACAAGCAACAAGCTAAAAGGATCGAACGTCCCGACAGAAAGTCAGACTACGTTTGGCAGTGGTTGGAAAAGAGTCATGAGTACTTCGGTCTGTTTATTGGATGAACCTTTCACCTCTGTGGTGGATTTGGACATGCTGAGACGTTTGGATGGACTGTTCGCTTTCTACCACAAGTATTGGTGGTGTCGAAGGCAGATGTTCGGTTACTACAAATTGTGCAACGCCATTCTCAACGGACTGGCCTTACTGACTGCGGCAGCGAGCATCGTCGTGGGATCCGTGTGGAAAGACGGGTACGTGGCGGTAGGATTGACGGCTTTGGCCACTGTGCTGAAAGGATGGAACGAATTAAAGAAGTATTCGCTCAAGATGGACATGACCCAATTCGCTTACACGACGTACGAAAAGACGTTGACTGAACTGCGGAACTACGCTCTGGGCGGTGTGGAGGAATTGGATGGGTTTTTGATCAAGATGCAAACGTTGGACGACGTGGTGACGGATTTCACACCTCCCACGTACGACCGGTACCTTCGAGACTACGAAACACGATTCGTTCACGCGCCTCTATAAAAACGGACATGCGATCCCTTCGTGAATCATTTCAAGGTGGAAACCCGACATGGCGAGGAGAAGTCGAAGGAGACGACGGCGAGTGGGAGTACGTAGAAGAAGGAGGGCCCAAACGGGAAAAGGGTTTCTCGACAGTTTAACTAGCGGTTTAAATAGAGAAAAATTGAAAAAAGGATGGAAGCATTATTCAGACATTCGAAGAAGAGTGACTCCGCGATGGAAAAGTGGTTGGATATGAATAATTGGATTCCCTGAAACGTTCAGACGTGCCTCTATAAAAAGGACACGTGATCACTTGTCTACGTTATTCAATGGGAAAAGCGCGTGCGTGTCAGAACACGTCATGGTGAGACGAAGGCGAAGGAGAGGTCGAGTGGGATTACGTCGAGTAGGAGTAGGAAGAAGGAGGAGGGTCCAAAGGGGAAAGGGTCTCGGTAAACTGGTCACCACCGTGGCCAGTACAGTGTTGGACCTTCTCCAAGACTTGTGAATAAAAGAGCGTGACGAGTCGACCGGACGTTAGACGCGAACGATGAAGCGGTTGCGACGACAACGTCGTTTCTTGACGGGCGTCCTGAAAGAAGCCAATCGGAATAAACGTCAACGGATGTTGCATTACGCCGACAGAGATCAGATCAACGCCATCAGCGAGATGGTTCTCAATTTGCTGAAAAAGAGGATCCCCATCGACGCGACGACTTATGGGAAACTGAAAAGACATAAAAAGGTTCTGCGCGAAGTGGGTAGACGCAAAAACTCTCTCAAGCGTCGAAGAGAGCATCTCCTGAGTCAGAACGGAGCGGGGTTCTGGAGCGGATTACACGGTTGTTTCAAAGCATGTTGTGTACGGTGAAAGGACGCGGCGAAGACGGTTACCCTTTGGAGGGGATCGACGTCATACCCAATTTCCCGCTGAGAGAAGACGAGTCCAACAATACCATTCCTAAACTCGTGCAGTTGCTGCAAGATGCCAATCGTCGCGAAGCCCGATGGAAAGACTCGTACGATTACTTGAACAAGAAGTACCACGACCTGTATCAAGAGTACATGGCTTTAAAGTTCAGTGACTTCTGCCAAACCTGTCAAACGAAACGAGATACCACACCGCCCGGTGGGTGCATCGAGTTGTGCAGGGAGTGCGGTAAAGGCAAGCGAACCGTTCAAAGTCTTGAACTCGAGTTGGAAAAGAAAGACGAATCCATACGGTACTGGCAAGACTGTTACGAGACGGCCTTGAGAGAATTGTCCGAGTTTCCCGACACGACCCTGAGTCAGCAGAAGGTATGAACGAAGTCATGATGGTACCCGTTCACGAATTCAATCGTTTGCAAGATTATTACAAGGGGAAGATCACCCAGAGCGCCTTGTTGAACAAAGCGGGACGTTTGGCCGCCGAAGAAGATCTCATCCTGAAAGACAAACGTATCCCCGCCAGCATGGCCGTCAAGATGACCAAACCCATGGCAAACGATGAAGTCAAACTGGTGAAACGTATACGGACGGGCATACGCGGCACTCCCACGTACCAAGGAACGATAGAACCCGAAGGCATGGCTGACGCACCCGTCGAACGTCTGTTGAAACAGATCATGAAGGGCGTCAACCAACCCCCCGCAGCCCCCGTGGTCATCAAACAAGAACCCGCCACACCTTCCACGTCAGGTTTCAAAAAGGAGTTCAAATACACCAAACCATCTGCTGCCAAATCAGCCCCAGGCAAGAAGCCACCCGTGCCACCCAAACCAGCTGCTGCCAAATCAGCCCCAGGTAAACTCATGACCGAAGCGCAAAAAGAGTTCTTAAGATCCATCGGTGTCGCCGAGAAATACATAGACGACGACGGTGGTTACAGTCCCAAAGGCAAGGGTAAGGGCAAGACGTACAAGAAGGCCAAGCAGACAGAAGCCCAAAAGTTACAAGAAGGATGGGAAGATTTCGAACCTTGGAGAAAGGGACTGAAATATGACGACACTAAATAAGACAAGAAAAAAAACGTTGGAAAACTTTTATTGTTGATGTTGTAATCATTAAAGTTACACGCTTTGTTGTTTTTTCAAAAAGAGTCTCTTGTTTTTTGTTTTTCTTCTTCAAGTCTCACACGCCATGCCATCGTGGTACAGAGTATCCGAGGCATTCGATGTCACAAACAGTCGTTCGATCCTTATTTGGTCCCCGAACGTCGACGAAGAGATGAATAACAACCGAAACCTAATTCTGGAGGTGAAATTGAACACTCTATAAGGGGTGTTGAAATAAAACATGCGATACACCTCCATGCGTATATGATCGAACGAAATGACATTGAAGGGAAAGAATACGGTGCCGTGAATGTACATGGGACTTCGTCCCTCCGAGGATCGCACAAAGTTCTCCATCTCGCGGTAGTACTGGAACCACACCGTGACAGGAAGGTGATAAGGCAAATGATTCCACGAACGCGTCAAGGAATTGTGCGTCTCGAAGGGTTTTCCATTGTCTCTGAAATGTCCAAGGTCCTCATGAATCAATCTGCGTTGCTCGTCCACTGCGAATGAAAAAATAAAAAAAACAGTGTCAGGTCCATAGTCCGTCCTCGTGGTAAAACGAGGGGCCGCCGGGAAAGGGTAAGAGACACAGCTGTCGAATCTCAATATCCCTTTGTCCCTCCACGCGTCTAAAGTAGAGTCTGAACCTTTGAATTCGGATCAAGTTATACGTATAGTACGGAGTGTTGTAAATGAACAGACGGTACAGATAACTTCTAATCTCTCGGGTCGGTTCCACGGGGAGACGCACGCAACCGTGAATGTACAGGTCTCGATCCCGATACAGAGTCACGAAATTTCTGATAAAGGTATAATAACGTGTCCAAATGCCGGGGTCGATGGCATACGGTAAATCATTCCACAGGTACGAGCCCTCGTGATGGCAGTGATAAGGTCTACCCTCACTGCGATATAGCTCCAACTCTCGATCCATTCTAACTAAACGATCATTCGCACCTGCCGTTAACGGGTACTCCTCATCGTTATCCTCTTCCTCCATTTCCTCGTCGGTTTCCAACACGACCTCAGGCTGAATATCGTCGATCACGCGTCGGCAGTGTCCGCAGGTCAAAGACCGTCTCTCCATCTCCCGGTAGCATCGCCGATGCATGAACACGCCGCAGCAAGGAGTACGTCGGCACGATGCCAGAGAATCAATGTGAATATCTCTCTGACAAATAAAACACACTTGATGAATCGGTGTTTCTTCGGGTATCTGACCCCGAAGGCGACGACTGCGTCTCGGTGGTTCGTCGTCATCGTGTGATCGGGCACGACGCCGACGACGTCCTCGTCTCGGTGATCCCTCGGGAGACTGACTTCGAGTTCGGCGGCGACTGACGTGCCCGGATTCGGTCTCCATCACCAAAAACCGAAGAAATGCCAAAGGCGCATCTCGCTTTATGCCCATCATGCACCAATCAAACGAAAAAGGCCGACATCAGGTGATCTAGGCAGACCCGGGGGATAGGGGGGTATCCCCCCTCCCGGTCGGGGGTTGGGTCCGGGTCGAGTGTGAACCTGGGATCCAATTTTTACCGTAGGTATAAAAAGATCGGTTCGAACCGTTTCAGGTCACTCTGAGTTTTTGACTTGTATCGAGCGCTGGAAAAAAATCATGGCACAAGAGCTGACCGACGAGGAGATGAACCAACAGATGGATCAACATGAAGAAGCAGTGAGTATAACATGCACCCTATGTAAGAAAGTCATCCTTAGAACCGAAACCTGTGCTCGTACCAAGTGCTGTCGTCACTACGTGCATTACGATTGCTTCGTCAGGGAACTCGATGATCAGTTGATGAACAAGGGAGTGACCGCTGAGAAGTTGTACTGTCAAATCTGTCACACACCGTGTTATCTAACCCAGATCGTGGCTTCCCTAGACAACTGACCCCATGGAACTGAGACTCGTCGTCGCCTCCTTTACCCTAGAGTTCTACCTCCGTTTGGACTTGAGATTTTGTTTCGTTGTGTTTTGCGGTTACAAATTATCGCGGCATCTTTGTCACGCCTTGTTCACCACCTTCTTTTCATAGAGTTACTGGGATTGGTTACCGCCCGAGATCCAAGCGCACATCATCTCACTGGCCAAGTCCCAACTCGCTTACGATAGGGAACTTGGAAGAGCACTCAGAATGACCGCATGGTTAGGCAGGCCGAAACCCGTACCGTTCAACCCGAGACCCATCATGATCGACACCCCACCTATCATTCTCCGTGATTACAATCCATTTAATTACAGAGCCACTGGGATTGTCTTCCCCATGAGATACAGACCTATATCCTTTACCTCAGAGAGTCCCAATCTCTCGTCGAGAGGCGCGAACGTGAAATGAGGAGAGACCTTTGTAACGAGATACGAGCCTTCGCTCAGGTCAAAGCAGAATGGGGACTAGGGGCAATCCAAGTAGTTCTAGAGACATGTCTGTTAGATTATTGTCCCAAAGGAAGAATTCCAGGAATGAACAATAAGCACATGGTCGTGAATGGAATTTACACAGACGAACACAACTTTGAGCGAGTCGTATTTTTAGGGTACGGGTTAGATCATGCTCATCTCAGAATACCGGACGTTAAGAGATCGATATCCTCACCTCCCACAGAATAGCAATGACTGGGATCGAATACCTCGTGAACTACAGGACTACATCATGCGCTTAGCCAGGAATCAAATCCTACTCGAGCGTAGAAGAAACAAAAAGTTACGGCGTCTTCTCAAGGAAATAGTGGAATACGGCAAACTGAAAGAACAATGGGGGTTAGGACACATTAAGATTGTCAGAGTTCCATGTGATGCGGGATGTTGTATAAAGAAGGAGAAAAAAGACAGACACAGAGATACCAAAGTAATAGGATGTTATATTGACATTTACGACAAACCTAAAGAAACGTGTTTAGGTCACGATATAAAAGAGGCTAAGATAAACGCCCCCACAGCAAAGAATTCCATCTACCCTACCTTTCATCAAATACAACACGCGGACCATTATGAATTATGAGTAACCACTCTCTTACAGAGTCGCTGGGATAGGCTACCAGAAGAACTAAAGTGTTACGTGATTGACTTAGCAACCTGGCAGTGCATACGCGATCGGAGGAACAATAAACAATTGAGTCGACTTCATAGAAGAATCTTGGATTATGCCAAACTGAAAAGACTATGGGGCTACGGCCACATACAAATCAAAAGACAGAAATATATACGTAGATTTAATTACGGAGGCAGATCTCATTACTCAGCTTTCTATGGTCATTATGTCAACAAGCGTAACGAGAAAAAGAGACTCTATTTAGGATTTAGTTTCATAAACGTTTTCTGTCTCTTAGAAGGTAAAAAAGAGTCATTGTCAGACCCTTTGCTTGGAAACCTGGGAGTAAAAACTGACCAATAAAAAACGTTGTGTTCATTGTATTCACAGAACAGACGGACCCACGACGAAGCCTTCCCCTTCGACGACGATGACGACGACTGGATGTTCGATCCGGCTCTCGATCGAGTGATGATCCAAACCGGAGGTGGTAGCAATACAAGACCCCTCCTAGAATTTGAATTAAGACCCGTAGGCGCTCGACGTAACTGGAGAAACGTCCTCAACAAACAACGGTACGAAGCCACACTCAGACAACACAGAGACGTGACTCCCAGGGACAATCTAGGTCAAGAATTGACTCAGGCCCTTCAACGATCCATCGAGCAACAAATCGCTCAGGATCCTACCCTGACACCCAACTCCACGGTCCATTTCACCATGCAGTCCAGTGCCTTCACGCACGCCTTTCAATCCACCACTTTCACCGTGCGCGAATTCGAAGAAGGGAGTGAAAGACTAGACACTTATCTCCAGTCTCTCGCAGCCAAACTCAACTCCAACGAAGAATTCACCCCCGACGACACGTTTACCATGGAAACCACCTTCATACGCACCCCAGGTCGTGGGCGCGGGCACGGAAAACGATACAAACCGAGTTGTGCGGCCGTACGCGGAATCGTCAAAAGGTCGCGCGTGACCATTCAAAACAAAGACAATCTATGCTGCGCTCGCGCTATCGTCACCATGAAAGCCCTGGTAGATGCCGACATGAATCCGCGTGACCAAGATTACCACAATCTCAAACAGGGGCGGCCCGTCCAAGAGCGATTGGCCAAAGAACTCCACCGTTTAGCCCACGTCCCCGAAGGACCTTGCGGCATTCCCGAACTGCAGCAGTTTCAGGCCGCGTTACCCGGCTACCAACTCAAGGTCCTTTCCATCGATCCGCCCCACATGCTCATCTACGCGGGACCCGAACCCTCGGACAAGATCATTCGTCTCATCAAAGAAGACAGTCACTACGACGGATGCAACTCGTTTAGTGGGTTCCTCAACAAATCCTACTTCTGCGACGAATGCAATCGAGGATACGATCACGACAACTTTCAACGTCATCCCTGCCACGGTAAATGGTGTACCGCCTGCAAACGAAAGGACTGCCCCGATTTCCTCGAAGCCAAACGACCCCTAGCACGAGGCAAGTTTCCCGAACCCACCTCCATCTGCCGATTGTGCCACAGAAAATTCTTCGGAGCCCAATGCTACAACTACCACCTGCAACGGCGGAGCTTGAACATCCCATCCATCTGCGACACTTACAAAAAGTGCCCAGACTGTTGTCACGTCTACGAATCAAAACACAGGACAGGGCGAGGAGGTGACCGTCGTACCCCCGATCACACGTGCGGATGGGGCAAATGCCACATCTGCGAAAAGAAAGTCTTTCTCCAAACGCACCGATGTTACATCCAACGCATCCCCGAAGACGAAGACGAACCCAAAAAGAAACGCGTGCCGCGCGACGAAGTCAAAGGTCGACCTTTCGAAGAACCCGAACCCAATGATCCAGACACACGCGTCTGGGTAGCCAGAGATCCGCCCCTTCAAGTGTACTGCGACTACGAAGCCATCACCGACGCCGAAGGGAATCAGACACCCATTCTACTCTGCCTAGAAGACGATGAAGAGGATCAATTCTGCTCCTTCTACGGTCCAAACTGCACCGCCGACATGTTCGACCACCTCGAATCACTCGCGGTCGACGTGGACGGAGACGATCGGGACGTCATCGTCCTCTTTCACAATCTCAAAGGCTACGACGGGATGTTCATCTTACAACACTGTTACGCCACGCATCGAGAAGTCACAGACCAAATCACCGTAGGCACCAAGATACTGTCCCTGAGATCCGACAGACTGACTTTCAAAGATTCCCTCTGCTTTCTCCCGTTCCCGCTGGCCAACTTTCCCGCCACCTTCGGAATCCACGAACTGTGCAAGGGATTCTTCCCTCACAAATTCAACACCCTAGAAAATCAAGAGTACGAAGGACCCATGCCACCGCGAGACATGTACGATCCCGACGGCATGTCCGCCAAAAAGAAAGCCGAATTCGAACAGTGGTACCAAGAGAAAGTCAATGATAACTACCATTTCGTCTTACGGCAAGAAATGGAAGCCTACTGCGAGTCGGACGTCAAACTCCTCAAAGCGGGCTGTCAAAAGTTTCGGCAAGAATTCAAACAAAAAGCGGACTTTGACCCCCTGGAGAAATGCGTCACCATCGCCTCCGCCTGCAACCGATTCTGGCGCAAGAAACTCGTCCCGCTCAACACCATCGCCTCCAGACCCCCTCGAGGATGGCACGGCGCCCGATCCAATCAGTCCGTCAAAGCCCTGAAATGGCTAGCCTGGCAAGAACACTCGTTGCAACACACCGACCAAGGCGATCGTATACGCACCGTGCGAAACGGAGGTGAAATCCGTCTAGCCAATCATCTCATGGACGGATACGATCCTACCACTCGAACCGTCTATGAATTCCACGGATGTCTATGGCACGGATGTCCACGCTGTTTCCCTATCAAACGCGACCGATATCCCATCTACCACACCGATCGCACCCTACACGAAGTCTACGAGTCCACACTCCGCAAACACGACCTTCTCAGTCGCCAAGGCTACCAACTCTGCGTCAAGTGGGAATGCGACTGGGACCTAGAAGTCAAAACCGACCCAGATCTACGCAACTTTCTAGACACGTTCGAAATCGTCGAACCGCTCGAGCCACGAGAAGCCTTCTTCGGAGGACGCACGAACGCTGTCAAATTGCATCACGTGACCGACGTGGCCCAAGGAGAACAAACCAAGTACGTCGACGTGACGTCGCTCTACCCCTGGGCCAACAAGGAAGGCGAATACCCCGTAGGACACCCACAAGTCATCGTCAACCCCCAAGATCAAGACATACACCAGTACTTCGGTATGGCCAAAGTGGACATACTACCACCTCACGAACTTTACCATCCCGTTCTACCTTTTCGGCACGGGGGTAAACTCACCTTCCCACTCTGCCGATCGTGCGTGGAACACGAAATGACCAAACCCCTCCTAGAGAAATCGCATTGTTGCCCTCACACGGCCGGGCAACGCACGCTACGAGGGACCTGGTGCACACCCGAAATCCAGAAAGCCGTTGCCATGGGATACACGCTCAACAAAATACACGAAGTCCACCATTTCCCGCCATAACAACGCCGTAAAGGACTCTTCGCCGATTACGTGAACACCTGGCTAAAAATCAAACAGGAATCCGCTGGCTACCCGAACTGGTGTCACACCCCCGAAGACAAGGCACGGTACATGCTACAATACCACCAGAAAGAAAGCATCGCTCTCGATCCGACCATGATCCAGAAAAACCCCGGACGCAAAGCCACCGCCAAACTCATGCTCAACTCCTTCTGGGGCAAGTTCGGCGAAAACCTACACAAACCCACTACCCAAGTCGTCTACAATGCCACGCAACTCTTCGACCTCGTTTCCAATCCCTTCAACGACATACGACAAGTCAGAATCGCCAACGACGAAGCCCTAGAGGTCGTCCACACCGAACTCAAAGACAATCAACCCGATAACGGACGAATCAACATCTTCGTCGCCGCTTTCACTACCTGCTGGGCGCGTCTCAAATTATACAGCTACCTGGAACAATTAAAACAACAAGTTCTCTACTTTGACACCGACTCCGTCATCTACTCTCACAAACCAGGTCAAGCCGATGTCCCCCTAGGCGATTACCTGGGCGAGATGACCAACGAACTCGACGAGGGCGATTTCATCGTTGATTTCACCGCCGCTGGACCCAAGAATTACGGTTACAGAACCCACCAAGGGAAAGTCTGCTGCAAAGTCCGAGGCTTCTCACTCAATGTACGAGGATCCCGCCAACTCAATTATGACGTCATGCGACAAAATCTACTCGACGAACTCACACAACCTCTCGAGGAACGACGCAACATCCACGTCGTCAACCCCAACTTCTTCTGGAGAAACCCAGCCACCAAACATCTCAGAGTCATCACACGAACCAAACGCTACGGACTCGTCTTCGACAAACGCGTCGTAGACACGAACACTTTCATGTCGTTTCCATACGGATACACACCATTGTAATTTTTTACTTCCTGTAAAATCAATAAAAATCAATTTTTAAACTCACTTCCTGTCTATCTCCTTATTTGGACATGTTGCCCTTATTTGGGCATGGGCGCCATGTTTGACCTACCTAGGCGCCATCTTGGATTTTACAATTTAAGAGAATGTATGGGAAAAAAGTGGTCACGTGGTATGATCCCTGGCTCCTGATTGGTTACGGCCCCAACGGGCGCTATTGACTACTACCTTGAATTATTTTTGCCGTTCATGATGCACTGCTACGTTAGTCTGCCTTATCAACATTTAACTTCTCAAGGGAAGAGACGGCTGAAATTCAGACTACTTACATCACGGTCTACATATAAAGTGCCCACCCATGCGCCAACAACATAAATTTGAACTGGAACGAAGAATTTCAAAACTATTTATAAGAACTCGACTCAGTGTTTTTACGAATTACACCCACAGCCTTAGAGGAGTACAGCCCTGTTCTCATAGAATTTCAAAAATAAAAACACCAAGGTAGCAGCAAGTTCCGTGCCACTAACACCAAGTAGAAAAAGAGTCGCCCCTGAACACAGCCCGAAAAGTTTAGTTATTTAGAACGATCGGCTGAAGCGTCGCAATTGATGTGCATTCGCTAGAAAAAATACAAAAAGCTGCCTCTAAGATGGTGCGTTTTTATCCGAGAGTGAAAGCAGCTGAAGGACCGTCTTTCAGACCTGTCCCTGCTGATTTTGCGAGACTTAGCGCAGATAAATTCTAACAAGGCACCTCAAATAACGCGCATGGATCACACTGAACTTGTTTTTATATCGTTTGTTTGTTTGTTTGTTTGTTTGCTTTTGCTAATTCATTTTGTTCTGCATCTGATATCGATAATCTTTTTGTGTTATTGCCGATCAGCAGTAGGGATTTTATAGCCCCACATCTAAAGCATGGCTCGCTTTCTTGTTGGCCTAAATGACATACCGGTTAACCTACATGTACATTCTAGCACTCTTTTAGTCTTAACAGCACTTTGGTTAGCATAATTTACCTGGTTAGCTTGTGGTTTATAATTTGTTTTTTTTTTTTTACTATTACTATTTTTTTTTAACTGCAGTTAGTGGTCCTCGTTCGTATGGCTCACGTGGCTCGCTGGCTCAAAAATTAACAAAACTGTCTCGATGAAATGGCCTGTGTTCTGATCAACTTTTCAAGGCAAAATACCCTTTATAGCTTTACGTCTAGCACTCTTAATTTTCACGGGTCAAACTAGCTATTTAGATATGATATACCCATAACATAGCTCTTTCTTTAGAATCTTTTATTTGTCAAGAGATTCGTATACTAGAAGAGTTATGAGCCTCAAAAATCAGTTGAAATTTTACATATAAATTAAATTGCGATAGTTGTATTTTTCAAACGGTCAAGAAGTAGACAAAACGTCTTTACTTCAAGATAATTATAACTTTTAGCTCAGAAGAATGATCAAAGTGTAGATTACAAACTGTGTGAATATGAAATCCAGCCAAGTTCGATTCCCCTCTTTCTGTACTGGCCTGTTGAAAATGTGCAATTTTGTATAAATTCCATCGGCCATTTTGGTTCATTGAGAGGTATTTCGAACTTTCCTAGATTTCACAAAAATGTGAACTCGCTGGGACTTTGGAGGTATATTTCTGAAAATAGTTCACCAAAAGGGTCTTTTTGACGCAATAAAAGAAAATCCGAATTTTCCTACCTGTCGTCGGATTCTCCATATTTACAGGCAATGGCTCTTAAATCGCAGTCGCATTTCCGAATGATTTTAGAGTGCAGGAAGTTTCCACTCGATGATGTGAAAATGAAACTATTAAACTCATAAAATCAAATTGATCTTGGATGACTGAAAAGACTGATATGTAAGGAATGTAAAATTTCGAACACTGCGATGAACAATTGAAACAATGCGTTAGTCATGCGTGATATTTTGCACATACTTGTGGGGAAGATACTTTCAAGCCTCATCGAATGCAGTTATATTTGCCTTTTTAGCATCATGAACGTTTCTATTTTTGATCGAGCTAACCCCATCTGGAGCATTCTACCTTCTCTAACGAAAGTCGTATGCTAATTAAGCAAAATGTAAACAACGTCTAACTGATTTCACTTTTCGTCCTTGTGTCTTCACATTACTTTTTTATGAGTCACTTTTTTGTATTCTTATCAAGGCCTACGCATTCCTTTCAAAAGCTGTGAATAAGAACCAGGAGGTTTGTAGTTTATGAACTATGTAGGTGTCACCATCTACGGGTATATTACGAACTCACAAAGTGACCAACTCCCAGTTGGCTTAATCAGTCCGGGATCGTTATCAGATTTGATAACCATGTGACGTCACAACATGGCGGCCATTTCAACAACCGTGAATTTTCGTATTCACTTCGCTTTGCTCGTTATTTGTTCGATTATACTCGGGTAATTTACCCATAATTCTATTCGATAATTACCAGAAAAGAAGGAGCCTCACGTGTTTTGAAGATGGCGGTTGAAGACCAGCGTAAACGATGTAAAATGCTACTCGTAAAGTGAAACAGCGCTTGCAATTTTGCATCCAAACCAGGTATGTTTTTCATTTTGTCATGAGATTTAAGTTACCTGGAGATTTTTGCGAAAATCACAAAAAAATATGTCGTTAATCTTCACGCCATATTCTTGGGATTTAACGTGTTTTTAGTGTTGTGCACGATCTGTGAAAAAAGTGCACGGGGGTATTTTGATTTGCGATGTGTTGTTCGTAACGGCGGCCATATTTACAGCTGTAATTGATATGTTCCTAGGTATTGAGATGGCGGATGCTGGTACCCATAGAATCAAAATAGCAAATTCATGTCGATTTTGTGGATATAGCTTGGTCATTACATAGGGTAGGTTTATTGTTGTCGAGTTTTGCAGCATAAAATTTTCGTTCCTTTTAGGCCTGACAGACACGCACCATTCAACTTTAAGAATTACTGGTGGTAAAATCAAGGGGTATGTAAAAGTAACTTACATAAATCATCTAAGCCCCTTCAGAAAAAAAATTATAGCTCTTAGTGAGTCGCTCGATTTATGGTACGGCAGTCCAGGTGGTCGGGAAACCACTTGCGAATCTAACATTAGTTGTTTATTTTCTTTTGAAGGGTTACCGTGAGGTCAAAATCAAGGAGCCAGAAGGAACTCTTTTTCATGTCCTTCCTGAAAATTGGAAACAAATACTCGTTTGCACTTCGTTGTGTTTTGCCGGAAATTAGAGAAATACCCGAGACACTTCTAGACGTGCCACAGTGTGGTATCTAAGAGCGCTAAGAAAAACTACACTTTGAGAGAAGTTGCTGGGAGACAGATAGGCCGGGTGCAATACTTCATAAACAGGGAACTAAGACACCTTTCGGACTGCGGGAAAATCGACAATCACGTTAAAGGGTAAGTTGCCTATATTTTAGAGTCAATTTCAACAACTCGCGGTCCTGAAATATTTTCCGGAAAGGCGGCCAAACTAGGTCAGTTTTCTGGCACACCAGTCGTTATATAATGAAGCTTACTGTTGGATTTAGCGAGTGAAATATGGTACGCAAACATATTACTTGAATTATAGTTTCTTTTATATGAATCGGTCATTAAAAGCGTTTTTCCATATCACCGAATGCACAACAATAGACTACTGATCTACAACTAAAACAATTTTTTTCCGGAAATGCCAAGACTTCCAAGTTTACTGTCACATCTCACGACATAAAGTGTTGCATGTACCCATTCCACTGAACGGAGGTGTATCACGAATTAAAGTAAATATACCTGCTATATTTTTGTTGTTGTGCCAGAACCATATCAGGCAAGCCCACAACGACGAAGAGAACTCCACTGCATCAAAGATGGAAACGAAATGTACAATACGGCAGAGGGGATTGAATTAGCAATCGCAGAAATGGAATTAGGCGTGGGATGGGATATGGCCATCGAGGTAAGCTATTCTATCTTCAGTATATCTGGACAGAGAGTCGACAGAGGGAGGGTCGCGAACTGTTTCGATACTGTTATTTCCATTTCATAGTAATGAATCATAGTAGGAGATGTTTCGGTCCTAACCACGCTTCGCTCATGCACATTGAACGAAATTCAGTTACAGCTCTCCGCTTGGAATATAGAAGCAACTTGTTCAGTGTCAATTTGTGAACTCAAGATGTATTTACTGTTAGTGTTTCGTTTATATTTTATACAGACTGTTGAACAGCCAGCTTCGCCAACTACCAAGAAAATGAAGCCTGAGTGAAAATAGAAGCTATCATATTAGTATCAATAAACAACGCTTTTGTGAACAGAATAACTGTTGTCTACCTTCGTGTGTTTTTACTCGGAACAAATATTATACGGTGTCTATCTGAAAATGAAACTTTTCGCTGTAGCTTTTGGACAAAGACAGTTTTCTTCCATACATCTCTGTTTCTATTCCATAATCCAGTAACCTATTGTGAAGTAAACATACAATTACAATTAAATGAAACTGCATTGTGATGTTGTGAAAAAAGTAACTTCTTTCATCGCAGCGCCCCGTCGACCGCCATATTGAATTATACACTGTTGCTACCAAATAATGTCACGTGAACGAAAACTTGCGCAGCGATTGGTTAATGGTTTGTTTTGGTCGAGGTTATCAAATCTGATAACGATCCCGGACTGTTGATAGCTCAGTTGCGGTATCGCAGAAGTCGTGAGTTCGTATCATGTTCAAGCCTAAATTTTTTTCAGGCTTAAATTTCAGAGCTGCTTAAGCTGTGTATATAACTGCGATGATCAATCATGTCTTCATATTTTTCTCCACAGTTTGAAGGATATTTAATATTCACATGTATGTAGGAATCGGCCATCGTTCAGTTACGATTACGTAACTGTAAAAGAGTTCCAGTCACAACTAACTGAACATCACTTTACTTCAACCATCTTAAAGATGATCCGGTATTACAGAGATAACAATAAATTATAAGCAGAACTTTAAACACAGCCATTTTCGTGAGTCTTCTTTTCCTTTGTAGCTTTAAACCAGCTGGTTGTTTCTACGTCTCGCTTACGGGACGTAGCTGGTACAAACCCAACAGTTCACAGTTTAGAACAGCTTACAGTTTATTTATTTCCATTTCCGATTGCTCATATTGCCGGTCTCCTTTCTTTCCTTTTTTGAAAATGGATTACAACGCTATATACTTATTAATTCTGGTTGAAGTACAACTTCAAGTTCCAAATAGCGATTTAAGTTCTAAGGTAAGAGGTTGATTGATGTTTTATTGTTGTGGAATGTTCGAGGAAACCGAAATCTACCGGTTGTTTAGCCACCAGTTCCTGTATCGCTACTTTTGTCGGCAAATCGCCAAAGTCGCTTGTTTTTCATAAGAATTGAATTTCAATCGCAGGACCGAAGGTCTGACATCCTGATGATAGCTCTGATGGATGCAACTGAAGTTTTTCGCATCCAGGAAGTGTTGCCATGAGAGAGTGCTACTAAACAAACAGTGTGCAGTCATACTTGAGATTATCAGATAAGATCTTAGGCTCGATTAGCAGCCGCTGTTCGGGAAAGGAACCCGCGCTCCTCCCCCGAACTCGGAGAGAAACGTAGACCTGACTCGAGAAAGCGGCGGAAATCGAGCCTAGTGAGATCTTGGATCGGTTATATTCCTCTGCAGCATGTATTGATTGTACGTTCTGACAACATACGTCTGGCGGTCAGTATTGAGGAATTTAACGTAAAGCAATGTTTCCTTTCTACGTTTAACTCTGATAAAGGGCGCAAGGTCATGCTTCTTTGATTGGGGGTGGTTTCTAGTAATATGATTTAACAAAAACCTGCAGTTTCAGATGCGGGTCAATCATTTCCTTCCTCAGTCTAACGTTTGGGGTGATCATCCCTCTTTTAGCAAAAAAAATTTATTGGGTCAAAGTCATTTTTATTCAGCAAAATCCACTTTTGATCATTTATTTCTTCTAAAAACGAAATCAAGGAAGATCACTCTAAACGTAGCAAGGTAAATAAATTAAATTTACATCGAAAACGCTCATTTGTTAATCATTACAATTAAAATTCACCACCAATTCTCCGATTTACCGTTATAAGAACGTGACACGTCACAAGATCAAAATAATATGTTTAAGGTAAGGGTTTTATAATAATTAGGAAGAATTTCAGCTTGATGAAACAAATATATCAAGAGATATAACTCCCGGCATAGTCAATCGAAAGTTCGGAAATCGAACTCAATCGAACCCAATCGAACCCAATCCGTGTATAATTTAAAATGTTTTAACATTTTAAAATAATTTTAAAATATTAAAAAAAAATTAAAGTAAGTTTTAAAGTAACTAGACGCTTTGCTGCGTGTACCCAGGCAGTCGTTATACTGAGAAGCACTAGCTATATTACAGTTGAGCTAAATGTTCTGCATTTGAAGTTGTACGAAATTCAATCGAATTGATGTGCTTAGCTTAAGCTATTCTGCTTTTGATTGCATTTCTTGGTATCGATTAATAGCTTATTACTCGTTTGCAGGTCTGTAGGGTGTGAAATGAGTCAAGGTCTTTATATCAGCCTATAAACGTTTCAGTCTATTTTCCTTAGCCTTTGTCGTTGTTATTTGCGTTTCTCAAGCAAGCGAGACATTTTGAATTTCATAGTTATGGCGGTGCGTGACATACACCTACAAACGCGTTTGTCGAAATCATATACGTATCTCGTGATTTTTAGCCCATTCAGAAGTTAAAGTGTTAGGAAAAGTGCTTATGTAAATGCTTGTTTGTTCAGTACAGATAATCAGTCGCCTAGATAGCCAAAGTAAGTTCCAGATGTTTACACTATTTTCCGGCCGCAATGTTGACGTACTGCGGAAGTACACCAACATGGCGGCTCCATACTGGTCTCTGTAAATTTGTGCAAAATATTTCGACGAATATTTGAGCTTGGGAAAACGCACAGACTTAAAGATTAGAGAAGTGTCATCTTTATTAATCTCCTATAACATCACAATTTCTTGATTTTATCCACTAAATGGTTTTCGGGTAAATTATTTAATGCGTCAGCCGGGATTGCGTGACAGTGCAAGGCAAGAATTGTTTTGCTGGGGTCAACATACATTAGTTTCTTTCGGCTTTAATGTACAATAATTCGCTACATGAGTTTCACTCTTGTAAAGACACATAACTCTGTTACAAGAAAATAACGAGAGAATATCGTTTAGTTCGAGATTTTATCTTTATTATACTTTACGAAGTTTCTCAGAGCGTTTTATTTAGGTGTACTCGAACAGATACATTCGTAAACAAATTCTGCTCTTGTTGCTCAGACGTTCTTGAGTTTGTGCTGGGATTCTGCTTGGCTTACGATCACGTCTAAAAATACGATGACGCTTCTGAAGATGCATTTTATCAAGTTGGAGAGTTGCTAGCCCCGGCTGATGGTTCCTTTAGTATAACATGATTCTTGATAAATTCACTCAAAATGATCGCTCGTAAATTGATCTGTCGTAAGGCTTGCAGACCGACCCGTTCCGAAAACGCTTAACGTCCTTTAGTGTTGGTCTACCTCGAACGATGTGTTCGTTTGTATGTGATTTCGTCGCCCTAGAAATCATGGAATCCGTGCTAACTTTTCACGACGAAAAATTCTGCAAATTCCATGTGCTTCACGAATGCACAGGTGACGCATGCGCTTTAGAGACCAGACGGCGATTTATGAATGAGCGTGGAAAAAAAAAAAAAAAGAAAAAAACGGAGCCGAAATTTAAACCCAGGCCTTACTGCTTGAGTACAAATACTTGTGGGCAGCACGCAGCAGCAACTAATGATCTTGTACAACTGAGTTTATTAATCGACCGGTTTCGTCTGCTAGTGAGACTTCGTCAGGATTAAACTACAAGATACAAAGATGGAACTTGTTTCATACTAAATATTGGTAGTACAAAGTACGATCCTACTGCAGGGTGTAAAAAACAAAACACCCACAAGGAATACGTGCAGGATATGACTAAAATCCTGCGCTGGAAAATGTGCAATGTAATGTAAGCAGGGCTCACAGATTTAACGTTAAATCCATCCTCGTATGGGGACTGATTTATTTACTCGTGAGTCGAAATGAGGCATATGGATATGAGAAAGTAATTTACTACGGTTTGAAGCGTTTATTCTAGCATATTTTTAAAGGACTCTCGACTGAACAAGACGATGAAAACAGCAAGGAATGTGTGTGTCGCTCAGTGTACATGTCTCATCTCAAATATAAACATTGCCGACCTTGTCGAATTTTATGGCGGTTTATGCTTGCTGTTTTACTGGAAATATTTTACAGAACAGCTCACAAGGATACTGAGAAGTTAAAATCGCCTCTAAAGCAGCAGAAGGAAGGCAAGTAACGGTGAGTCGTTGTTTCCTATTTTAAACCGTTGACTTCCAAAGAATAACCTTGTGATTTGCATAAAATTGAACTCGCTTACATGTCATAACATTTTATTTTACTGACGGGGAACATTTTAATTCCCAGAGCTGTAACTTTTCGGGTGAAAAAACCAATAACCAAGGTTTCTTAAAATGTAGATATTTTGACCAAACATATAGCAGAGGCCATTTATACTAGTCAAAGTTGGCCTTTTGTTCCTTGCCATTAGAGACACAAATGGCGGCTGTGCAAATACCCTTCGTTAAAAAGCTACAAGCAAAACTTCAAGAAACTTGTTACACGATTTTAAAGTATAAGAATGAAATAATACTTGAGCCAAGTTTTGTTTTCATAGGATTGTTTTTACGCCCCCGCTGTTTTCGTAAAGAAGCGTGAAATTCTGAACATTTTAAGCCGCGAAAACCGCCATTATATGCAAATTTCGAACTTTCTTCAATTTGGCCGTAAACATCACGAGCCAGAGCTAACCGGAAGCTCAAATATTCGCCAGGTCTGGTTGCTATGGGGTGACGTCATTTATCTGTTACGTTGCTGTCATCCCAAGAACTTTGCGGTTCTATTGTGGTTTGGCGATAATTGCTTTCAATGAGAGAAATTAATTGTGTACAAAAGTAACCTGGTTATTTTCAGATATGATCTGGCCACACAATTGATATTTTATAATAAATTTTCACAACGCGGGAATATTGCGCGGTCATATATACTAAAGATTTCGACTTCGAATGAACCCGTCATCGGTCGCTGAAAACGGACACAAAACGAGATATGCCTCTGAGTTAGAAGATATGGTATTTCTGCTGACGCATTTGTGCGAAATTGAGCCAGTTTCCAATCGAATTTGCCTCGAGGAGTTACAGAAGATGCGCGGGTTTTCTTTTCACGGGAAGGACAACAAAGAAGCGGCCCTGCCTGTTCACTTGGATTGCTTGTCGCTAAAACCATAAAACAGTTGTTGAAAGCCAAACGAAACCGCCAGCCACGATTGATTTATAAATGAACTCATTCACCCAAGAACGACGGAGAGAACCGAGATAGTGTCTTCAGCTAGCGCTGCACATGACCAACCTCCTAGAGCATCAAATCAAGACAACAGCTTCAAAACTCAACAAGCCGAACGGACCAAGTTAAGTCATCCGATTATTCCTTTATTTATATCACAACTTACTCGTATTGTCATGCTTTTAGATTGTATGGTGACTAGACAGCTACTGAGATGTTAAATCACTATTTTTATTAGTGGGTTAGACCCTAGACTGAAGTTTTCTAGACAAAAATCCCCATATAGCCACATATTATCCTCGCAGTATTTCCACGTTGCCCAGTGCTACAGGATACTTTACAAAAGCCACATAATCTTTTTAGCAATGCGTGACATCATAGGAACATGTTACATATCCTTTCTGGTTCGCCCAGGCTGAAGTCCATGCAATACAGTTGCTGAGTGCTTCGGGATATGTAACAAAATCGTCATAGTTATTTTTCCGTCGTGCGTGACGTTATAGGAACATGTTACATATCCTTTTTCTGGTTTACCCAGGCTGAAGTCCATGCAATACAGTTGCTGAGTGCTTCGGGATATGTAACAAAATCGTCATAGTTATTTTTCCGTCGTGCGTGACGTTATAGGAACATGTTACATATCCTTTTTCTGGTTCACCCAGGCTGAAGTCCATGCAATACAGTTCCTGAGTGCTTCGGGATATGTAACAAAATTGTCATAGTTATTTTTCAGTCGTGCGTGACATTATAGGAACATGTTACATATCCTTTTCTGGTTCACCCAGGCTGAAGTCCATGCAATACAGTTCCTGAGTGCTTCGGGATATGTAACAAAATCGTGTAGTGATTTTTCCGTCGGGCTGTTTCCAGAATCGCTTGGCATTTCTCGTGAACAATTAGTTTATGTACTCGAAATTTCTATCGCTCTTGAGAGCTTTGTCATAATTTTTGAGATAATTTCCTGACTGCCCATAACATTAACCGATTTTAAAAGTGTCGGTGCACATGATCTTCGAAATCGACTGCTAGAAAATTCAGATTATTTTTGGAATCGCTGAGCAACAAAGACATATACAGAGAATACCCTAAACAGGTTTGAATCAGGCTTTCCGTGGAAAATCTGAGAACTTTTCTGACTCTCAGGCATTTCTGGGCTGCCGGGCATAGTCACTTCGCTTACTGAATAGAAGTGATAACTGAGATTAGCGAAAACGTTTCATCTATACTTGCTCCGTAGCTTTACAAGAGTAAGAAATGTATCAAACCGTTAAAGTTTTAAACTGGCGGTTGCGCCCCAACCTAGAAAAACACATTGATTTAATGTTATTTTTTCTTTTAATCCAAATTCTTCTCGTCAGTCGCGTGATTTCCTGAATCGCCGACTATTAAAATGTTTTGTATCTTTCCGACACGATGGGATTGTGTTACAGTAAATGTAATTTCACACTTTAGGATTATGACACATTCGTGCAAAACTTGACGCGTTTTGTGGAACATGAACGATCACCGACAGGGATATGATTACACTGGAATGTTGTAAGCCACTGGATATCCCGTGGAGATGTAGGACTAAAAGTTCTACATCTCCACTGGATCCCAGGTCTGTTTTTTGGTTGCTAAGAACGTCTGGCTCGTTATGTAAATCGTTGGGACCTTAAACTATTTTTCCTTGAATAAGTTCACCCAAAGATATGTTTTGGCGAAATAAAAGAAGAATCGATTTTTCGGGACTGTCTTCCGATTCTCTACACTCTCAGAAAATCACTCTTAAAACCAATAGTCAGTTTCTTTTCAACTTCACAATAAATTCAGAGGTTTCTTTCTTTCCCTCCTTTATGACGTTTTTATTGGAGCTGCATATCCTACTACAATTTCCTTTGTTAGATTTTCATTTTGGATTGAACCTTTTACCTTTACAAAGGTGCTCTTTCATAATTTTCTCGTTCGATATTTGTGTCGGGACTGAAGTTTGCAATTATTCCACATACGTTAAGTATTCAAAGGAACGTTTTACGTTTTACTAGTTCTTTTTTTAGCGCAAATCGCGGTTGTATAAGCAGAATTTTCAATTAGGCTTAGCAGTAAGTTAATTTGAAAAGAAGTTTCTCTTCTTTTCATGCGTGGTCATGAGCGCTTGTAATTTTCATGTAACAGATGATAACATAAGGCAGGTTTGGCATTGAGACACCAACTGCATCGATCTAGACATTTCAGAAAAAAAGAGTGACCAACAGTGGCCGCAATCAGTCCCACAGTTGATAAACAAAAAATGTCTGTATCTAGCGAAAAGCCTCTGGGAACTTCCTTCCATCGGTCAAGGACAATTGTCAGAAATTCTGAAGACAGGTAACATCCAAGAATTATATAGTATAAAAAAGTAGGCTCGATTGATATTCTGGAACAACCGAATTTACTGCGTAATTAACTCTAATTTGAAACTGATGCAAAATATTTCTCTTTGCGGTTTTCATGCTCTCACAGAAAAATTACTATAAAAACATTCAGTGCGTTCCGCCCAAGGGTGAATTGAATTTGTCATGACAAATTATTTAGAAATATCCGTCCTCCAAATAAAGAGCTGGTATTCGAGTGGATTAATCGACAAAAGTTTTATCTCGCGCAAAGTCTATGAACATAAAACAAAAGATGTGCAGAGTCGTTCCCTTTGTTAACTATGTAGTAAAAATACACATAACCTCTCAGTTCCAGTTTGTACTCATGCAATAAATGACTTTAATTAAGAAAACTTTGCGATATATATCTTATATTGTTAACTTAATAACTCGCAATTATACTTAGCAGAAGAATCCCCCTGTACTCCATTTAGTCGTCTATCTTTTCACCTTGCTTCTCCAGATCAATCGCTGTGAGTTAACTTTCTCCTCTAGAGGCATCTTATTTATACTGCTCGCATGACAAAGATCTCTTATTATAGGCATATTATGTATGTAACAGACTAACAATTCACCTTTTTGCCACTTTCGAAAGTTCCTGAGCAGGAAACCGAATTAGTACGTGATTCTGAGCTAATTCTATTGTGTCCAATTAGGGAGTTGGCTACACATGCAGCATGCAATACATGGAAAACTGTAGCAAGGAAGAAGTACTTGCACTGGATTGATCAAACAGAGAAGCCAGAAACGTAAGCGAAATACTGTTTTTACTAAACGGATCCTTCTTCGTCTTGTTTAGTGACGCCCTCATACAAAACACTCTCCAATAAAGTGTACTCGTGACCACATAATTTCTGTGAAACTTGTTCCCTTGTGAGAGCCAGGGATTTGAGCGACAATTAAAAAAAAAAACCCATCGAACTGAAAGGGTTATATTTTTATCCCTTTATACCTGAAATTTAAACTAGAGTAGAGCCCTAAAATAATGCACGCGCGAGAAGTGACGCAAGAGGTTCTTGCGCCGCAAGAACACGCAAGCCGTCGCAAGAACGAGACATGTCGTGTTTTTGCGGTTTACCCCCAAGAACTTTCGAAACACATGAAGTAGAAATTCTAACGACAAGAGGTCCCCAGAGCTTATGAATCTTACCGCAAGCTGTAAGAAGGGGCAAGAAATTGCTACAGGTCAAACCGTTCGTAGTGCCGTGTTGGTTGTCGAAATGCTCAGCGCTTGCTCGCAATGTTATCCATAAGATAACTCATTTGCAGTGGGAAGAGATCTAGAGAGAGAATGGTTGTTTGCCATTTACTCGGAAAAACCGGTCACTCGATAGTTGCAGTAAACGGGATGCGTTAAATCCCGAATGGAATTTTCCACGGGGATGCGCTCGTTCCATTTTCACGACTTCAGTTTCTCGGAAGATAGGATTAAAGGCGATCCAAACCAAAAGGCCTGGAACTAGTAAATGCTAGCGAATGGAACGCACATTTTCCATTCGGAAATTCCGTTTTAGGAATTTTGGCCAACCTTTAAAGAAATCCCGTTTTCACAAAATTAATCTTAACGTACATTTCATCCGAAATTTCCTGATTTTAAACAATTATTAGATGAATTTTTTGTGATATGTCCGGAATAATCAAGGTCGAGGTAAGTGTCATCAGCTGACGCCGAAGACTGATGCTGATAACACTAACATAACACTACATTGTTTTAAAGAAAATAACGACAAACGTATTATCGCACCGAACACAGTTTATTTTCGGCAAGCCATGTTCTTACTTCGCTGTCCGTGAACTTGACATTGCTCTTGGAAATCAAACATTCCGCGCGCAACCTACGGATAGCAGATTAGTGAATAATCTGTAGGTTGCGCTGTTTCCCAGAATTAACTGTAGGCTTTTAGCCTATGAGAAGACAGATGGCGACTACAATGTATAATAATTTGGGTAAATGGTAAACAAACAATATCACCTTTAATTTTTGAACTTGGATTTATGTTTGCTGATACTGTAAAAATAATATTGAACCTACTCGCGTACGAACCATGAGCTAACCTCGAGCGTGTTCATGTCTTACGAAAAATAAACGGCATGCAATGCATGCAGAAGCGATGACGTGTACGTGCTATTTCTAAAATTGTTCCAAGAAAATTGGAACATAAACAGACAGGCTGATGGTTAAACTTAATTAAAAGTAAAAGTAAGATACAACCTGTGTGGGAAGTAGCTGTATTGTAAGTAGCTTTGTATAGTTGGTTTTTGAGAGTCCAAGCTTACTTGTTCCCTTTGTTCAATTGTTCCTCTTTGAACTTAATAATGCAATTCACCTTTTTCCCTTTTGTTTACTTTTCGGAATGGCCGGTAGTGAGACTTAAAAATTTTTATGAAATAAAAGAACGTGAAAGAATATTGTGATAGATGTCCCCAAGAGAAATCCAGTGGCGGATCCAGTCTTTCACTAATACAGTTTATTTCACGTTTCACAGATAAGTTCAGATATTTCAGTGCTCATACACCGCTCTGACAGTGCTCATTCAATTGAATTCACCTTAAGACAGCAAAAAGTCCGGGCTAAACAGCGCTCACCAATACGTAAATTTATTTTTGATCCTTGACCTATCGCGTGTGCAACTTGCTTGTAGATCTAAAGTTGAATGTATAGATGATGTGTTCGTATTATCAGTTTGCCGGTGAGCGCAAATTTATCCGATATTGCATAAAGCACAACTCACAATAAAAATCTTCTTTTAAACGCTGAAATTAGACACTACGCGGATCCTACAAACTGCAAAAGACAGCCGCAAAGGATAAGTTCCTAGTTCCCCGAAACCAAAGATGGCGAATAAACTCTTTCTGTAAAATATAAACAATAGTATAAACCAGAACTTCCCTCTCACATGACTTGAGTATTCTTTGGCTTTCATGTAAATGTTGTGTAACCCAACGGCTGCTCTGTTTTCCATTAAAGAGACCATTATCTAAGCTACATTAACCAATTCTGATCAAAGCAAAACCTTCAGCTAGGTGACCTTTTCGTTACACTATTCCCCATTGCTTCCTGCTATCTCAACTGGTTTCAAATATAAATGTTGTGTAACCCAACTGCCGCTCTGTTTCTACTTAAGACACCATAATCCAAGCTACATTAACCAATTCTGATCAAGAAAAAAACTTCAGCTAGCTCACCTTTTCGTTACCTAAACTATTCTCCATTGCTTTCTGCTATCTCAACTGCTTTAACAGCGAACTTCTTCAATTCTTTTCTTCAATTCTAGTTAAATTTCACAAATATTTCAGCCCACAAATATGTTTAGTTCAGCCCTAAACAAAGCTCTCCAATACGTAAATTAAATGTACCACCCTTGACCAATCGCGTGTCCCAAACACACAATGCTCTTCTTCTAGTACAATTTCACCACTATTTCAGCCCAGATATATTTACTTCAGCCCTAAACAACGCTAACCAATACGTAAATTTAATGTAGAACCGTGACCTATCGCGTCTCCCACACACATAAGTTCAGTTCAGATATGCCGCTCTGTTTCTACTTAAGACACCATAATCCAAGCTACATTAACCAATTCTGATCAAGAAAAACACTTCCGCTAGCTCACTTTTTCATTACGTACACTATTCTCCATTGCTTTCTGCTATCTCAACTGCTTTCACAGCAAACTTCTTCAATGCTTTTCTTCAATTCTAGTTAAATTTCACAAATATATCAACCCACAAACATGCTTAGTTCAGCCCTAAACAAAGCTCACCAATACGTAAATTTAATGTAGAACCTTGACCTCTCGCGTTTCCCACACACATAAGTTCAGTTCAGATATTTCAGTGCTCATACAATGCTCACACAGTGCTTATTTGCTACCTCCCAGACTGTATTTCCCTCCCACAGAGCGGCGAGCCGTGCGCGACATAAGCGCAGTGCGACAAAAGCTCTACGCTGCCTATCCAAAAGAATGCGATGCGTGCCAACTTATAAGCTCTGACTACGTCATCGCTTAATAAGCCCTTTTGATCACGTTAACTTCATAGTCTGCTGGCAGATTACGCGACAATGACAAAACATCTGCAAATAATGAAGCTCGTGCACGAAGAAACAATCCACTGTGTAGAAAAATCGAACTACGGCGTAGTTAGCTGGGGTGCCACCGTTTTTTTTTTTTCTTCTTCTTGTGTGATCTGTGAGAGACTGGAGAGTTGGATAGCTTGCTTCATTAAGTAAAATCATTACAGCCCCCGAGCGAATACAACTTTCTTTCAAATCTCACACTGAACCACAAAGGCTGCGAGTGTAAAATGAGACGCCACGATGTTGTAAATTCCTTTTAGAACTTTTTCCAGAGTTATTACAACAGGCGAAAAGCTTTGGCAGAAAAAATATTTTGTGTTTCTAACTTGACAGTCGCCTATGGAAGCGAAAGACTTTCGTAAATTCTTCCCTGTTTGCAATGCGGTGAAACATCACCGTCGTCTCGTAACGTACGCTTCCTCGGCGTGAAAAAACTCGAAAAAATTCAACTGTCGATCGGGAAGACACCTTTATGCCCTTGCAATGTTTAAAGTTCGACTTTACTAATATTTCAACGAAAAAGAGTCAAACAAACAAATAAATGGCATTTTTAAAGTTTTTAATCATTGTTGTTATGTTTCCCTTGCAAACTACTTAAACAAACAAATTAAATGCAGTGATTTAAATACCATGTGCGCATTGCGGACATGTGTGGCTCACGGGTTACTCTAGTTACTTAATTGACTTCTGGCAATACTCGTCAATAGCAGTTTTTTTAAAGAAAAAATAAGGAGGAAAACCAAATGAATCGTGCCTTATTTTCAGTTCGTTTGTATCTCAATCTGGAATGACTTTTGGTGCATACGACATGAGGTACAAGAAGAGCTGCACTACATGAACTGCATTGCTCCGATGGATTTACCCATTCTCGATTGAGCCACTCTACCTTGCCAAACATGTTTTGCTTGTCGCCTGAAGACGAAAGCTGTCTGCTTCACGCGACTCAGCGCCGCTAGGTCAAGTGTCCGGGTATTTGACAAATCACAATAGGCGTTGAATAAGGTCGAAGCGTCTATGCTCGCAGTGTAGCTGCGAAAGATCTTCAGAGAAATCAAGGATTTTTTTATGAATTACATACACACATCATGGAAGCCATCGTATGTGATTCTATTATGCGAAACACCAAGGTCGCGTAACATCAAAACGGTGTTCTTATTGGTTTCAAAGCTAAAATAAGTATATAGATGTTCTTCACCGAGAAAAGGGGTAAAAGAAAAAAAAAGGACCACTGGCTTAAAAAAAAAAAAAAAACGAAAAAAAGCCGACGGATCCTAAAATCGAACTTTGGGATCCACTGGATTGGAACTCGAGTGCTAACCATATGTAACACTTAAGAAACCTTGCTCCAAGGGGAAAAATCATTACAAAGCTTCAGTCTTATCTGTAATTGGCTAGCAAATATGCGAAGTAGCTAACAAATTTCCCGTGACGAACCCTAAGAGCGTCTGCCTAGGAAGTTCAGTTCGTGTATTTACGATCGCTCTTAGGAAGTATAAATACTGTCAAGTTCTAAATTAAAGTAGCTTACCTTAATTCCCACTTTTCAGTGTGCCCCTGAAACAAGAGCCGAAAACCGGATAGCAAAGGCATGCAACGGCGCATAAGTCAGCTTAAAAATTGAAGTTTGTGTTTTTAACTTGCGTGTTGCCATTTTTGGCTAGCAAAGGATTAAGGGTTTTAGAGAAAAAGGTGAATGAAACACAGGTATCAAAAACTGTGTTCGGTCACCTTATAGGATTGCATAATTATGTCGAAGCATCTCTGGAAGTGCACTTTCTTCGCTCCACTTCAGTAAGTCGAAAAAGGTCAACCGTCGGTCAGGATGACACGTTTATGTTCTTGCCAATTTAACATTTTAAAAAGGGCGACTTCACAAATATTTCAACGCAAATAAGTCAAAACAAACAGATAAATGGTATTTTAAAAGTTTTTAATCATTGTTGTTATTTTTACTTTGCAAACTACTAAGTAGTTTGCAAAGTAAAAATACATCAATGATTAAAAAAAACAAGTTAAATATAATGAGCTAAATAGAACCTAAGCCCTTCAGTATGAGGGTTTTTTTTTGTTATTTTACTCAACGTTGTAGTGCCATGATATGTTATTCTAGCATCAACACCCCGTCGTCTCTACCTTCCACGCGACGGCGTTTTAGCAGAAATTGTTAGAAAGCCTTTACGTAGAATTGAGAACATAGTCTGCCATTTAGAACCTATATTGTCAAACGACGACGAAAACTACTTGAAAAGGAAAGTTTTGTGAGGCCTCCATATTCTCTAACTCAGAGTTATTTCACTCACGACTGACGTACGGTGATAGCTGCTCTGGGAAGCCAGTTAAATTGTCAACTTGGCTGAAACACGAAAAGGGTCACTAGGTTTGCTTGATAGCAAGAATTGTTAAAGTGGGTTCTGACTGGATAAGCGAAACTTAAAACAACCGTGAGCTGCAAGGCACTGGAATACGATTAGCAACGGTGATTCGCGGACATCCTTTCTCCAGTAGTCGACTTTTTGTCAGCGCGGAACAAGAATGCCGAAGTCGCAAAAAGTCGACCGTTTTCCACCTGACTGCAGTGACGGAAAACCCGGCTATGCTCGGGTGAATTCTACAAGCATCACGCAATAGACCTTTTTCGACAGGGCGGTTTGTTGTCCCATTTCAGACCATGTGATGATACTCTTGAGAATTCTTCCTTTAAAATTTTTAAATAGTTGCGTGTATATGAATAAATAATTTTTAGATGGATAAAAGAGCAATTCTCTAGAGAATATCACGTGGTCTGTAATGGGACAACAAACCGCCCAAGCGAAAAAGGTCTATGGACTGGAGAGGACACTCAACGAAGCAATTTGAATAGTAAATATCAAAACGTAACTCTTGTGGTAAAATATCCTGATTCTTCTATTTGTTTTTATTGTGTTCAATAAGCTTGTAAAGTGCGATTTGATGTTGCCATACCGAGCCCGAGGAAAACGCTCTTAGGATCCTGATGACCTTTGTTTCCTTCACCGTGCACTGTGAGGACAAATAAAACATGTTTTAGCGCCCAAGTTGTTGTCGCCATGTTATAAAAGAATTGGTTCACGCTTTTAGCTGTGCGTATATCGAGATATTGATGCACTTGGGAAGTTTGAAAAGTACTCACGAAGCTAGAATTGCTCTCGGCTATCGCCTCGAGCAACTCCGACGTACGCTTCTTTCGTGCTCTCCAAACTTTCCGCGTTCATCAATAACTCGATATACCGCACGCTGAGCATGAAACAATTATTTAACATGCCGGAATAGTGACAAATGCTTAAGCTATGTATATTGAACAGAGGTCTTAAAGCGTAAACTACTTCCCTTTTCAGCACTGAAACAAGAGTGGAAATAGCCGCAAGTCTGACCTGACAGAAGACGACGAGATTTCAAATTATAACGATAGCTATTTTTGCACGACTCAGGCTCTCCTCAAGCGGACGTTATGCTCTCAGAACAAATTTGGAGGAAAAAGTCGCGATAGGAGAGCAACTAACCGTAAAGAGCTCCTTTACTGTACACATGCAGGCAAACTGTGGCTACATGATAATAACCTGCGTTGAGTAAAGATTATCTATAGACTTATTTAACTTTTTTTTTTTCATGTCATTTTTAGTGTCTCCGCGTGTCTCGTGATTTTAGGGAGTGTACCGTGTTCCTGATTTTATCTACGCCCAACTCAAGTGCCATGGATTTTGATTTAGTGCGGAGCACGTGCTGCAGTTTTCACTGATCAAGATTTCTTAAAATGTACTCACGTTTATCTTGTGTGGAAGACCAAAATTTAAAAAGTGATGATTTGTGAATGTTTTGATCTTGATGGGCAAGATCACTGACTCTCATAATGTATGACTGCAAGCAGAAAAATTATAAAAATAGTCATCATTTTGAGTTATTCATGCATAATAAGTTCCGTGAGAAATGTTAGATGACAACATAACCTGAACCATATCAAGCTGGATCTCTTTTAAAACTAGATCTAGCCGGTTTATTTTTAAACTCCTTTTTAAATCGCTTTATTCTATAGTCCCCTGTCGTCTCTCAACGCTTCCTCGGCGAGGAGAGTTTCGTGCGACTTCAACGGAAGACTACCATAAAACAAGCCCGCAAGGACAAGTCTGACCTCTCACTCATATTTTAGCAATTATCACGTTTCCTGACATTCTTTTCTGATCCGACGGTCAATAAGCGACCGTGGAATATATTCAATCCTATTTAAGAAATAGAAAACATCTACCATGTTTCTATCGAGTTATAGAAACACAAGTGGAAGTTTACTGAAGAGAACGAGAAATGCTGTGGGAACACGAGCCGCAGACGAGTGTTTCCACAGCTTTTTCGAAAGCGGGAAGGGCAGGATGGGGAGGCAACCTTTTTCATTTTCTATAATATATTAGAAAACAGCCCTTAGAAAATACGCGTGTTGACTGGTTAAAAATCGTGTGTTTTAATCAAAGCCTTGAGTTCAATAGTCGATGCTTTTCTAATGTTAACAGGTTTGCCTCCTCTTTTGTCTAAAGTGCCCATTACGCAATTAAAATCGCCCCCTAACACAAGATTTGAAAGCCCCCTTAGGAATACAACCTGCCGGTTTGGATCGTTTAGTGCATAAACATTAACCAGTACAACTGTTAAGATAGTCAATGAACTATGCGAAGAATTTAGTTTAGCTAACAAAAACAGGAAAATCGAAAACCGCACACGCCTGAAAGGAATCGCAAGAGTGCATGTTTTGTTCAAAATTGGATTGAGTAGTTTAGTTTCGTTCACTTTTTTTACCGACAGCCGTACTGAAAGGATCAAAGTGTTTATCATTTTAGCTGCTGCTCGGATTTATGCTTATCATATTCAAGGACATTTAAGAAAACTCGCCATAGAAGTAATGAGAAATTACCCTTGAATTGTTAATTTAGTCTTTAATTTTTGTTACCTATAGACCATCAGTGATCTGTACTTAAGTTTGTATTACGAACCGCATGGTTTCGCTTTATTAACGTTTGGTTGTCGCGGGCATATATTTCGCTTTTTTCCTTGTTCACTTATTAATTACTTGATTACATTTAGAAACTAGAATATGTCTCTACAATATTGATTTCAGATCGGATAAAATCTACTGTTATACGATTGCGAGTTATTCTTCGGTTTGGATTCTTCGTTTTCTATCGGAACAACAATTTTTGTATCATCAATAACAATCTCTACTAAAATATATCTCCCGTGATCATCTGAGGCAATTTTTTCAATGTCTACGTCAAGCCGTGGTTTAAAAAGAATCGTAACTCCTCTGCTATGAGACTACCCATGCATATGGCTAGATACGATTTTGCCTCCCCATTCCGTCTCCCATCTTCCGATAGTATCGAGCGAGGAATAACTTTCTTGCAAAAAATTATATCCGATTTTTGCTCATGTAGCCAGCGAAACACCTGTCTTCGCTTTCTTGAACTGTTTAACCCTCTTACATTAATCGATATAATTTTATACATTTAGAATCTCTGCAGAAGGCGAAGTCACAATATTCCAGAGAAAAATAAAGCCCTTGTTTATACTATAGTTCTCACTGTGCGGAGAGATATCATAACTTAGTATTAACTTTCTTTTGTTGACCGAGTTAAAGTTAGATAGATAAATACATTTGAACATACTTGCAACAGAAATACAACGACACACACAACTCAAGCTACTCACTACTTCAGACTTACCTATGCTTTTGAGCGGCGTTTACTGACTGGGTCAAAATAGGAGTACTAGCGGCAGCAATTAAGCAATGGTTGAGCTGTGCGGCGGAGTAAGAGAGTCAAATAAACATATTTCAAGCTAATTGTTCATTAAACATCCGTGCAGAGGAAAAAGAACTGTCTTCGGTCTTCGGTAGAGTGAGCCGTTGATTAAAACCTCTTAGCTTTTGATTAAAAGCTAAACTTATGACTTCCTTCTTATCTTTTCCACTTCTTTTGGAAAGTCGTCGGCTATTCTAATGTTGGTGCTTTTGAGAAGGTTTTGGATTACGACTTTATGAAGTTCTTGTCTTGATAAGTGGAGAGTTTCACTATAATTGGACGGAGTCCGGAGTTTCGGCCATCGCGTGTACGCGTAGAAATCCAATGAACTCTGTCAAATTTCGAACATTGCGATGAACCACTGAGACAATGCGTGGTCATACGAAAACACTGGCAAAAAAATAGGCAGTCAATGACGGTATGTGGCTACTGCTGTTATTATTTAGAACATTGCAGTAAAACAAATCATATTGCAATAAAACGAGCTAAATACGAAAACGTTTTTGGACTCGTAGCTCATTAAAAACATGCCGACTTGTTTCTTGCACCGCGCAAAATATGTCGATCTCCAAAGGTATAAAGATAAGACTTTCGGTAACTGAATTAAATATCTTTCCTCCAAGTTAGTTGGCTTTCTAGTAGGGTGCAGGAAAAAAAAAAAAAACGCGTGTGAATTTGGAGGCACATTGTGCGGGAGAATTGTGCGGGATTATTGACTAACCAATGTTCTTGCCAAGTCCTAAGGAAAATCTGCATTGACGATAGTTTAGCCAGTTATTTCTCTAGTAGTTCAAATATATTTAGCAGTCTTAGCAATCGCCAATTCTTTTAGAAAACTGTGTCTGACTGCAAAAGAAAATCATGCCGCGTGACCTGAACTAGACGAGCATGAAACCAAAATAAATAGCAAAACAGAATGCCGCATCTTCCGTTATAAATGAGAGTCCTTTTTAAAAATATTCCTGCCTTGATTCAACAAAAATATGTAGCTTGAATATTTCTTCATAAACTGCGTTAAGGGTCGCAAATTCTTGGAAGTTATCCGCAAAATACACAACTTGAAAGTTTATGCAAATTATGTGCAATGCAATTTGAGCCTAGTCACAGGACTGTTGTTTTCGCGAAGGAGTTTATCATGATTCGTTTTGGCTCTCTCGAAAGGGATTATTCGCTATCCAAAGGAGATATGACTGTTGAAAAGGGTTTAAGATCGCAACACGGCAAAGATCTTCAGCTACACAATTTACTCGGATCGCCACGACCAGCAAACAAACTTCGTACAATTTCTGATAGCATGTACAAAGTAATCACCATAAGTTGTAAAAAGACCTCGAAAATTCTATGCAAACAACTTCTCCATCAATGCGAAGGCATGTGTGCTTCATTCTTGAACCAAAATGGTTTAAACTCACAACTTGCAATAGGATGAGGAGGATACTCAACGAAGCAACTTGAACAGTAGATATCTAAGCGGAACTCTTGTGCTAAAATATCCTGATTCTTTTTTTTTTTTTTTTTTTTTTTTTTTTTGCTTTTATTGTGTCCAGCACGCGTTTTCGTAAAGTACGATTTGATACTGTGGTACGAAGCCCGAGTAAACGCTCTTAGAGGTCTAGTTATTATTTGTAATACCGTTAGTTTATTAGTTGTCTCTAGTCATTGTTATCAATTTTAGTCTCTTTAGTTCTGGCTTGTTGCCTTCAGTTGTATTTTAGTTGTACCTAGTTGTATATTAATAATTCGTGTAAACATGACCCGCCTAGATTAGCTCAGCTATCCGCGGGCATGTTATAATTGTAATTTTAACTTGAAAACAAAAATAAAAATGTATGTATGTATGTATGTATGTATGTATGTATGTATGTATGTATGTATGTATGTATGTATGTATGTATGTATGTATGTATGTATGTATGTATGTATGTACTGAACAGCACTTTACTTCAACTATCTTAAAGATGATCCGGTATTACAGAGATGACGATAAATTATAAGCAGAACTTTAAAATAGCCATCTTCGCGAGTCTTCTTTTCCTTTATAGCTTTAAACCAGCTGGTTGTTTCTATGTCTCGCTTACGGGACGTAACTGGTACAAAACCAACAGTTTGCAGTTTAGAACAGTGTACAGGTTATTTATTTCCATTTCCCATTGCTCAGATTGCCGGTCTCTTTTCTTTTCTAAGTTTTAAAATGAATTACAACGCTATATACTTATTAATTCTGGTTGAAGTACAACTCCATGTTCCATATAACGATTTAAGTTCTAAGGGAAGAGGTTGATCGATGTCTTATTGTTGTGGAATGTTCAAGGAAACCGAAATCTCCCGGTTGTTGAGCCACCAGCTCCTGTTCCGCTACTTTTATCGGCAAATCGCCAACGTCGCTTGTTTTTCTTAAGAACTGCATTTTAATCGCAGGACCAAAGGTCTGACATCCTGATGATAGCTCTGATGGATGCAATTGAAGTTTGTCGCCTCCACGAAGTGTTCCTATGACAGACTGCTACTAAACAAACAGTGTGTTATACTTAAGATCATTATAAGATCGGTTATATTTCTCAGCAGGATGTATTGATTGTGCCTTCTGGGGCTCAGTATTGAGGAATTTAGCATTAAATGTTTTCTTTCTATGTTTAGCTCTGATAAAAGGCGCAAGGTCATGCTTCTTTAATTTAGGCCAATCTATCATCACGTACAGACTATACTTTGAAACGAATTGAAAGTTAACGAAACTGTTGAATAATGCCATTCAAAACGGCGTCAAAACCCGATTTAGAACGTTCACAAATCCAATATCATGACTTTAGAAATTAAAAGTTCGATTTAGTTCGATTGTCCAATTATTTTTGTGTGATTTCGATTTGGTTCGATTGCCGAACTCAATCGAACTCAATCCATGGATTGAGTTCGATTTAGGTCGTTTGAGTTCGATTGAAATACAGTTCGATTGGATTCGATTGACTATGCCGGGTATATTCACTTGTATTCTTCACAATATGACCAGCACAGTTGGCTTGATAGCTCAGTTGGTAGAGCACTCCACCGGTATCGCAAAGGTGATGGGTTGGGATCCCGTTCAGGCCTAAAATAATGCGTTAATCGTGGGTGACATTTTGTACATGCGTATAATGGAGAATGTATAACTTCAAGCCTCAACAAACCCAATTATATTTGCTACATTAGCATCATGAGTGTTTCAGTTTTTGATCGAGCTAAAAGAATACCAGATTTGCAGTCAATTAATCCACCGGCGTCCCAAGCTCACGTCTCGAGAAAAGCGAAAAATAAATGAATTCTCAGACATGTACTACGAGTTTATTCATGAAAGCGTTAAGTGCACGTTGTGTGAGTCCAGGGTGGCATTGTAAACGTACAATTCTGATTTATGTGAATGAAAACACAAAAACTACGTACGGATATTGAGACGAAACAAAAGAAACGAATTCATGGTTCACGACTAAAGGACCGACGTCATTCAATAAACGATGAGTAGAAAAAAATGTCACTACTGGCAAACAAAGCTGTAAAACAGGACAAATAAATAATCTGTGGTCGGCTCCTTTAGTCGTCGCCTCAAAATCATATATTTATCCACTCCTCCAATAAATTTTCCTGAATATTATCCGCTTTTAAAATTTTTGCTGATTATTTCCTTTTACAATTTTGCTAGGTGTTTGTCCCTGATTATTTGCTTTTAGAATTTCGTAAGATATTTACCCATTCTACGCTGATTATTCGCTTTTTGAATCTTGCTAGTTAATTATCCATTTTTACGCTGATTTCTTGCTTTTAGAATCTCATGAAATATCTAGCCATTTTATTACAGCGGGGAATTGAAGAGAGAATTAACTGGATCAATTAAAACACAATTAGTTAGTTTCCTTTCTAAAAAGACCGAGCTGATTTTGTTTATTTGTGGTGATAATCGCCTAGGAATATACTGCGGTTAACAAAAAAAAAAAAAAACAAGCTTGCTGATAGACACTTGTATCACGATCTTCCCTTAATTCTCTCTTCGGGTTCGAACGCTAGGTGTTGGGATACGATATATATCATAGGGGAAATTATATTCATTTCAGGTTGACTCCGCACAGTAACTGCTATGTACGTGTGTTAGCACCGGAATTGTTTATTCATCTGCGGAGAGCAAGGATTTTCCTTTATGAACTAAGTGTGAGTTCACGTTGTGACAAAGTAAGAATTAGGTCCAACACTCGTGCTTAGCTGGTTAAAAGAGAATCCTTGTTTCAACCTTATTTTACCTTTTATCTTTAAATAATATCGGTTAACCATTGTTGTAAACTCGGTAACTTAGAAAGCGAGGAATCTCTAGAAGAAATGTTTACTATCGTTTGTAAACTTATTCTCCATTGTAAAACCTACTACTTCATTCCAAGGTGTTCTCAGCTGCAAGATCGGAAAATGAGCAAACCTTACCAGATCAACTTGTTTGATTAAGTCGCGGAATCGTTCACACTTTTGCGGCCTGAGTTCGCATAATGATAAGGCTCATTTGCCTCATTAAAACCGAGATCTCTAGTTTAAGTTGCCACCTCAGAGTTCCTTTGTTCTCAGTCGAATTAGTTTTCGTTGAATTTCATATATTTCTTCAACCGTAAACTTGAATTCTTTTCGATGGCAACTTAGGATGAGTTACTAGGTTTTGGCTTAGCGAACTGTTTTTCTGTGTTGGAATTTAGACCTTAAGATATTTTCCTTTTTGCAAATTTTTGCACCATCAAACAAACCTTGCTCATTTCGCATTCCCTTTATTCTCGGGTCTTGCGGCACCTGAAAACACCTATTTTCGCATATGAATGGACTGTAATCGTGTGAAAAACAATTAACTTATTTCTTTTCGCATAAATAGAACGACTTTGTAACTAGTCGGGGCTCTTCAATCACTCTCTTCTCTGACACTGACGTTGTAATCTCGCTACGTTACTCCGTTAATAAACCAGTGGAACCGAAGTTCTTGGCGAGGTTCTTGTTCAACCTACATACCTAAAATCTGTCCCGTCACAGTATGATGCTTAGTGATTCTGAACTGACGCAGCGTTACGTTACGCGAGGAGCCGTTGAAAATTTGAACAATTTATAAGGGAATGTATTGGGAACGAAATACGGCCAATTATGAACATTTTACTTGTAAGATTAATAAAACTTACTCATTTCTTGTGTGTCCGTTGTGATTTTTTGTGATCTCTGCCGATCTGGGCTCTCTTTGCCATCACTGTTATTCCGTTCATAAGACGATAATAGTGATGGCAAAGATAGCCCGAACGCTTTCTCGAGACGTGAACTTCGGACGGTTATGATTAATCTGGAGCATTCTACCTTCGCTAACGAAAGTCGTATGCTGATTAAGAAAAATGTAAACAACGTCTAACTGAATCCAACTTTAGTTCTTTTGTTTTCAGATAAATTACTTTTTCATGAGTTACCTTTCTGAGGGGGACATGGGGATTTGCGGTGTTGCGGTGTTGATGTTTTTTTAATGCGGTGATGCGGTGAATAAAATCTCAACTGGCGGTGTTGCGGTGATCTCAAACCCTACGGTGTGCGATGTTTGTGTTTTTCACGCCGCGGTGTTCGGTGAAATGAAATTGTTTGCGGTGCTGTGGTGTTTTGATTTATCTTTCTCAAACCTAAATTTGACCGAACTTCGTTAATCCATGCTAATTTACAACAAACACGTACCGTTGAGGTTAATAATTTGTAACAAAATATAGACCATCACTTTCTAGTCAATCTTCAAAATGCTTCGGCTGCCAATCCGAAGCTGTTTTCATTTATACGTAACTTGACAAGTAACTCGACCTCTGCCACCCAGAGCTCAGTGTTCGGTAGACACGTGGAGGAGCGAGGACAGAAACAATCCTGGAAATTCTGGACACGCCAAGGCCGAATATAATGTATTATTGACTGCGCAGCTTTTTTCTTCGAAGAAAGGAAAAGGTGGCAAAAACCACCGGCCACAAAATATATTCAGACGTCGCGTCGGCAGGGAAGAAAGAAGGCTTTCTAAGCTATTAAAGGAAACTTTGTAAATTACACACGTTTACTATTTTTTTCCTTTTGCTACTCGGCTTCGTCTACAGGTCATTCTGATACCAGTCTTTACCCGCTCCAAGGTCCCGCGACTTTCTACACCTCCTATTTTTTTCAATTATTTTTTCGATTATCAATATCAAACGCAAACGTAGCAAGCTCCGGAAAGCAATACTTTCAGTGAAGATAGGGCTTCAGTGAGTGGGTTTATACATTAAGAAAAGTGAGCGAAGTAAAAGAAGAGAGGGATCTGGGGTAAAGGCCATCTTTCAAGGGTCCTCTCTTTTTTCTTCGTCCGCTTCCTAACTTCGCGCAAGGTTTCTTCACAAGAGCAAGAAAACTGATTTACAGGCATCAGCAGTATCAACATATGCACAATGAAAAGCGTTGTGATATGTTTATTTTGTGGAAAATTGTTGAGGTATAAAAGTATTATTTTAAGTGTAGATGAAGGAATCATGGCGCTAAAAATAGGTGTTGCGGTGACGGTGTTTCGTTGACTTTTCTTGCGGTGATGCGGTGTTCGTTAATTTTTTTTGCGGTGTTGCGGTCTTCAGAAACCCCCCCCCCCCATGTCCCCATGTCCCCCTCCTTTTTGCATTCTTATCAAGGAATGCACTTTCCTATCAAAAGATGTGAAATTAAAAAATAGGCGGTGTGTAGTTTATGAACTATGTAGGAGTGAAGTACTTTTCAGTTACGATCACGTAACTGTCAAACATTTCCACTTAACTCCGGCACTGAACAACGCTTTACTTCAACTATCCTAGAGATGATCCGGTATGAAAGAGAGGATAATAAATTACTAGCATAAGCATAGCATAGTATTTTTACATTCTTAGATTTCTAATATACAGTACAACTTAATCAATGCTATAAATAGATATTTAATTAATTTTATATCTAGAAGGCCCCTATGGATACCAGCCTTGAAGCTGAATGGGCCACCCTGTAGAAAAAAAGATTTGCATTAATTTGCTTTACTGGCAGAACTTTAAAGATGACGTCCAGTCCGTACTGCGCACTCTCGAGAGTTTGTTTGCGCTTTTTGTTTTGTTTCGTGGGAGACATCACAAAATGTATACATTTCGCAACTACTTACATGAAGTAAATTCAAAGTTTCAAAACCAACCGCCATTATGGATATGATGCGAGGCTTTTGCTTCGTTCTTTCTCATATCACCTGATGAAACAACTTCGCAGCTGTCAAAATCAATGAAGCTGTTGAAAAAAGAATTTGAAAGACCTCAAAGATAAGGTATGTTGTTTCGTAACGAATAGCATCGATTGTCATTCCATCGAGCGAAAACTTATAATGTTTACTATATAGATTTAGCCAAGCCTAAAAGCAGAGCTCCTGATTGCAATAACTGACGATAAAGGAAAAAGAGAATTATTTTTTTCTTAGATCAGAAACTCAAAAAATGATCAACTGTGAGCATGTAATTGTTCAGCGTGTGGTTTTGCTATTTTTTCCAGTTAAATTTCAACAAACTATACCCAACAAGCCTAACCAAGATTGTAGAAATTACGTACGCAATATATCAGGGACTTTCCAAGAGACGATTGTACAAAGAATATGTCAGAAGAAAAGTCAACAACGCGCCAGGGATTAATTTGCGCCGAAAGTTTTACATTTGCGAGTACTCCTTCCTTCTCCCACAGAGAAATAACGTGACTTGACCCCTTGATCCAATCCAACCAGTAACTGGACAGCGGTCAACTTTAGAAAACACGACGAGCTCTAAACCTGAGCCCGTGATTTAGTCACGTGATACTGGTCAGCGGATAGCTTGTTGTGACAGCTGTCAATTAACAATAGCGTGGACGCCCAAAATCAAAGATGTAGCTATGGTAATGGTGCTACTCTTTTAGTTTTCAAGGCATAGGCGTAAGGACGGACGGACGTACGTACGGACAGTCACGTGACCAAAGGTTACCAAATTTTCTAAGGTATGGGGCTCCGCTCGCGCGCCTTCGGCGCGCAGGAGCTCCGCTATAAACATTAAGGTGCCGATACTGCGCAGCACGGATTGGAAATCATCTGTAAACATAGCCACCTTTTTTAGTATTCTTTTCCTTTGTAGCTTCAAGCTAACAAATTGTCTTTATGTCTCGCTTACTGGACTTAAGGACGTTAAACATTGCTTAGATTTCCCGTCTCTTTCGTTTTCTATGTTTTTTTCTTTGCTACTGTAACGCTATATACTTATTGATTCTGAAAGAAGTACAAGTCCATGTTCCGACGTCGTTACGTACCAACACAGCGGTCAAACGTCGGGCATGCGCGAATGGGTACATTTTTGGCAGCCCCGCGCCAATTTCCCGCGCAAACATTTAAAGGAAAACATGGGAAACAACCCGTGTCACGCAAAATTTACGAAAAAAAATTGAAAAGTTCATAGAAATCTGTAAAAGGAAAAGAAAGTAGGTAAAAGGAAAACTTAAGACTTTTCAGCCACAAAGTTAATTAAGTTACCGGTATTCTGTTAATTTACCATTTTGTTTTAAGCTTTACCAAAAAAGTTTATAACTCTTGAAAACCCGTGTCATGCTACGAGCCGACGGCGTAGTATATTTTTGTTTGTTTTTATTAATCATACGATGCGTGACGCCGGAAACGGACGACAAGCGGTGTGTAAAAGAAGAAAAAACTGGAGAAGAAAAAGACAATTGGAGTGATTCGGCTTCGCTCAGGCGAGCTGGAAAAATTTTGGCAAGGACTGGGAGGATTCTGTCTGGATCCTGTATTTGTCTGAAGCACAGGAACGAGATGAATCGAACTACAAACGATGTTCATGTCCATCGTCATGGGGGCATAGCCGAAAACTGGCCAAACTAACGATCCCAAACCACCTGTACCAGGTCTTTGACCAGATGGGAAAATCTTTTCCAAACTACAAACCCGGGGACAAACTGGCGAACTAAATGCAAAGTCGAGGCGGACAAACAATTCAAGAAGCACGGAAAATACATACCGCGGAAAGGAAAGACCTGCAACAAGCAGAAGGTAGAACAATTTTTAACTCTTATTTTTGTTAGCTCTCGTTGTAAAAGCTAAAACACAAACAAATATATAAATAACGAGAACGATGTCATTTATAGGATGCCGATGGCCCACGAAAAGAACAAGGTTATGAAAACGTTTTGGCCGCCTTTAGTTGCTCCATAGCTCGCACATGCGCAGACGTTTGACCGCTGTGTTTTACGTACCTATATAGCGTTTTTTAAGTTTTAAGGTAAGAGATTGATCAATGTTTTATTGTTGTCCGCTGTACGTGGAAACCGAAACCTCCCGGTTGTTGAGCCACCTGTTCCTGCTCCTCTACTTTTGTCGGCAAATCCCCAAAGTCGCTTAGTTTGTGACTAGAACTAACTTTTAATAGCAGGACCGAAGCGTGACGCGTCATCCTGATGACAGGTCCAGATTGAAGTTCCTCGCCTCCACGATGTGGTGCGAAGAGGTCCTATGAGAGAGTGAAACTTAACAAGCAGGCGTAGTCCTTGATCGATAAAAATCGATATCGGAAATCGATCGATTCAATCGATATCAATCGCCAATTGCTATCGCTCGATATTTCCAATCGATAACAATCGAACTCACCGAAAATGTTTCTACTCGGTTGCTATCGATTGACAAAAATAGGTCCGCAATGCATATTTGTGAGCTTATGCTTAGTGTGATTTCATTCGGTTGGAGTGTTGTTTTAAATGTCAGTATCTGGGAGTTGAATTGCGACAAGCGAGAAGGCAATCACTTGAACCTGATATAGGTGGGGAAATGAGTGAATTAAGTAACATAGATTTTTTTTTTTTATTTCAGACATCAACTTAATAGTAACTTAATTAAGTATTTTATTGTAAATAATATCGTATTTTAGCATTTTATTGTAAATAATATATTTTAAGCATTCTGATTATTTTAAGCTGAGGGCCCCAAGTTTATCAGTAACTTAAGTTACTGTCACGGGTCACCCTCAGTAAATAAAGTCTTTCACTTCACTTCACTTCACTAGTCAAGTCGTTTCAAATTGTAAGTGGGAAATTTGTTGCAGAATACTGTTTACTTAGTAACTTTATCCTCTAATAATAATTCTTTATCTTAATCTCTCTTCATTTAGGTTTATTTTATGCAGTATGCTGTGCCTTGTCCCATGTGAGTTTAAAGTGCACCTAACCCATTTTTTTTTTTCATTGAAACGAATCCACTTAATCCACTTGTTATTCGAAGCATTTGGGCGAAAAAAGTTTTGGATTTGGTTGAATCCTCGATTTTATATGCCCTTTCAAAGTCGCGCTTGAATTCTTACGCGACCGCGTTAAGGGAGTCTGGGCGGCAGTTGCTGATGACGTCTACCCAGGAACCAACACACAATATCGCCTCAGTCAGCTCTCTGTATTTGTTCAACAAAACGGAAAAATTGCTGGTTGGCTTTAAGCGTAAAATTTTGAAAATAGCGTTTGGACGTCTGCGGAAGTAATTCCAGTCAGAGTTCTTCAATGGTTCTCACATACTCATTCCGCTTGTTTCGGTTCGACAAAATCAACCCTTCGTTCACGTCTTTATGTCGCGTACCATGGACCGTTAGTCGCGAGTAAATTGTACAGCATATCTTTCTTTAAATCTGGAATATTATTGCAACAGCCAATAGCACTTATGGAAGGCGTCTCTGAGCACTTTTGAAATGTATGTGTCACCATCCTGAAGGAAATAAGAGGACGTGAGATATTCAACCTTCCTGGGTAGACGTCACAATAGCCGCTGGACCCATTCTCCTCAAACTGGGTCGCGAAACAAAATGGCGGCGTTTTGGTTCAATTTTCGAGATTTCGTCGGGGCACAGAAAATCGAGGATTAAACCGAATCCAAAGATTTTCTTCGCAAAAGTATTTCAACTAACAAGTAGATTTGTTTTAGCGAAAAAAAAAATTGGAGCTAGGTGCACTTTAACTCTCTGAGCTCGGCACCGTTTACACATGTCAAGTGAACTTGTACTGTGTAGTGTTAAGATGGTTTACTGCAGTAATGACTGAGCCTGTCACATAATAACATCAACAGCTGGTTAACTTTTATATAACAGCCTCAAACCTTGAGTTGCAAAAAATTGCATTCTCAAAAATCGGCGCCAGACTATGGAATGAGATACCACTCAGTCTAAGAGAGCTACAAAAAAAGTCTTTCAATTAAATAACAATCATTATTATACATTGAACTCACTATCTCTTTTCTGATTGGTCGAAAGCGTACAGTGAATTTTCGAAATCAGCGCCTGTGACGTCATCTATCTGCAGATTATACAATAATCGTGTCAAGGACATTTAAGGTCACGAGTAAATATGTCAAGTTCGCGCGCTTTGTGTTCACTTGCTTGTCAGTGAAGAAGCAAACACATGACTTCCATTTCGGTAATGGTTATCAGCCTTAGCCTTCGGCTTCGGCTGATAACCCCTACCTCGACGTTGATTATTCTGGATATCACAAAAACCTCATCCAATAATTGTTTATAATTAATTTAAGATTAAAGACATAATTAATGAGTTAATATTATTATCGTTTCTGTACTTTAAGACTACTAAAATAAAATCAGGGGAGAATAATGACAGAGGACATTGATTTTAACTACTTAAAAGATTTCCGTTTATGAATAATCTTGTGTATCTGAAGAAAGGCATTTTCTTTGTCCAGCATACTTAGTAAAAGTTCATTTTTAATTCTAGCTTTGACGTCAGTTTTTTATGCGTCTGTCCTCTTATTGATGATAAATTGCGTCATAACAACAGATGAAAGAACGGATGAACCATTTGGTTTTAATTGGCCAAAAGAACCTATCAACCCCGGGGGAGGGACAGCCATATATGGGCTATATAGGTATGTGCCGCTGTAAGGGGTATGGTTTTCACGCAGTTTACTCTAGGATAGGGTATATAAATCAGAGCGTTTGGGTCTAGAATAGGGTATAATTTTTCACAAAACTGACTAGTTGGTTGAAGATTTTATCTAGACTAAGGAAACCAGGAATTGCCACTCAAAAATATAAAAAAATCAAATCGACAAGTTTAAATTTACGCAAATCAGCCTCAACAGTGTCGATAGATGGGGGGATTTAGGGAGTTTACTCTAGTATAGGGTAGCAAACTTCAGCTGAACTAGCTCTGGTATAGGCTGAGGATTCCAAAGTCCCAGCGGCACATCCCCACCCAGAAATTCCCAAAGTACCCCCCCCCCCCCCCCCCCGCGGGCTCTCAACGCTCTTGGTGTCTTTTCTTACATCCAAGCAAGTGCTATCAGGCTGAACTTCGGTGAAAAAATACTTAACCTCGAGAAAACGCTGAACACTTGGCAACGAAGAAGTCTAACTCTTTATGGAAAGAAAAACATGGTCATTACACTTGGGATATCTAAATTAATTTACTCAGCTGCTCCCTGTTCTAGATGACTACGTACAAGAAGTAAATAAGCTAGTTTTCAATTTTATCTAGACAGGGAAGCCCCCTAAAATAAAATTAAAAAACACTATAATTGGAGAAAAGAAAGATGGCAGATTGAAAATGTGTGATTTAAGATCATAGAAAAAGCGCTCAAAATAGCCTGGGTCAAAAGAATTCAAGACGAGTCACAAGCCTCCTGGAAAATAATCCCCAACCAGCTCTTGCACAAACATGGTAGTCTTGCCTTCCTAACAAAATGCAACTTTGCAACAAGTATACCAGACCTTGACGAAAAGCTTCCCACATTTTATAAAAAAAGAAACTTAAATTCTTACGAGAAAAATGTACGTTGCTTAACCATTTAGTCCACTCTCAAATAGTTTAAGGCCTGGGTCGTTTAAGGCCTGGGTCTGAAAAAAGAAGGGAAGGATATTTTTTCACAAATTTCCTTAGAATTCGCCTACTGTTGGATTTCAGTATAATTTTCGGCAGATAACAGCTAGTTTTTCAGCTTGAAGACGTTAACAGTTAGTGGTTAGCGATATGCTACTATTCTGGTGTTCCTGGTTTAAGTACAGGTACACTAAACTTGAGTTTGGTCACAGTAGGAAAATGCATTTTAATCATTTTAATAAGCGTAATTGATTGCGTCAATGTCAACCCAGCGCGCGCGTGGCACTTAAACCACGCCTTGCGTGATGCGCAGAACGTGTGCGCACTAACAAAAGTAAGCACCGTCCTTAAGTTCACAAGCGACATGATTCTGAAGAACAACTGGCAATATCTTTTGTCACTACATTCGATTTTCGCCCATAGTAAACTTCAAAAATAGGGGCTTGACCAGCCAAGTTCTTCTTTCTTTTCTTCGTTTAGGATTCTGCAGTACCTTGGCAGGTTTTTGGTCCAGTTGTGATTCCTTTCCCCTTCATAGCCATCAAGTCATATATCATTTTGCCACGCAATCATCAGTGCGAATGTTCAACCTTGCCTTGCGATTGACGGTGGTAAGGCCTACTTTAAACTCTTCAAATTTTATACTACTTGCAAATATTTTCTACAAGCCCATGAAATTCCAGGCCTTGGTTACTCTGAAGACGATCCGGTGGCCCATCTCGTTCATATTCATCAGTGTATATTTTTGAGTTCCCTTGCTATATCTCGACTTGACTTTGTGGGCAGTGGAACGAGTCAGAGATAACGACTGAATACATTCATGACAGAGAGAATGTACCTGTAACTCTTCCCTCCAAGCTCAACTGGCTTCGTGTTCACGTCAACCAAATCGATCTGGTGCTGCGACTGTACCTGGTGCGCTCTGAAAGGCTTTGGTACAGCTTTGTTTGTAAATGCTGCATTGCGAACACTGTATCTAATGCTACTTGAAGTGACTTGTCGTATCTTTCGCTCAGTAAGTCCTGCGTAATTTAGCTTTTTGTAACCGGCTGATTTGGTTTCTTTAAATGTTTTTGCAAGAACTCGTGAAACCTCCGACTTTTTGACTTCCTTCCTTCCTTAGCGCGCGACTTTCCTCGTTTCCTAGAGTAATCAGTTCCTTCCTTCTCCAAAACTGGACCACGGCACTTTACCGTGATCCCCTCCGCTCAGCTACTGGCACGTGGAATTTTCCCTTGACAAGAAGTAACAAAGTCTCATACTTATCGTCGTGGACTGTGTAAAAAAACACATCTCGCTTCTTCTTTTCTTTGTCTCCACTTTGAACAAGCGGGAGAATACAGTAGAAATGGGTCCGCAAAGCGTATTTGTGTGGTTTACTTTCATTCCATACAGTTGGAGTGCTAGTTTTAAATGTCAGTATTCGGGGGTTAAAGTACTACAACTGAATAGGCCATCACTAGAAAGATAAAGGTATAACTTTAAACAAATAAGGTGATATAGATTATTAGGTATCAACACAGGTGAGTTGTTACTAATTTTATTGAAGACAGTTTACAGATATCAAATTAACTTGAACATGTACTGTCAAGAGGGTTTGATGGAATATCTAAGCTAGTTACACTGAAGTTCTGAATACGTTTTTTCGTGACTGTAAAGAAATGTTGTCATGTGGTATAAGAATATTCAATTTGCATTCAGGATGTAGGTTCTTTTGTTGATTGCCAGCATTAAGATAATGCAAAATGTGGTAAAATGTTACTGTAAAGGCAGTAAGAATAATATATATATATATATATATATATATATATATATATATATATATATATATAAAACATATTGTTCACATAGTTTGCATACTTCTTATGATATGTGCAGATTCTTGTGATGTTAAAAGTATATGTTGATGATTGACTAGTAGTTTGCATAATAGTTTCTGGATAGAAGAGTGCATCCTGGTTGTTTCTGGATTCAATATTAATCTTCAAATGGCTGTTAGCCAGGAGTTGTGTGATGGAGCTTCCAACGACTCACATGAAAAGTATACAGTCCAGGTTTATCAGCTGAAACTTGAGAAAAAGTCAAATGTTATGTGACAAACATCAAAATTATGTCTAAAGGAGTGTTCCACATTGCCCAGTATGCTTCACTCTGGTTTACTAGGTTCTTATGCTCACATGACTTGGTACAGATGTCTCTCATTGTAGGTGCTATAATTTTTTTTTGTCAAACCCAATACTACTTTGATCAGTTGGATCTGTTTTAAAATACGAAAAGATGATAACATATCTTTTATCATGCTATTCACAGTGTGAAGTTAATTACATAAATGTTATTTGAAGAACACAATTATCCAACTGTTGTCAGCTTTTTTAGGATAATTTCTTGTACACACATTCATTCACTGTAATCACATTCCTGGTCGTGTTGAACTTGTTGCATATCAGCATGACAACCACAAATCAAGACATGTGCAGTACACCTTTCATTTTGAAGGACCAGTCCATGTTTGTGAGCAAGACAATTACAAATATGAAAAGTTTTCAAGCTCTTCAATGCTGACCAAAGTATATTTCTAAAATGAAAAGGGTATCCCATGCAAATCCTCGAAGTTAAATTAAAAATATGTCAAAACGTTGCTCTGACTTCTTTAAAACCGTAACAAACAACAATTATAGCATCAATGATGTAACACATCAAGCATGAAAGTCCGTGTTTAACCACATTTCTAAATATGGAGAAGAGTGTTTAAAATATCACACACAGCAGAGAATTTTTGACAAAATTTAAAGCGTTGGAAATGTGATGGAATGTGGTCTTCTGTGTTTGATACTCTATATACACAAGTAAACCTATGTTCTCAATTGAAACTAAAACTAAAGAGAAAAAGGCAAATTAAAATTACAACATCTATGCCAATTAAGATCAGATATGCAAACAACATCACAGTTATGATTTACATCGTTTAAACTTGCTGAATTATTGACGAGCTTGAGAAAATTATTTGAAAATGCTTCTGCAAGTGAATTTTTAAGAGACGTATATTGGGCATTGTTTGTTGTCAAGAGTAAAGTAATGAACAATGTATTGTATTGCATTACGTTACATTGAATGTACATTCTGGCAAAAACCAAAACTATTCCTGGAATATTAATTAACTACATGTAACCGAGTAAATACACTTTTTTTACTCTGTACAGAATTAATATCTTGTAGAACTGTATAGGCTAGATCCAATAAGCATATTCTGAGTACATTGTCTTCTATATGATTGTAAATTTTAACAATAATCACGTGAACATAATTTGCAACACACTGCTTAACAAGGTTTTCACCAAAGAGTGCTTCTGTCAGTTCTTCGACTTGTGGCCAGCAGACAAAGTGGTTGTTGGATCAGTGTTGTCAAATACTGCAGGGTCTGGAGTGTTCTCCACATCATTCATGTCCCCTTACAGGCAATGGGATGTAGACAAATTGTAGCCCATCATTTCCGTACATGTCCAGAATTTGTGTTAATGCTGTTAAGTAAAACACATTTAGCTAAGACATGGTGAGAATCCATCCCCGTTGAACATGTGATAAGGCATCCTTCGCTTCCTTGACCGGTATTGTTCAATTGATGTCCCCATACTCGCAGTTAATATTGTCATGTAGTTAACAAACATCTCCAGTACACGAAAGTTTCTCAGTTTGACTGCATTCACAGCTGCTTAATATGACTGAACAGCACAAGTACATGTATACGATTGATGTTATAACAGTAGAGTCCAATTACTGACACGTTTGGGTAAAGAAGGTGAGTGCTTGCGAAAGCGAATACTTCTCCCTTGCAATCCACACTGAACACGAACCGAGCCTGGATAAGTCAATGACTTACGTGAGCAAAACAAATCTTGTATCGCCGAAGAAATTTGCTCACGAATCGAAGATCTAAGTGAAATAACAAAGAGTATACAGTTCTCGAGGGCAGTGCGGGAAGAAAGATAATATATAACAAAAAATATGGCAAAGCAATTATTTTAAAGATGTAAAATAAATTACACTGTACCTTGAAAACTACAAGCAACTCGCGACGGTAAGCTGTGCAAAAATATTACTTGTACTCAAAACAGCAATGGCCGCTGTATCGAACGCTTACTTCATATAAGCTTACTCAATTCCTCCCAGAAGACCTCGCGATACGCGGCACGTAGCCAAATAAATTGCGTGGACGGTAGCAAGGTGGAGGCTAAAGCCCCCACAGTAAAGCCCCCACAAAAAGAGCATCAACAACCGATGAATACTGGAAAACATTTTGAATCCGGATCATCGGCCTCATCGGTCGAATTAAAAAGTAACGCCTGACAGAAATACCCCCAAAATTCATGAATGTCTTCCCATAATGCTGATCACAACTGAACCTAATATATCAAAATGTTTCGTGACGTCATCATTCGGCGACGAGACTCTCGTGAAATCAGCATCATGGCGTCTTCTTCGTGTCTGGGAATGGTTAGCTCTTTTATAGGACGCAATTCCTGTATTTGGCGGCATGTGTGTCAGTGAAAGGTCAATATACAAATGCCGGTTGAGTAATTTGCCTTGATTATACGACCAATGCGTTTCGTTAGAACACTTTTATAGTTTTCGTCCTCTTGCTTTAGGATTATCGACTTCGCTTGTCACCAAGAGCATGTAAGTTTGCTGGACAAAATAGCTGTAGGAAGGGTTTTGCTGGTTCCTCGTGTCGGCGTACACGTACGTAGAAGTTGTGTGGCATCGTAAGTAGTCCGGTTTTATTTCTTTACTCACGAGTTGCGACCCAAAGGTAAAAAGGACTTATTATTGCGAGCTGGACACGAACCAGACAACATTTCCGATTGTAACGCATTGCAACGCATTTAAAGTGGTACTATGATCAAATTTTTACCCCCTAATTTTTTAGGTGTATCACATAGAGTTCCATGAAAGAATAAAAACGCAGTTTACCATTTCCAAATATCTGCATTAGTTCCGGAGATATTTAAGTTTGAAAAATGCGTAAAATATGCAAGTGAGGTGACTGATGACGTCATACACTCAACCCAATATTATATTAAGTATATAAATAGAGCTATCTCGGTCAATTTACAGCAGAATCCATTGAAACTTGGTAGGCTAATAGTTCTACAGGAAACACACCTACGGCTATAAAAAATTCTGTTCCCATGGCAACTCACTCTTCTCCAGTCCCCACCCACTTGATTTCAATATGTTAGTGATTTTCAGCTTGAAAACCATTAAACGAGGCCAGGAGTTCGAGCTAACATATTTATATGCCTGCTGGATCGTGCATATGAGACATCATTAGCAAATATCAAAATGGACCGCCAAAGGTGACCAGAAAAGCTTTTGATATTGGGGAGGTCTGGAACCCAGTATGTTGCCATGGTAACAAAACTATTAGGTTCGTATTGTGGAGCACATTTAGTAGAGTCTTACCGCAAAGAATCAAACACATCTGATACAAATTGGCTGAGATATCTTTCTTCATTATATTTGATCAAAATTCGGTTGAGTGTATGACGTCATCATTTAGCTAATTTGCATAATTTAAAAACTTGAATATCTCAGGAACGATTAAGAGACATTTGAAAATAGTTAACGGCATTTTTCTTCTCATAAAGACTACTTGTTTATGTTTTAAAATGGCCTAGATAGGAGAGATGCGATTTTCGTCATAGAACCACTTTAAATTTGAGATATTTTCCGGCGATAGTCAGTCGTTCTTCAATAGTTATCGACGGAAAGAAAAAGATTCCAGAGATAAAACAGGCTCTCCATCGTGGTCAAGTTGCGTTGAATCTTTGTAATTTTCACAGAATGTGGTATCCTCTCATATAAATATTACACCATGGTCATGTAGAAAGTGCAGTGAAAACCAACTTAGCAAAAGGTTCTTATATAATTGTTGTTTACTGGCAAATAAAGTTATTTAGGTTCTTTGACCAGGTTCCTATTTTCTTAAAAAAAATATATTTTGTTTGTTGCTGGATGGAAATTGTCTTGCTGTTGATATAAAATCATATGTGCATATAATGCCTACATGAGTTGCAATCTGAACGAGTACAAACCCTATCTTAGTTCTTATATTTCTCTCAATGCAGAAGAAACATAAATGAAACAAAGCTAAAATCTCTGAGAACACATCAGTTATAATTCCTAAAGTCTAAATTACTTGGTCCCAAAGGTACATACAGGACCATAGAGGTTTTAAAAGTGTTTTTAATGAAAATCTTGGCCTGACAGGTTCTTTAAAAAAAATGGTTTCTTACATGCAATTTTTAAATGCAATGTGCAGTCATAGAGGTTAAATGTTCATTAAAATAATAAACTTTTCCATTTTCTTGTGCAGTCTGTACAGTCAGTCCCTGAATGTTTCACCATTGAAATAAACTTGAGTTGTACTTCCAAGGTTCTTCTTGTTTCTGGTAATTTGAAAGTGATTTTGTTTTAACCTGGGGAGCCCTTTGGAAGGTAAAATGGGAAACAGCTCCTTTTGTTTAAATAAATACCTCTGTGGGAAACTATCGTGTTCATTGCGTGGCAAGTTACAATATAAGCAAGAATTCAGTGTGTACATCACCACGGAAACTTTCCACTTCCATCCCCTCGGCGGAGAGGGATACTCCCTTATATCGACTATAAAGGTATATGCCGCCCAAAAGGGTATGTTTTGTAGCCGTTTGGTCAGAAATAGTGTTTCGGATTTTGGCAGTTTTACTCTCAAATAGGGTAACGCCTTTGTCATCTATTCTTTAATTGGGTATTGGGTTGCAGATTTTGGTCTTAAATAGGGTAAGGGTTTTGGGTAGCGGGCCGCACACCTCCCCCAATCAATTTCTCTGGGAGTGACTTCCCCGGGGGTTCCCTCCTTGTAATCCTGTACTTCTTCCCCAAAATACTTTGTCTATTTTAATTTTGTACTGAGACATTTTTCATTCAACCTGCTTGTTTCTTGGTGGCATTTGGTATTCCATATGGAAATTAGGAAGGAGAACTTTAGATAATCAGCTTGAACCCTGTGCCATTACTGCGCTTGTCAACGAAAGTCTTAATGTCACCCGACATTAAGGCTTCTATGAGCATCTACTCAAATAATAGAGTCACATGCGCCATACTATTATAGTCAGTCTTCATATTGGTTATTATGTGTGGAACAGTTAACTCAACCGTATGGGAAAATGAAGTCGATCTGCTTCCTATGAAGCCCAAACTGACAGATAATCGAGTAAAGAAAAAGAAATGTTCTTGCGGGTGAGCGTGGGTGTAACAAACCCCCCAGCATTGGTTTGTCACTCTACTGACAAACCAATGCACTTATTTGACTAATGTTTCCCTTTTTCTTTAAACGTTAACCGATCGGGAAGTACGCTCAAAAGCAGAAGTTTAAGCACACTTGGCTAATGGTGTAGAAACAATCAAGTTTGTTTTATTCTGTACACGCAGGTATTCTTATTGTTGCCACTATCGAGAAAAGGAAAGTTTGTTACCAATATTTTAGGCTTGGATATGCCTGTTCTGAATCTGTCAAAAACGTTTGGCCTCAACATACTCATAAAACGTTTCTGTTAAAAAGACTTGGGCATCGTACAAATTACGCAACAAGTTTTACTTTGCACAATTAACATAAAAATCTGATCACTGCGCATTTCTGATTTTCGAATTGTTACGTTCATACAAATTCTCGATGGAACAGACCTCCATGATATCACCATTTATAGCATGCCACAGAGAATACGACCAGTCAGAATACAGGAAAGCCGCTGTAAATTCAAGGATATCACATCCAAACTTAATTGAGATACTGTCCGTTTTCTACCCTGAGATTTCCTTTTCGCTCTCATTTATAACAAAATGGCTGAAATGCACGCTAATAAGATAGTAACACTCGGCACCTTCTGCCGGGCATGGCAGAACTTATTATGAATTGGGAGGGGAGGGGGTGCTTACAACCGAGCGCCAGAGGCTCTAACTTGTAGGGGGTCTGGAGATATTTGTAAAATTATTATTTTAAGTATTTTTTGCTTCAAATTGGGCGTAGGGGACTAAAGCCCTTCCCCCCTCCCCCCCCCCCTCAACAGCCACCAATGCTGATTTCTTTTCGTCCATTTTATTCAAAACACGAAATATCCATATCTTATTTTGACGTTATTTCTATACGTTTCTTTTCCAAAAGAAACAACGCCTGTCATTAGTACTATCTGGACTTAACAGATACAATGTTTTATCGCAGCCTCCAATAACACCAAGACACATCTTGCCACTGACACCACTGCGTTTATGTACATATTTGAATGCTCTCTTTCGGTCGACATAGCCGATATAGGTTTCTTCAAACAGGAAATCATTACCATTTGAATTTTTACATCCATCGTATTGCTGTGAACATAATTAAAATACAGTAAAAGTTAATTTACAGCATCCCTTAAAATTTACCTCAAGGATTACTGAATACAATTTATCCTCGTTCAACAGTGCAGTTTTATTGAAGTATGGACTTCCATACCAGAACTTCGGCCATATCTCACGACCAGTACAGTATTGTGCAAAAGTAATGCAAACCAAATTCGACAAAATTCGGGAATTTCGGGGATTTTAGACGCAAATTGACGAAATTTCGTTTCGAACGAAACTTCGAAGAACTTTCGTCGAACATTCAGAAACCTATTTTTCCTACTGATGCAAGAGTTTTCATGCACGGCTTCCCGTTTCTATCAAGTCTTTTATTGTCGAGTGTAGATAACTATGACAAGCCCCGAATACGTTTAAATTTAAGTTGCTTTTACCCACCTCGAATCGCATAAGATTCGTACCGTTGATGACCTTCAATGCATACGTAGTACCGCGTTTATCGATGAATTGAATACACTTCTTGTTTGTGATAGCGGCGTCCACAACCGTAAAACCTTCAATATATAAAATACTCTTATAAGCAACCATTGGAAGTTCCGTTTTGTAAGTTAAAAATCACATAAATAATTCTATTTTACTTATCTGTTAAAAAATGGAGGATTGTCCGATTAAACACTTCTGATCCTGACTACCCTATGTTCGTCATATAATGCATACCTCTAAGCCAATAAATAAGATTCTGGGGCGTGTATTATTTCAGGGCCAGAAATATTCAGATATTCTAACGTAGCATGATAGACAATTGTAGTTTAACTATCATACACATGATTATACACTTGATCAAGCGGCGCGAAGTCGTTTGCAATCGCCAATAGGCCACTTTCGATATAACAAAATTCAGCTTGATAGTGAGGCCTAAAGGACACAGACAAAAGAAATGAATAAACATGTTCATTCAATTTCCTTTGTTTGTGTCCTTCAACCCTCGCTGCCAAGCTGAATTTTGATATATCGAAAACGGTCTATTCCCTCTATGAGATGCACTTGCAGGAAATCATGGAAGTTTTGTTAGTCATCTTGGACTAGATAATAATATTATTTGTTGTGATGAATGCAACTACCGTGATTCCGTGCAGGGTTGTCTCAGAAGTAATTGGCCTTTGTCGACGATAGTTTGTAACAAGCGAACGCTACCTACCATGCTCCCTCGGCGTAAATTATAAACAGCAAAATTACGTTGCGTTAACAAGTGTTAATATTTCTTTTTATTGGAAGACGGCAGTTTTGTTTTGTTGCGCTTAGTTTGAACTCATGCCCATGCAAGAGGCCAAACGGAAAGACTATCAACGAATATCATGAAGAAATTGGACAAGATCGACCTGTATGATACTGAGATAGTCAGCAGTGACGGATCCAGACTTTGAGCTAAGGGGGGTAGGGGGGCGGTTTTGTTTTACTTGCCCTACCGGCTTTTCTTCCTTCAGTCATTTCTTCTTTTTTTACCCAAAATAAGGGGGGCCCGGGCACCCCGGGCCCCTCCCCTAAATCCGCCACTGGTCAGTGATAGAGCATGGTACCGTAAAATCCCACCTCAAAGCCCTGGCCTTACATAACTTCATAAGAGGTTCTGGGTGGGGTTATTAATTGGGGGGTTATATCCGGGGGGCATATAAGGGGAATAAAAAATGTTTCCGAACGACGAGATAAAAGGTATCTAAGAAACGAATTAAAGCTAACATATTATTTCATTTAGAGCTATTACCCTATTAGCCTATAACTTTTGGTTAAAAATTTTGATGTTTTTAAAGAAACGTAAAAGGTACTCACTTACACATTAGACGGGCTTATATCCGGGGAGGGGCCTTATATCCGGAATAATATCTTTGTTAGCAGATGGAAAGGCTTATATCCGGTGGGGCTTACAACCGGGGAGCTTTAACGTGGGATTTTACGGTATTTAATGGTCAAACGTGAGCTGGAGTTTTAACTATCACTGACTATCATCAACTATTATTGATTGTTATGTGTCGTTGGACCAGGGCTTAATCTACTAGGCTAAATGCACGCTTTACTATGCCTAGACAACTTTTTAACACGGAAATTAATGCGTATAGACTATAGGCAAGAAGTAGCGGTAGATGGTAAATGCGAGACTAGCATTTTTCTTTGCAAGACCGAGACTTTAAAGAACGAGACTTCCAAGTGCTCGAGACGTGCAGGTTCCAAGATGAACAAATCGGTACTTCGCGACTTGGCCCTGGAAAAAAGTCGAAACTTTGTGACAGCTTTGTGAAAAAATCGAGACTTCGAGACGCTCATAACCGAGATTGCGCGATTCATGAAATTGGGCGAAAATTTTGCGAGACCCATGGTTTAAGAGGGACCATTCGCCACTCCCACAAGAAGAACATACATGATTTGATAATTCAATTATTGGTCTAAAACCGATTAGTAATGAAAATTATACTAACCATGCCTGAATTTAAACAAGAAAATGACAACTGACATTCTTTACATTTATCCCTAGAGTTATCAAAATAACTCCAAGAAATTCTCACAACTAGACAATGCTTTGGGAATACTTGCCGGCAGTTTTGTTTCTAAAGTTCGCGAAGCAAAATTTGGCCACTTATTAGGGGATTTAAGAAAACCACAACGGCAACGGCTGGGGAACGTCGCAAAACGTACAAAAGGTTTAATGAGCAATACAATGGCTGTACACGTGCGTTATAACTCTGGGTACATTTCTTTGCCATCCTCTGCAAAACAACAACGTAAAATGAACAAATTCTGCGTTGTGTGGAAACGGTGAACTACAGTCAAACCTGTATATAACGGCCCTGTATATAGCGGTCACTCTGTGTATAACGATCACTGAACAACTTCCCAAAAATCGTCCCTTGTATTTATTGTTAAGTTGACCTACATATAGTGGTCACCTGTATATAACGGACGCACCCTTTAGACTTGCTGAATCCACAATTTCATTATCTTTTACCTGTATATAACGGGCACGAAATTAGGTTTACAAACGATTAACAAATAATGACAAGCTTTATTCATCAGCTCGTTAAATAGCAGCCACCAAGGCAGGGGTCTCACAAAAATACAAATATTAGTACCAAACACAACTACTAATACATGTCATGGCCCACGTCCGACACGTACTTGCGGCAGGTAACATTAAAGTGCCGACGCTTTCAACAATAGTTACTGTAACTGTAACAACACAACATTGGACTAAGACAGCGCTTGGCATCGTCTCGGCTGAAAAACTATGGACATGAAGGGTTCAAGTTGCTGTCACACTGAGTAAAGTCAAGTACATGAAATCAAGCTTCGAGCTCCGAAATATGAGAAAACTATAACGATTTCTTTTCTTCTTGAAATCCATATTGTTACTCTAAAAGCTTTTCCTACGAGGAAACTTAGATCAAAGTATACTGCATCTCCCTTAAAGTACACCACGGACATTTTATGGACATTTTTGTCGTATTTATTGCGTTTCTGTTTACAATTGCTGTCAATAAATGTAAATTGAGTGACTTTCCACTTAAAAACGTTGTTCATTAGCTTCCAGTAGACTTCTACTGCACCTCCCTAAAAGTACACCACGGATATTTTATGGGCCCTTTTTATCGTGTTTATTGCGTTGCTGTTACTCGTTATTGTCAATAAAACGTAAACTGAGTGATTATTTACACATAAAAATGCTATTTATTGACCTCCAGGGGAGTTTAAAGGAAATCTGTGTACAGCGGTCACCCTGTATATAACAGTCACCTGGCCATTTCCCAAGGGTGACCGTTATATACAGGTTTGACTGTTCGACGGATAATTGTTAAAATTGATATGCCGAATATTAATGTTACGCTGTGTTCCATATTCAGTTTCGAGACATAGAGAAACAAACTAAATGAATTAAGAGTATCGTGAAATTCGTGGGTAAAATATAAATTCATTTTTTAATCGACGTCGTCCTCGGCGTTGGCGTCGTCCTTACAGTCCCCTGCAGCTCTGTCAAAAGGGCGATGGTTATTCCTAAGAATTCTTTTAGTAGTATACTCCTCCAAAATGAATTCAACACTATT